>NC_090371.1:264960632-265267211 GCF_036365525.1 Heterodontus francisci
GAAGTCCCGCCCAAGGCCAATTGTGAAAAATCCCGGCGTGGCTCAATCATTGGTTGAATAGAATCTTAAATATCAAAGCACTCAGGATTCATAGGGAAAGGCTCCTTTAAGAAGTTCAATACATTGTTAAATAGCCGGGGGAGAGAATTACAGGCTCGCCACTGACTTTTTGGTCGGTGTCATAAAATTCCAGCCATTCCTTCAGCAAACTGAAACCTTGCTTTATACACACCCTGGATCTTAACTGGATCTCAGTATGGCTCTGTTTGCATGCACAGGCTTTCACAAGCAATATGTGCACCACAGTCAGTGTATCAAATTTGGGGCCCCTCCAGCACCTTGCATTGAAAATGCCTGTGATTGGAGGGCTGGCCTGTTGATGGATGCAAAATCTGGCAATGCTCGAGGATATAAAGGTCTGCAGGGGGGCAAATAATTTGCTAGTTTTCAAGGAATCATGCTTCTTTGGAGAAAGGCTATCTGGAAGAAGTTCAGCACCGATAATGTCCAATTTCTCCACAAGACCATTGAGATTCTGCAGGAATTGAGGAAGATGCCATGTGAAACCATCAATATGTTCTTTCATATGCACTTTTTCTACACATGCAATGCAGATTAATTTCTAGTTGTGGGAAAATATTTCTGATTATATCAATACCACTGGCTGTACAATTCACAAGGGCCATATTATACACATTCACCACAACTACTAGATATTACTAATGCACTTCATGTGTGACTTTTAACATCCAGCACTGTTCAAATTTGCCATTTTACAATTTGGCTAACAAATGATGTCTCAGTGCTAAGTAAAAAATAGTCTGCCAAAATTCAGAAAACCTAGTTTCTGATTTACATGATTTACTTCACAGTACCACTATGTTGATAAAGTACTGTTAGAATAATTTGTTTCCGTGTCTGTGAACACTAACCTTAAGCCAAACGGTGAAACAGTGCAGCAATTTCACAGCTTATAAACGAGCAACTATCAGTTTTCAGTTATATGCGATAACTCAAGCATGTATTCTATTTTCCTGCCTATTTTAGCAATTCTACTAATAGAGTCAAGTCCTAGAAGGGTTTATAGGTAATAGGAAATGTCTCTACTAGTTAATGGAAAAGCCTACGTTTGCTAAAAACTGCTTATTCCTCTCAATCATATAATCATTAATGTTTCATTACTGAGCTTTCAGTGATGAAGCTGTAGGTTGGGTTTCTTCAAGAAAACCTGATTAAATGCAACTTGGCAAGCCTGGTGAATTAAATAACATTTTAATGATAGCTATCAGTTCCAGTTGAATGGCTGCGTCTAACTATTACAAGACAAATATAATTAACAAACCTATAGAGTACACAGGAACAAGCTTCACAACATTTTTACAGCAACAGTAATAAAGTCAGAAACAGTCAGTCTAAACTTGGTAATTAGTTGAACCAATAAACCTGTGTTTTTTAATGTGACTGATATTTCTCTAAAGTTTATACTCAATACACATAATAAAAGTATTTATCTATATGAAGTAAATAAATAGTAACTTACGATTTCCCAATATGAGCTCTCATGTTGGGAGTGCACATTCGTAACATCGTCCTTTATGTCATATTACCTATTCCTTGCCAAGAGGTGGTAAAATAAAAAAGTGATCCATGGAACCAGAAACATTATGGGCAGAATTTTCTCCACTTAGTCCCTGCTGGAATGGCAGTACCATTTTCAGGTCAGGAACATGTTCAACTAAATGCATGCCTTGCCATTGTTCTTTCCCAGAGAAAACTAACTATCATCCTGCCTCCAGCTTCCCTGACCAATCAGGGAGGGTTGCAGGATGACGCCATTCTGCCAAAGGAAGGATATCTAATTAAAGGGACCACAGCATGGGTTACAAGGGCTCACCAGCACTTGGATTTTTGAGTCTGCAGTAACAACAGGAATGGAGAGGAGACCTGGAAATGCTGCCCTCAGGGTCTCTCACTGACCTGAGGGACTGCAGTGAGATGATGTTTCCTAAGGACAGTGGGGGTGGGGGCAAGCATTCCAACAAAGCAGGCTTGGATGGAAGTGTTACAGAGCTGCTTGGGATGAACCTCGACAAAAACCACTGCATCTCTTTCCACACCTGCTTTGCAAAGCCACATTCCAGAAGGAGGTGGGCAACTGTCTCTTCCCCACCACAGCCACCTCGAGGGCAGCATGCGGAGGGGGCGAGACTCCAGGCGTGCAGGAAGGATCTGACAGGGAGGGGCCGTCCCACCACCAGCCAAGCTATGTTTTGGTGCTTGTTTGAAAGTTCTGGTGATGAGGCATTCTGTCAAATGACTTTGGCAGTCTGCTTGGGGAACCATCTGACACGATCCGCCATCTCCTTTTCCCGTAGGGCCTTGAGGACATTCCATGCAGACCACTGCCCGATGTATTGGTGGTCAAAGGTATTTTCCCGCAGAAACTTTCCCACGAAGGATAGGTGGTACGGCACGGTCCAACTGGATGGAGCGTTCCAGGAGTCTATGCTCTACGGGCTGTTCCCAGGGACGCACACCAAGATAAACATCAACTGCTGCTGGAGGACCAGCAATTCGGTGAAAGACACGCTTTGGTCTGCCCGAAACTTGCTGGTCTTCCAGCGCAAAGAGTTGTCCACGACCGAGTGTTGCAGACTGGCACATTCCAAGGACTAGGACTACGTGCTGAGGGACGCACTAAAGCTTGGGGCAGCCGCAGCAAAGGCTCAATGGGAAAGACCACTGTGTAAGGTCCCCCCACCAAGGTGAACTGAGGGGCTGGATACATGGGAAACCCCCCGGGCTATATATACCAAATATGGGTTTGCTGTAAAATGTACATGGCATGTAAAATGGAATGGAAGGGTTGTAAGGCAACACACTCCTGTATTGAATAAAACCGATTTCCTTTGCACTTTCCAGAATGTCAACTTGGTGATGTTTTGAACTGTGTTGTAATGTATATAATTTTTTTTACAGATTTTTATGAATAAAGTATACTTTTGAGGAAAAAAAAGCAGGCTTGGATGGAAGTGGCCGAGGAAGTCAGCAGCAGGAATGTGGTCCCTGTAACCGGAAGGCATTACATAAAGAGGATCCAGGACCTCAGGAGGGCATGACGGGTGAGTGGCGTTAATATTTTCAGATGACAAGCCCCACTCTCTGACTTGCCCAGAATTCTCCTATACGGCATTGCTCAGGTCAACACATCTTGCAGCTCCACTCATTTCTCTCTCTGCAGGCAGCTCACATCCCCATCTGAACAGCTAACACTCACCCTCATCCCATGTCCTCTCGCAGTTACAGTCACCTCCACAAATGGTGTTATTCTCACACAAGCTATTACGAGCACTCTCACCTCTTTGTTTTTTCACCTTGCAGAAAACAGTACACAATTTGGTGAGAGGCAGAGACTCGACGTGGGGTGAGGGGTTTCGGGTTGGCCCTCCAGCAACAGACACCTTGTTGGCCATTGGCAATGTGTGGCTGCCTGCTTCATTGTGAAAACAGTCTTGCACCATGAGGACGCAGATATCAGCAGCAACCTGCCGTGACAGCCTGAGCCTCCTGAGGCACTGGTGCTTAGACATGTCGAGAGAGCTGATCCTCTGCCTGTAGACCCTGTGTTGGGGTCTCAGCTCCTTTCAGCCTAATCTCAGTGTCCATTCCATATGCCCTGTGTGGGGGCTACCAGTTGGTGAGAAGGCAGCTCGTGCTGCTGCTGAGCTTACTCCTGCTGCTGCTGGAGAAGTTGGCGGTGGTGTTTCCTCGGCTCTTGCCCCTCAGCAGAGGTGGAAATTGGAGCTGCATCAGCTGCTCCCATGCCATGGTGAGGGTAGACAGCAGGGAAGTGCAGCTTAAGATGAATGAAATGCCAGACAGATGACGTGCCTTCCAAGCAGTTGGCAATCACCAATCAAGCAGTGAAAGACTCTTTGGAGAAGACGTGCTTTGAACAGCAGTCTTGCAATGGTCATGGCTACAGCTCTTCAGTGTAACTGATCAAAGCTATCCAGCTTGTCAGTTTCACTGAAGTGCTCCTCCTGCTGTGCACTCACCTCGGTGACCCTGGCGAGGTGCAGTCACAGCATGGAAGCTGTATTCTGTTGGGAAAGAAGGAATTCATGGATAAAAAGGCACTTAATTGTCTTTTTAATCACCTCAATTGCTTTCCCACTTGACCCCACTGGACTCACAACCCAACCAGGCGAAAGCACAAACGGCAGCATTGCACTGGGATCCTGAACTGACATCAACCACCCTGCACGTTCTGGAACCAACCTCTACCTGACTGGGAAAATTCTGCCCGATATAACTATTGCCACCAAGTTTTATGGTGTCTTCCTGATATCACATACCACCTAAAAATTACCTAGGGACCTAAGTGATCCTTCCTTGACTAATGAAGATGCCATGCCAAGTCAAGATTCCTGACATGCAAAGCATAAATGCTCCGATCAGGAAGTCACAGCTATGGTGAGCAGCTCACTTGTGAAAATATTTGACGAGCGAATCCCAAAAGGATATCTTTTATGATGCATTGACAACTGGGAAGCAATTTTGTGTGAAAGAGATCCAAACACTGCTTAAAAGTGAAAGCAAATAAAAACAAGAAATGCTGGAACCACTCAGCAGGTCTGGCAGCATCTGTGGAAAGAGAAGCAGAGTTAACGTTTCGGGTCAGTGACCCTTCTTCGGAACCCTGAATCAGTGCAAAGTAGACGTCCATATGTGGGAAAAACGTGCTCGCAATAGGAAAGTATGGTGAGAACCAACTATGCAGAACCTCCGATTATGAGGCCCATCGAATTTGTTACAACCAGGTGAGATAGGGGTCTAGGGGTTCCCTCTCAGTCTTTGCTTGGTCTAACTGTAACAAGGTTTCATTTGAAAAACACAGTGTTTTTAGCTCCCCCCTCAGTGAATCCTTGTTCACTGCTTTCCAATTGTAAGGCAAAGAAATCAGACAGGCTTTCTTAATAAACAAGAAAGGTTGAAGTTTATTAATCTTAAACTCTAATTCAGTTAACGACTACAAATATGCGACGCGTCCATGCTAGCATACATACGCGATAAACATACACGCAGATAGAGACAGAAAAAGTAGAAAGAATAAAGGGGAAAAGTCTGAGGCAATCTCTGGTAGTGATTTACAGTCCTTTGAGTTCAATGTGGAGTCTTTGGTTGCTGGTAATTCTTGCCGTTCGTTGGGGCCCAGTGCACACGTTAACTTGTTTCGATGTAGGAGTCTTTTTTCTCTTGAGGTTTAAGTATTTTCAGTGGGTCCAGAGGCCTGTGAGAAAGAGAGAGACATCCAGCCAGGAGAGAGGCTTTCTTGTTCCAGGTTCAGTTACAATCTGCAGTGTGTGTTCAAAACTGTCCTGTGAGCACAATTCAAGCCTCCAAGCTGGCCAGCAGGTTAATCACGTGACGTAAAAGTCGATGGCGAACCCGCTTCCGCCTAGCCTGGGGATCCGTTCCGTATTTTACAGGTCCCCGGCTTTAACTGTTCAGTGGCGGGACTTCCACCCACTTGAGGGAAGAGGTCCCGCCTCATTGAGCTGCCGGCTAATCAGCGGGCTAGCAGCTCTTAGTCCCAGCAGCGCCACCGGGAGCGGCGGCCACTGCTGGGACTGCAGCCCAGCCGACGCCATGGAACCAGGAGACGAGGTAAGTTGGGCTAGCCTCACCAAAGAACAAAGAACAAAAAACAGTATAGCACAGGAACAGGCCATTCGGCCCTCCATGCCTGCGCCGATCTTGATTCTGCACTTCCGGGGACCGTATCCCTCTATTCCCATCCTATTCATGTATTTGTCAAGATGCCTCTTAAACATCATTATCGTACATGCTTCCACCATCTCCCCCGGCAGCAAGTTCCAAACACTCACCACCCTCTGTGTAAAGAACTTGCCTCGCACATTCCCTCTAAACTTTGCCCCTCGCACCTTAAACCTATGTCCCCTAGTAACTGATTCTTCCACCCTGGGAAAAAGCTTCTGACTATCCACTCTGTCCATGTCGCTCATAACTTTGGAAACCTCTATCATGTCGCCCCTCCACCTCTGTCCTTCCAGTGAAAACAATCAGAGTTTATCCAACCTCTCCTCATAGCTAATGCCCTCCAGACCAGGCAACATCCTGGTAAACCTCTTCTGTACCCTCTCCAAAGCCTCCACGTCCTTCTGGTAGTGTGGCGACCAGAACTGCACGCAATATTCTAAGTGTGGCCTAACTAAAGTTCTGTACAGCTGCAGCATAACTTGCCGATTTTTATACTCTGTGCCCCGACCGATGAAGGCAAGCATGCCGTATGCCTTCTTGACTACCTTAACTACCTGCATTGCCACTTTCAGTGACCTGTGGACCTGTACGCCCAGATCTCTCTGCCTGTCAATACTCCTAAGGGTTCTGTCATTTACTGTATACTTCTCACCTGCGTTAGATCTTCCAAAATGCATTACCTCACATTTGTCCGGATTAAACTCCATCTGCCATTTCTCCGCCGAAGTCTCCAACCGATCTATATCCTGCTGTATCCTCTGACAATCTTCATCACTATCCGCAACCCCACCAACCTTTGTGTCGTCCGCAAACTGACTAATCAGATCAGCTACATTTTCCTCCAAATCATTTATATATACTACAAACAGCAAAGGTCCCAGCACTGATCCCTGCGGAACACCACTAGTCACATCCCTCCATTCAGTAAGGCACCCTTCCACTGCTACCCTCTGTCTTCTATGACAGAGCCAGTTCTGTATCCATCTTGCCAGCTCACCTCTGATCTCGTGTGACTTCGCCTTTTGTACCAGTCTGCCATGAGGGACCTTGTCAAAGGCTTTACTGAAGTCCATATAAATAACATCCACTGCCCTTCCTTCATCAATGATCTTTGTTACTTACTCAAAAAACTCAATCAAATTAGTGAGACACGACCTCCCCTTCACAAAACCATGCTGCCTCTCGCTAATAAGTTTGTTTGTTTCCAAATGGGAGTAAGTCCTGTCCCGAAGAATCCTCTCTAATAATTTCCCTACCACTGATGTAAGGCTCACCGGCCTATAATTTCCTGGATTATCCTTGCTACCCTTCTTAAACAAAGGAACAACATTGGCTATTCTGCAGTCCTCTGGGACCTCACCTGTAGCCAATGAGGATGCAAAGATTTCTGACAAGGCCCCAGCAATTTCTTCCCTTGCCTCCCTCAGTATTCTAGGGTAGATCCCATCAGGCCCTGGGGACTTATCTACCTTAATGCTTTGCAAGACACCCAACACCTCCTCCTTTTTGATAATGAGATGACTGAGACTATCTACACTCCCTTCCCTCGGCTCATCATCCACCAAGTCCTTCTCTTTGGTGAATACTGACGCAAAGTACTCATTTAGTACCTCACCCATTTCCTCTGGCTCCACTCATAGATTCCCTTCTCTGTCCTTGAACGGGCCAACCCTTTCCCTAGTTACCCTCTTGCTCTTTATATATGTATAAAAAGCCTTGGGATTATCCTTAATCCTGTTTGGCAATGACTTTTCATGACTCCTTTTAGCCCTCCTGACTCCTTGCTTAAGTTCCTTCCTACTGTCTTTATATTCCTCAAGGGATTCGTCTGTTCCTAGCCTTCCAGCCCTTAAGAATGCTTCCTTTTTCTTTTTGACTAGGCTCACAATATCCCACGTTATCCAAGGTTCCCGAAACTTGCCAAACATATCCTTCTTCCTCACAGGAACATGCTGGTCCTGGATTCTAATCAACTGACATTTGAAAGACTCCCACATGTCAGATGTTGATTTACCCTCAAACAGCCGCCCCTAATATAAATTCTTCAGTTCCTGCCTAATATTGTTATAATTAGCCTTCCCCCAATTTAGCACCTTCACCCAAGGACTACTCTTATCCTTATCCACAAGTACCTTAAAACTTATGGAATTATGGGTCACTGTTCCCAAAACGCTCCCCTACTGAAACTTCGACCACCTGGCCGGGCTCATTCCCCAATATCAGGTCCAGTATGGCCCCACCCTAGTTGGACTATCTACATATTATTTCAAGAAGCCCTCCTGGATGCTCCTTACAAATTCTGCCCCATCTAAGCCCCTAGCACTAAGTGAGTCCCAATCAATATCGGGGAAGTTAAAATCACCCTCCACTACAACCCTGTTCCCTTTACATCTTTCCAAAATCTGTCTACATATCTGCTCCTCTATCTCCCGCTGGTTGTTGAGAGGCCTGTAGAAAACCCCCAACATCGTGACCGCACCCTTCCTATTCCTGAGCTCCACCCATATTGCCTCGCTGCACGACCCCTCCGAGGTCTCCTCCCGCAGTACTGCTGTGATATTCTCCTTAACAAGTAATGCAACTCCACCACCCCTTTTACATCCCCCTCTATTCCGCCTGAAGCTTCTAAATTCCAGAACATTTAGCTGCCAATCCTGTCCTTCCCTCAACCAAGTCTCTGTAAAACACCGCAGCCTCACAGCTCCAGCGACCCGGATTCAATTCTGAGTACTGCCTGTGTGGAGTTTGCAAGTTCTCCCTGTGTCTGCGTGGGTTTCCTCCGGGTGCTCCGGTTTCCTCCCACATGCCAAAGACTTGCTGGTTGATAGGTTAATTGGCCATTATAAATTGCCCCTAGTATAGGTAGGTGGTAGGGAAATATAGGGACAGGTGGGGATGTGGTAGGAATATGGGTTTAATGTAGGATTAGTATAAATGGGTGGTTGATGGTCGGCACAGACTCGGTGGGCCGAAGGGCCTGTTTCAGTGCTGTATCTCTAATAAATAGTTCCAAGTACTAATCCAAGCTCTGAGTTCATCTGCCTTACCTGTTATACTTCTCGCATCGGTTCCTCTCTGGTGAGGCTGGAGTGATCATTTTGGGGGAGGGGGGACGTCATGGGTCCTGGGGGTGGATTGGAAGGTGGGGGCGTCCCTCAATCAGGCACCCTGTGCCCGACTGCCATGGCGCCCCCCCCCCCCCCCAACCCGGGTCACAGAAAGGCCGGCAGCTATCGCTGGATGGCCTTTCACATCCCGAGCACTCCCGCTTGCCATGGGTAAAATACCCATGGAGGCGGGCAAGGGGCCTTAAGTGGCCACTTAAGGGCCTTGGTTGGCCTCAGGCAGGCGGGCTGTTTCCCCCCCTCACCCTGCCTGACTGCCATAAAGTTGTCCGGAGGCGGGAGCGGGACTTTATGCTGCCACCACGCCACCATCAGACCCGCTGGGATGGCGTAAAATTCAGCCCGATGTTCATCTGATGAAATCAATATGCCTCATTCTTGGCAGGTGGGAGTCTTCATGACAAATTGATAGTGCTGAATGTAAATACCAGCTGAGGAAGTCTCATTTGAAAAATCAAGATTCCCAACCTGACGTATCCAGGATGCCCTCTTCAATCCGCAGATGCTCATTCCAAGCAAAAATAGATCTAATCGGTGAGCAAAGAACGTAACTCCAAAACATGTGGACATTCTGGCTTTCTTCTTCAATATCAAAGGACAATGTAGAATCTCAAACAAATTTTAAACAATTCTTATTCATCTCTCCTCATTATTTAGTTACCAATCTGTACAAGGATCTTTCATGATCCACCATGCTGAATTTTTCAATTTAAATTTATCAATATTGCCATATATCCCAATTGCTCATACATTCAGGAGACATGGTCTCTCACCTTTGAGTCCTTAGAAAGGGACCTGAAAACATCAATTGATTGCTGTTTCTCCACAGATGCACCTGACCAGCGGACTATATCCAGCTATTTCTATTTTTATTTTATATGTTATAGTGGCTTTGCTTCTATTTAAATATTTGGCTCAAGAGGGATATAGATTCAGGCAAAGAAGCTATATCAAATTCTCCCCTCACACTGCCGACAAGTGTCAAATAGACCCTACTATTTCACTCTGAATTGCTTTAAACTCTGCATTTCAAGAAGCCTATTTGATATTCTGGAAAGCAGTTTACTATCTCTTCTGGTCTATAACTTTTAAAATTTCTCCCCAGAACTGCAGCTGAACTGTCCAATAAGCAGTGGCTGAGAAAAGGAGCTTGTGCAGTCTGTATTATACAGTCTGTTCGTCTTTTAATCCAAATAATTCCAATCCTACAAATTGTGGAAGAGGGTAGGATAAGGAGTTTGCCCCAATAATTTTTTTCAATGTTGTGTTTTAGCTGCAGATATTGAAAATATTGTTTACCATTTTGTTCATCAGTTAGTTGTTCCATGTAAAAGTGAATAGAACTTTTACAGAAAACAATTGTCAAGATTTAACGACTAAATATATCTTTCTTTCCCAACCACCATAATAGAAAGAATCGCCGTTCTTTGTCCAAGGTGTTTCCAGCTTTATATAGAAGGAAATGGTATTCGTACCACAAATTTCTTACATTGAACTAAAAATTATCATTTTCCCATAAGGCCCCCAATTATGCAGATGGGAACGCTGTCTTGAATCTAAAATGAGACTCCAAATTACAAGCCTCTCAAAGTCACAGGAACCAGGAAACCCACGCTAAGAATACAAATTACTTTGTCCTACCATTGGTCTCCTCATCTACATTGGTGCAAAAATATAGGCCTGAAAATTTGATGCAAAGTGCCAGCTTTTTGCTTTAAAAACTGGCGTTGTAGTGTCCAATATGGCATGCTGTGTGCACGTGCTCAGTCCACACTGAAAGTGTGTTGCACGCCAAATTGGTTATGGTGCCCTGCAGTCGTCCCGGCCACCCACCTGAAACTGGCATAGGGTTCATTGTTTATACAATTCAACTGTTTCATCCCCCTTTGTGAAATTAGTTGGTTACTGGTGCAGAATGTGAAGGTGCACAGCAGCTAAAACAATGGTCAATAAAGGGACTGCTGGAGGCTGCAACCCAGACGGTAAGTTAAGTACGTTTAATAACCTGATTTCTCCAAATTAAAATTGCAGGTGCATCTTAAAGGAGGAAAGTGAGGGAGAGAGGCAGAGAGGTTAGGGAGGGAATTCCAAAGCTTAGGGCTTAGGTAGCTGAAGGCACGGCCACCAATAGCGGAGCATTTATAATTGGGGGCGTTCAAGAGACCAGAGTTGAAGAACCACAGCTATCTCGGAGGGTTGTGGGGCTGAAGGAGATTACAGTGATAAGGAAAGGACTAGGCCATGGAGGGATTTGAAAACAAGGATGAAAACAAGAATATAGAACTGTTGACTCTTGATTCAATGTTGCTCACTATGGACACACCACAATAATTTACACATATGCAAGCTAATGGTCTCTAACTTACAATCTCACTGTTCAAATGTGCTTTCTTATCGGTCATGTTGTCAGGTTCAAAATCTTAGTCACCTATTAATTAGCGACATTGGAAATGCTCCACCCTCCTGAAAAAAAAAAGAAATCTTACTTTCAGAATGCTTTAAAGCTGTAGGTTGATTGCTTTCTTGGAACTTCTTTTTTAAGAAAGTGAGCAAGATTTTTCTTTCTCAGATCTATAGAATATTGGAAACATTAAATTATAACAGAAAATGCTAGGAAGACTCAAAAGGTCAAAATCCTGCGGCTTTTTTCTCCTTCAGCTGCTCATCAACCTGCTCTGCATTTCCACTGTTTGATGTTACAATCTTTTTATTTCATCAATTGTAAACTGAAATATTTAAATGGTTTAAAAGCCTGGTGATACATGGAATTTTTTAACACAACTGTACATTACCGGAAGACAAATGAATTATAATGGTAATAGTAAGAGAAAGAAATTACATTTTGGGACATGTTATCTGCTGTTTTGTAATTCTCCTAGTTTCTTCATATCACAGTTGTTCCCGAGCAGAATAATTTCCACAACACAAGGGTTAATTGAACGGATGCAACTAAAGCCCAGCAGTTAATCCCAGTGTTATTAATCTCTTATCTGCTTTCACCATAACAGTCCTAACAGCTCAGGCGCATACAAACACTTCCTTGGTTGAAATGAATCCAATCCTCAAACTGATCTTCCGCACAGTATATGTTTCTTATCACTCAATATTATTCTTCAAACTAACCTTCCTTGGAGGAAAAAAACAGAAATATATTTAGTCATTGAAATTTTAACCTGAAAGTGCTCGGAAGTATAATGGTCACCCCACCTCCCCCAAAACCCCCACACCTCCTCCCTCCACCAACTGTGAGAATCTATGAGTAGAAATTGAACACCACTGCGCCTGTTTTACACCCAATATTGAGTCAATCCATTTCTCAGGAGTCCCCAGCAGCCATACACAAAAGCCATTAAGTTTCATGTATAAATGACGGTGTTAACACCTGTTTAATGCCCCCGCTACCAAATTGGATATCGCAAAGCAGAGAAGGAATGAGCCTGTTCCGTTTGGGATTCTTCCATAGCTGCTGTGGTCAGCTAGCATCAAAAGGTGATTTTGTGATTTAGCCAAAATTGGGTCTGATTTTTGTGATGGCCCAATGGCCAGTGATGAAATTCATTTCCTCAGAAGCCCCGTGGGACGGCAAGATGTGAAATACTGGAGGTATTAAAGGAAATACAACTTAAGAATTTGCCCACAGACAATCATTTCCTAGTATCCAGTTCATGAAATGCCATTGTTTGTGATCTAGTTATAGGACAGTTGCCTGTCATTTGAACAGAGTATGTGTAAAAATGAGGTATGCGAATATATCTCACAAAATGAAGGAAGATGTCACTGGGTGAGAAATCAGATGGTGCACCACTGTTCAGATATTCAGTACACAATCCCTTAAGTTTAATGTACTCTTTTTAAATTCTTGTGTAAATAGTTCAGATCTAGATAATGGTTTGTCCATTGTTGTTTTATAGCCTTGTAACCCCTGCCAAGCTATGCAGGTGAAAACATTGCTTACATACAGGGTATTGGGTTAATAGCTTGTCATAAATACTGAAATATATGTTTTAAAAACCATCCATGCCCTCACTCCTCCGTATCTCTGTCGTCTCCTCCATTCTTACAACCCTCTAAGATAGTCGCGCTTCTGAGTATCCCTGATTTTAATCACTCCACCACTGGTGGAGTGCCTTTAGCTGCCAAGGCCCGAAGCTCAATAATGTCCTCCTAAAACCTCATCCCCTCCTACCTCATTCTGTCATCCTTTAAGAAACTCCTTAAAACCTATCTCTTTGACCAAGCTTTTGGTCATCTGCCCTAATATCTCCTTATATAGCTTGGTGTCAAATTTTGTTTGATAACTCTCCTGTGAAGTGCCTTGGGGCATTCTACTATGTTAAAGGTGTTAGCTAAATGCAATTTGCTGTTGTTGTTTAATTTCTCCAAGTTCCATCAGATCAGGCAGTTTGAAAGGGGATTGAATAGCTGAAAATGAATCAATGAAAGGGATACTGCAGTTCACCTCTAAATTCTGAGATTAGTTCAGGAGCATTATGTTTCATAAATCCTGAGTATATGTGAGATGTTATGTCCAAGAGACACCAGGATCGCATGGGGTATGAGAGGATGAGTCTTCTAAAAGCAATGCACGCCCATCAATAGACTATGATTTTCATAAGGCTTTCTCAGTACTGTAGTACCCCTCCAAAGGATATTCAACCTCAAGGATTTCGCTTTTACAGTTCATTTAAATGTGCCCTTGTTACAGCTGATAAATGGTTTTATGCATCTTCATCATGTAACTAAATAAAAAAAAAATCAACCTGCAAAAATCAATGGTCAGTTTTTGATATTTCACCAATTCACACAGTGATGTAGCATAAATTTAAAGTAATACGCTGGGAACAACAGCTTGTTTTATATAGCACCATTAATGTAATAAAACGATCCAAGGAGCATTATAAAACAAAATATGACACCAAGCCACATAAGGAGATATTAGAGCAGATGACCAAAAGCTTCATTAAAGAGATAGGTTTTAAGGAGTGTCTTAAAGAAGGAACATGAGGTAGAGAGATGGAGAGGTGTAAGGTGGGTATTCCAGAGTTTGGGGCCTGAGCAATGAAGGCTTGGCCACCAATGGTTCAGCGATTAGAATCAGGGATGCACAAGAGGCCAGAATTAGAGGAGTGCCGATATGTCGAAGGGTTGTGGGGCTGGAGGAGACTACAGAGATTTGGAGGGGTGAGGTCATGGAGGGAATTGAAAACATAAGTGAGAATTTTATAACCAAGACGCAGCTTGACCAGAAGCCAGTTTAGGTCAGTGAGCACATGGGTGATAGGTGAACAGAACCTGTTGTGAGTTAAGCCACGGGCAGCAGAGTTCTGGATGGCCTCAAGTTTACAGATGCTAGAATGTGGATGACCAGCCAGGAGTCGTCCCATGGTGTAATGATTAGCACTTTGAATCCATGGACTTTGAATCCATTGATCTGAGTTTAAATCTCGGTGAGACCTCGTGGTTTCGCATTTTGTGGCAGAATGTTTAAAGTGTTGTGTTTACTCTATGCTGCCTACAAGGATGTTGAAAGTGGAGGTGATTAATGATTTCAAAATGAAATTGGATGGGCGCTTGAGGGAAATATACTTGCAGGACTACGGAGATAAAATAGGGTATGGGACTGACTGCCTGGATTTCTCTGCAGCGAGCTGGCAAGGACTTGATGGGTTGAATGGCCTCCTTCTGTGCCATAATGAGTCTATGATTGTGTTGGAATAGTCAAGTAAAGAGATGACAGAGGCATGAATGAAGATTTCAGCAGCAGATAATCTGAGGCGGAGCCAAGTCAGGTGATGTTATGGAGGTGGCAAAAGGCAGTCTTAGTGAAGGTGTGAATATGTGGTTGGAAGCTCATCTTGGGGTCAAATATGATACCAAAGTTGTGAACAGTCTGGCTCAGCTTCTAGCAGTTGCCAGAGAAAGGGATGGAGTTAGTAGCGAGAGAATGGAGTTTGGAATGGAGTGGGACTAAAAACAATGGCTTCAATCTTACTAAAATTTAATTGAAGGACATTTCGCCTCATCTAGTACTGGATGTCGGATAAGCAGTTTGATAGTTTAGCAACAGTGGAAGAGTCGAAAGGAGATGGTGATGAAGTTGAGCTAGGTGTCATCAGGCTACATGCGAAAACTAACGCTGTGCTTTTGAATGATATTGTCAAGGGGCAGCATGTACATGAGAAATAGGGGGTCAAGATAGATCCTTGGGGGAGACCAGAGGTAAAGATGCAGGAGCAGGAAGAGAATTTATTGCAAGTGATACTTTGGCTACAATAAGATAGATAAAAATGGAATCCGGTAAAAGCAGTCCCACCCAGCTGGACAACAGTGGAGAATGATGTGGGCACCCATGTCAAAGGCTGCAGAAAGGACGAGGAGAGATAGTTTACCTTTGTCAGTCACATTGGATGTGTTACAGTCAAGTGAGGAGGGGTCGAAGGGCTTCCCTCTTTTCTCTCTCCTTGTTTGACCACAACACGTTTACTTCTTTCTTAAAGTGGATATACTGGCCAGTTCAGTAGGTGTTTGATTATTTACTTGCTATGATCATAAGAACCAATCAGACAGGTTTTCTTGAGTTTAAGAGGTTAACTTTATTGCACCTAAACTGAACTAATGAAAATAATAAACTATGCACCAACTTTCACTCACACACACACTAGAGGTTTACACACACACATAGAGGTTACAGAGTGGGGAAAGGTATTTTGGTTGAGTTAGAATCCATAGGAAAAAGGGGGTATACAGTCTGTGGGGTTTGGTGATTCAGCTGGCTTCTAGCTGAATTCAGTGGTCCTGAGGCTTTTAGTTTGAAGAGGTAGATGACTGGTTCGGTAGGTTACTTGGAGTCAGCGATGCGGATGATTTCCTTCAACAGGGTTTCTGATTGTAGCCAGAGTATGCAAAGGTGGTCAGTCAACAGGCGAAGTTTGAAGCTTGTAAGCTGAAATGGAGAGAGGAGGACCCCCACTTGGGTCTGCACATCAGAGTTCAGAAGCTTCTCCTTGTTGCTATAGAGAAACACAAGCTCAAAACCAAAGATGGGAAGGGGCTTGTCAGATGACAATCACAGTGATTCAAGCATTCTCTCCTTGCTAAAAAGAACAGGCAGTTCCCTTAAACTTCCTGGCTCTTGGTCCTTGCTGGGATGAGCAGTCATTTTTTCTCCACCTCACAGGTCTGGCAATGTAAGATACAGTGTTGCAAATTAGGTGGCCATCCTAAGCTGCCAGCAAAGTCATCCTTCATCTGTTCTCTCAAATTTCTTCAAAAAAGATCAATTCAGATCTCCAGTCAACGGCTTAAAGAAAATTATCATTCAACAAAGCAAGTTGGCGTGACAGATGTCATTTGTAACTTTGATTAGAGCCATTTTGGTACTGTAACAGGGGTGGAGACATGTTTGAAGGTATTCAAACATGGAGTTACGGGAAAGATGGGAACGGATTTGGGAGGTGACGACACATTCAAGGACATTGGAGGGGAAAGGGAGGATGGAGTTGGGACAGTAGTTTGCATGAATAATGGTGTCAAAAGGTAGTTTTTTTTCCAGAGGGGTGATGATGGCTGATTTAAAGGAGAGAGGGACAACACCTGGAGAGAAGCATTAACAATATCGGCTAACATGGGGGCCAGGAGAGGACATTTATTTATTTTTCATTTATTTAGAGATACAGCACTGAAACAGGCCCTTCGGCCCACCGAGTCTGTGCCGAGCAAGAACCACCCATTTATACTCACCCTACAGTAATCCCATATTCCCTACCACCTACCTACACTAGGGGCAATTTACAATGGCTAATTTACCTATCACCTGCAAGTCTTTGGCGGTGGGAGGAAACCGGAGCACCCGGCTAAAACCCACGCGGTCACAGGGAGAACTTGCAAACTCCACACAGGCAGTACCCAGAATCGAACCTGGGTCACTGGAGCTGTGAGACTGCGGTGCTAACCACTGCGCCACTACTGGGTGGTCAGTAGCTTAGTGGGAATAAGATCAAGGGAGCAGGAGGTGGGACACATGGACAAGATGAGCTTAGAGACAGCATGAGGGGAGATAAAGAAACTAGAGAAAGATGCGAGTTCAGGGTTAGGGCAGGGGGAGCTTTAGAGGAATTTGGCCAGGTGGGCTAGTGGAAGGGAGAGACGCGACAGGGGCAGTTGATCAGATACTCTCGATCTTAGTAACAAAGAAGTCCATGAGCTCCTTGTACTTGAAAGTAAGATAATTGCTCAACCTAACACATCTTTATCAGGGGTGTTATTGAAAAGGATATTGAGGGTAAAATTTGTCTTGGGCAGAAGCACAAATTGGCAATAGTAAATTGGCAACGGGTGGAACACTCCATTCAATTTGTTTCCTTGTTGGACGGAGTGCAAACCAGGCTGCCATGATTGATGAGCATCACTTTGAAAAACCTTCAATAGAAATATACCGGGAAAATCTAACCCATACAAGTTGAAACGTTTTGAGAATAGAGACAATAAGAAATAAAAGGGATCAGATTTTCACATTTCAGTTAAACAACACGGACCTGCTTTCTCAAAACTCCCACATCTGTCGTCTAATATGTTGTCAAAATCGTGCATTAAACACTCTTCTGGGAATCAGAAGCTATTTTCAAAATGCGAAGAACTATAATTGAAAGATTAGAGCACTTAAAAACTAATATATTTAAATTAGCCAGCGAATTACCATCTGTTGTTTAATTTTCTCCAAAAAATAGCTGATCTGACTATGGCAACTGCTGAAGGGCAGTTATAGCACTTAACCACTGAAAGAAAAACTGTTATCAATATTTTCACATCCCTTGCCCACAGTCACTTACGAGCACAAGATATACACTCAGTCCAATGAGTGCCTTAGGTGGCGATAGTCTTTAAAGTGACATCAGATAACAATAGTGAATCAACTGTGATATAAGACAGGCACTAGGAGTTCTGTGTCTCTATTGAACAGAAATGCCATTTCAGCTACCCTATCAGGCTGTCTATCATCCCCCACACCACCGTTTATTTCCGCTCTTTAGTTGTGTGTTGTGCTGCTCCAACTGCAGACACCTTAGATCTATAATGGTAATACTGCTTCACAAGATGCTAACAGGCTATAGTTATAGCCTGCGGCTAACATTCTAAACAGGACAGGCTGAAATTACTCACATGGTTCAAAACAGTTTTCGCTGCTGCATGTTAAAATTTCAGTGGACTAAGATGTTCTGTCAGGGACATCAGCCAGCTACAAAACAAGGAATAGTGACCACTAACATTGCACAAATGAGGCTACTGTACATTTCTGTCACACCACACAATATTCATTGACAGGGCTGAAGGTTCATTTGTGTTGTATTTAACTAAAGGGTATAATAAATACTGACTATAATGGTCTGTGTGTAAAGTCCAAAATTGCCCCATATTAGAGAATTGGCCTTGACTAAGCAAAAATGCTCTTATCCTTGAATTTCAGCACAATGCTATGCTCACTGTCATTTCTGTAATTTTGAAAAATAATTTAATCAAATATCTATTAAATGGTTTATAAATATTGACAATAATTGTCAGAGCATACAGTTCAGTATTGCCCTTATCCTGGAATTCTGGCATAAATTCACTGACACATCTGTAACCCCAGAAAATAATTGAATAGTCCATTAAAAAAAAATCAGATCTGCATAACTGTGCTATGTGTTATGCTGTAAGTAATCATATTTAAGAGGGTAATCCAAGGTTATCATAAGATAAGGAGAGTGGCTCCATTAAAGGACTAGAGTATAAGACTATTAACCTGGGGCAGAGGATAAACATTCTCTACATCTGATATCTGCCTCATACATTCTATACATCTGATGTCAAGTAAAAATAATGCTTACTTTGAAGTGGGGAAGGAGACCAGGATCTATAGAAAATAACATTATAAAGTTATTGGACCTGCACAATAAATTGAAATGTTTAGATTTAATTTTCTTTCATTCGACAGGATACACGAATGGTACAGCTCACTGAGGGCACCCGGTGGCAGAAACAAAATACTACAGCATGAAAATATAAAACTTCTGTATGACGGGAAAAGCTTATAATAGAGTCATAGAGAGTTATACAGCACAGAAACAGCCCCTTCAGCCCAACACGTCTGCGCCGACCAAAAAGCACTCATCCAATCTAATCCCATTTTCCAGCACTTGGCCCAAAGCCTTGTATGCTATGGCGTTTCAAATGCTCACCTAAATACTTCTTAAATGTTGTGAAGGTTCCTGCCTCCACCACCTTCAGACAGGGCGTTTCAGATTCCAAACACCCTTTGGGTGAAAAAAAATTTCCTCAACTCCTCTCTAAACCTCCTGCCCCTCACCTTAAATCTATGCCCCCTGGCTATTGACCCCTCCGCTAAGGGAAAAAGTTTCTTATCTATCCCACCAATGCCCTTCATAATTTTGTATACCTCAATCAGGTCCCCCCTCAGCCTTCTCTGCTCTAAGGAAAACAACCCCAGGATGGTCTATTTTGGTTATCTATTTGATGGCCTCCTATGTTACCAAGTAGAGAAATGAGGTGCCTTCCACAACAGATCTGAGTGAGCAGGTTGACGTGATGTGTTCCAAGGTCTGTGACTCATGGCCACAACTGCACTTCGGGTCGTCCCTCATCTTCCACTTGTGAAGCAGGGGGCCACGTCATCCTTGCCCTGCACGGATTTCGTTGAGCGCTGTGACTGTCTTTGAGGGGTCAAAGCCTGGGACTTCTGCTGGTGTATCAGTGATGAGGTGTAGGTTCCTTAAGCTGCATGTGTCCCACGATTCTGCCCATATGGATAGTGGGTTGATATCCTCCTGAAGTCCCAGCATCACAGATGCCAGATTTCAGCCAATTCGATTCACTCCGCGTGATATCAAGAAACGACTGAAGGCACTGGATACTGCAAAGGTTATGGGCCCTGACAATATTCCGGCAATAGTACTGAAGACCTGTGCTCCAGAACTTGCTGCGCCCCTAGCCAAGCTGTTCCAATAAAGCTACAACACTGGCATCTACCCTGCAATGTGGAAAATTGCCCAGGTATGTCCTGTACACAAAAAGCAGGACAAGTCCAACCCGGCCAATTACCGCCCCATCAGCCTACTCTCAATCAGTAAAGTGATGGAAGGTGTCATCAACAGTGCCATCAAGCGGCACTTGCTTAGCAATAACCTGCTCAGTGACGCTCAGTTTGGATTCCGCCAGGGCCACTCAGCTCCTGACCTCATTACAGCCTTGGTTCAAACATGGACAAAAGAGCTGAACTCAAGTGGTGAGGGGAGAGTGACTGCCCTTGACATCAAGGCAGCATTTGACCGAGTATGGCATCAAGGAGTCCTAGCAAAACTGAGGTCAATGGGAATCAGGGGGAAAACCCTCCGCTGGCTGGAGTCATACCTAGCGCAAAGGAAGATGGTTGTGGTTGTTGGAGATCAATCATCTCAGCTCCAGGACATCACTGCAGGACTTCCTCAGGGTAGTGTGCTAGGCCCAACTATCTTCAGCTGCTTCATCAATGACCTTCCTTCAATCATAAGGTCAGAAGTGGGGATGTTCGCTGATGATTGCACAATGTTCAGCACCATTCATGACTCCTCAGATACTGAAGCAGTCCGTGTAGAATTGCAGCAAGACCTGGACAATATCCAGGCTTGGGCTGATAAGTGGCAAGTAACATTCGCGCCACACAAGTGCCAGGCAATGACCATCTACAACAAGAGAGAATCTAACCATCTCCCCTTGACATTCAATGGCATTACCATCGCTGAATCCCCCGCTATCAACATCCTAGGGGCTACCATTGACCAGAAACTGAACTGAAGTAGCCATATATATATACCGTGGCTACAAGAGCAGGTCACAGGCTAGGAATCCTGAGGCGAGTAACTCACCTCCTGACTCCACAAAGCCTGTCCACCATCTACAAGGCACAAGTCAGGAGTGCGATGGAATACTCTCCACTTGCCTGGATGGGTGCAGCTCCAACAACACTCAAGAAGCTCGACACCATCCAGGACAAAGCAGCCCGCTTGATTGGCACACCATCTGCAAACATTCACTCCCTCCACCACCGACGCACAGTAGCAGCAGTGTGTACCATTTACAAGATGCACTGCAGCAATGCACCAAGGCTCCTTAGACAGCACCTTCCAAACCCGTGACCTCTACCAACTAGAAGGACAAGGGCAGCACATACATGGGAACACCACCACCTGCAAGTTCCCCTCCAAGTCACACAGCATCCTGACTTGGAACTATATCGCCATTCCTTCACTGTCGCTGGGTCAAAATCCTGGAACTCCCTTCCTAACAGCATTGTGGGTGTACCTACCCCAAATGGACTGCAGCAGTTCAAGAAGGCAGCTCACCACCACCTTCTCAAGGGCAATTAGGGATGGGCAATAAATGCTGGCCTGGCCAGCAATGCCCACATCCCATGTATGAATTTAAAAAAACATTAGCTGTATAAATATGTTTCCCAGAATGGCCGGCTCAATTTTAAGCGTTTTTGTGCTTGGCTTTTCAAGTCTTGGTGCATGGGAAGGTTGGAGATGCTCATGACTTTTTTCATCTCACGAAGTACAATGGTGTTGTGGTGAAAGACAGGCGGGGCAGTGTGAGACAGCATCAGGAGCCACTCAATTGAAGACTTAAGCAGCCTTGACACCATCCTCATGGCAGTATTTAGCTGCACGCCCACAATCTTTGTGTGGTGGGTGCTGGATCATGAGGCAGAGCAGTATTCTGCAGCAGAGGAGACTAGAACCACTGTTGTTGTACTTCCCCGCGATATTCCAGTGGGTTTCTGGACCAGGTTCACCTTGGTTTTTACTTTTTGGGCAGTGTTGATGAAATGAGGCCGATAGGAGAGAGACTTTTCTTGGCTGACACGGAGGCAGTTTAGGAGGGCGGGGTCATGGATAAGTCACTTTCTGCAGAAGGAAACGTTCCTTCCCAGTGGTGTTGGTTGTCAGATGGAATACCGGCACAACTGTCTTCTCTGGATTGGGTCGGGAGTGCCAGGTTCGGAAGTAGCATTCTACTAGGACCTATTTGCTTCCTTTAGAGTTGATGTCTGCATCAGTAGTGCAATGTCATCGACAGAGACAAACTTCCAGGATTTTGTGCAGGGCATGTCAGCTGTATAGATGTTAGAAAAGGCCAGTGCGAACATCAACCCGTGCGGCAAACCGTTGTTGATTGCCCTTGTTCAACTGGTTTTATCGCTAAGAGAGACGGTTACTCGTTAGGGTGTTGAGAAGCCTGAGAGTATTGCAGCATTGAATGATTGTTGAACGCTTCACAGCAGACCTTCACACCAGACAGTTTCATATGCCAATGACATGTCAATGAAGGCAGCTCCAGTTTTCAGCTACTGCCTCAATGTTGGTAGTGAGTGCAAGGACCTGAACAAAGTAGCTT
Source organism: Heterodontus francisci (assembly GCF_036365525.1). Taxonomy (NCBI): domain Eukaryota; kingdom Metazoa; phylum Chordata; class Chondrichthyes; order Heterodontiformes; family Heterodontidae; genus Heterodontus; species Heterodontus francisci. Next base: position 264,982,973 of record NC_090371.1, read on the forward strand.
CTCCTTTCTTTGACGCCCACCTGCTCATTACGGAGGGCAGCTCCTAAATCCGGTTTTATCTGGTTAAATACGAGCCATTTGACCACCTTTAAATTGTAGACAGAAGGGCAATGGGACGGTAGCTTTTGGGATCATTGGTTAGTTTACCTGACTTTACGGTAGCAAAGGTTTTGGAATGTAGCCAGACCTCTGGGATTATCGCAATGTCAAGGATGTTGGAAGCAAGGTTGACAAGCCATATTTGTCCATTTGGACCCTGGTACTCGAGGCATTCTGGGTAAATGCTAGTGATCCCAGTGGCCTTCCCAAACTTGGTGGTTGACAGCTCTGTGTGCACCTCTTCGGTGGTGAAGGCTTCCGTAAAAGTGCAGCTTTTCATAGAGAGAACTTAAGCAGTTTTTTGCTCTGTTTGTTTTGAGTGGTAGTCATTGCCTTTGAATTGGTTAGGAGGCAGGGCCCAATGGCAGCTGGACTGACCTATGGTGCCTCATGTGGGGGCAGTGAGGTGGCACCAAGCCAGCAAAGCAAGTTCCAGGGTTTCCTGCTGCAGCATGAGAAATCCAGGTTTTCAGTGGTTTCTCGTCATTGTTGTCTAGGGAATTCATTAGTGCTGTTGCTGTATCTGGGTCTTGAGTGATATTAAACTCTACCAACAATCTCTCCTTTTCTTGGGACTAGCACGGCATTTATTCTTTCCTATAGCCACATGAGATACTTTTGGCAACCCCCAACTTTCAGCAGTCAAACAAAACGATTGTAGACGTTTCAGGTTGGCAGTATTCTCTAGATTGTGTTCTCAATAATGCTCGTGAAGGTGAACCATGAAGCCTTACAGAAGTTCCGTCTTGGTTTCGGGACTAAGGCAATTATCAGCTGCTCAATCCCAAAATATACGATACTTGATCAGTGTTGTGAGGAGGATAAGTTCTTAAGAATCCTCTGGGAGCAGGTGAAGGGCCGTCTTTTGCTGTCACCGGTCATGAAACAGAGGTATGGAAGAATATTCATTCTGCCAGCGGGCACAATAAAAGTTGCCAGGCTGAAGACAGTGAGACAACATTGCAAAAATATAAGGTGACACTTCCAGATTCAGAGGGGGTGAAAACCATGCAGTGACAGGTTGGTCCCACTTCACTTCAGCAATGTGCTTAAAGTTAAAAGCTGACCTCCCAGCCACCAACACCTGGTTAAATTGGAATCTTTAATCCTCTTCCAGAAAAGTTTGTTACATTTCAGTTGTCAAACCTATATTAAAATTTGCAAACTTCTGTTACCCTCAGCCAAATTAACCTGTCACATTTGGGATTTTTGATGTGTCTTTTGTCCTCAAAGAAAGGATTTGAGAATGAGTAACGTTTAACAGTAATTTCTGAAAACAAAGTGAATTCACTCAGGTTTAAATAGACTAAAGTTGCTTGGACAAACCGTTTATTTGGTAATGGGCCAGGCATTTAAGGTGTATATTAAAGAATATTACAGCTCACACTCAGAGAATGACAGTTTTATCCCAGGCAGATAATCCTCCAATTTACTCCTGATAATTCATTAAATTACTTGACATAGATTGGAAGTAAAGTCTGTTTTGTCATCATCTTTGAATATAGGCACCACATTCGCCTATTTCCAATCTATTAGTATCCAGTGTCCAGTCGCTCTTTCATGATTATTATTAATGCCTTACAAATCTCCTCATCCCTCGCATTACTGAGTGACAAATATCATTTGTCCCCAGCAATGAATTTGTTTTGACTCCACTTAGCCTGTCTACCACCTCCCCCATAAGGCATTTGGATATCTCTTGTATTTTTGTTACGCTGTGAGGCATTTGTTAATATCTCCTGCATTTCTGTTCATAAGTAAAATGTAGCCAGTTGTGGTGTGACCAGCGTGTGGAACTCACTGGGTGGTAAGAACTTGGGGGCCAAGGACATCAGAACGAAGGGAGAAGAATTCTGACCGAAGACATCATCGCTGGGGCTCATATTGGAGTTTCATAAAAGACAGTGTAACTGAACAAGGACACCCACATACACACAGACAGACAGACAAGTCAGGATATGCCACTGATGTGGTAGCCCGGGCTGTTACAACATCAAACAGTCTGTCAACAACCACTCTCATGGACAATGGCCTTTTGAAATGTGTGTGAACGGTTTCCTTCTTGCCTTATCAAGATGCAGATATCACATCCATTGCTGGTCTGCACCTACGACCCCCTCCTGCTGAGAGCAGGATATGACAACATGCAGGTGATCTTTCATAGCCATGGTGGGATTGATAAGGCACTGACACCCAATCGGATGACCTAATTCAAGAAATTAGGTAATATGTCAAGGGGTCAGGGTCAGTAAGGGTTATCAAGCCACAGCTCACAAGGACATTGTTGCTGCAGCTGGGAAGCGTGACTTGGTCAGTCACAGAAAGTCGTGCGGAAGAATTCGTTCAGCAGATCTGACCACCCTGAAATGAGCTCCTATACGCAGGTCTACTGAGCAACTTACAAGGTGTTGTAACCCATCTGGTTCTCTAATGTCCTTTAGGGAAGGAAATCTGCTGTCCTTACCTGGTCTGGCCTACATGTGACTCCAGATCCACAGCAATGTGGTTAACTTACATGCCCTCTGAAATGGCCTAGCAAGCCACTCAGTTGTATCTAACCGCTTTGCTTTGCTTGATCTGTTCGAAATCTATCCCATTTAGCACGGTGATAGTGCCACACAACACGATGGAGTGTATCCTCCAAAGTCTATAAAAAGGAATGAAACCGGATGGACCACCCGGCATCGACCTAGGCACCGGAAACGACAACGGCAAACCCAGCCCTGTCGACCCTGCAAAGTCCTCCTTACTAACATCTGGGGGCTTGTGCCAAAGTTGGGAGAGCTGTCCCACAGACTAGTCAAGCAACAGCCTGACATAGTCATACTCACGGAATCATACCTTACAGACAATGTCCCAGACACTGCCATCACCATCCCCAGGTATGTCCTGTCCCACCGGCAGGACAGACTCACCAGAGGTGGTGGCACAGTGGTATACAGTAGGGAGGGAGTTGCCCTGGGAGTCCTCAACATCGACTCCGGACCCCATGAAGTCCCATGGCATCAGGTCAAACATGGGCAAGGTAACCTCCTACTGATTACCACCTACCGCCCTCCCTCAGCTGATGAGTCAGTACTCCTCCATGTTGAACACCACTTGGAGGAAGCACTGAGGGTGGCAAGGCCACAAAATGTACTCTGGGTGGGGGACTTCAATGTCCATCACCAAGAGTGGCTCGATAGCACCACTACTGACCGAGCTGGCCGAGTCCTAAAGGACATAACTGCTAGACTGGGTCTGCGGCAGGTGGTGTGGGAACCAACACGAGGGAAAAACATACTTGACCTCGTCCTCACCAATCTTCCTGCCGCAGATGCTTCTGTCCATGACAGTATAGGTAGGAGTGACCACTGCACAGTACTTGTGGAGATGAAGTCCCGCCTTCACATTGAGGATACCCTCCATCGTGTTGTGTAGCACTATCACCGTGCTAAATGGGATAGATTTCGAACAGATCAAGCAAAGCAAAACTGGGCATCCATGAGGCGCTGTGGGCCATCAGCAGCAGCAGAACTGGACTCAACCACAATCTGTAACCTCATGGCCTGGCATATCCTCCACTCTACCATTACCATCAAGCAAGGAGACCAACCCTGGTCCAATGAAGAGCGCAGGAGGGCATGCCAGGAGCAGCACCAGGCATACCTCAAAATGAGGTCAACCTGGTGAAGCTACAACCCAGGACTACTTGCATGCCAAACTGCATAAGCAGCATGCGATAGACAGAGCTAAGCAATCCCATAATCAACGGATCAGATCTAAGCTTTGCAGTCCTGCCAAATCCAGCCGTGAATGGTGGTGGACAATTAAACAACTAACTGGAGGAGGTGGCTCCACAAATATCCCCATCCTCTATGATGGGGGAGCTCAGCACATCAGTGCGAAAGATAAGGCTGAAGCATTTGCAACAATCTTCAGCCAGAAGTGCCGAGTTGATGATCCATCTCGGCCTCCTCCTGAAGTCCCCAGCATCACAGATGCCAGATTTCAGCCAATTTGATTCACTCCACGTGATATTAAGAAACGACTGAAGGCACTGGATACCGCAAAAGCTATGGGCCCTGACAATATTCCGGCAATAGTACTGAAGACCTGTGCTCCAGAACTTGCCGCGCCCCTAGCCAAGCTGTTCCAGTACAGCTACAACACTGGCATCTACCCTGCAATGTGGAAAATTGCCCAGGTATGTCCTGTACACAAAAAGCAGGACAAGTCCAACCCGGCCAATTACCGCCCCATCAGCCTACTCTCAATCAATAAAGTGATGGAAGGTGTCATCAACAGTGCCATCAAGCGGCACTTGCTTAGCAATAACCTGCTCAGTGATGCTCAGTTTGGGTTCCGCTAGGGCCACTCAGCTCCTGACCTCATTACAGCCTTGGTTCAAACATGGACACAAGAGCTGAACTCAAGAGGTGAGGGGAGAGTGACTGCCCTTGACACCAAGGCAGCATTTGACAGAGTATGGCATCAAGGAGTCCTAACAAAACTGAGGTCAATGGGAATCAGGGGGAAAACCCTCCGCTGGCTGGAGTCATACCTAGCACAAAGGAAGATGGTTGTGGTTGTTGGAGGTCAATCATCTCAGCTCCAGGACATCACTGCAGGAGTACCTCAGGGTAGTGTCCTAGGCCCAACCATCTTCAGCTGCTTCATCAACAACCTTCCTTCAATCATAAGGTCAGAAGTGGGGATGTTTGCTGATGATTGCACAATGTTCAGCACCATTCATGACTCCTCAGATACTGAAGCAGTCCGTGTGGAATTGCAGCAAGACCTGGACAATATCCAGGCTTGGGCTGATAAGTGGCAAGTAACATTCGCGCCACACAAGTGCCAGGCAATGACCATCTCCAACAAGAGAGAATCTAACCATCTCCCCTTGACATTCAACGGCATTACCATCGCTGAATCCCCCACTATCAACATCCTAGGGGCTACCATTGACCAGAAACTGAACTGAAGTATACCGTGGCTACAAGAGCAGGTCACAGGCTAGGAATCCTGAGGCGAGTAACTCACATCCTGACTCCCCAAAGCCTGTCCACCATCTACAAGGCGTAAGTCAGGAGTGTGATGGAATACTCTCCACTTGCCTGGATGGGTGCAGCTCCAACAATACTCAAGAAGCTCGACACCATCCAGGACAAAGCAGCCCGCTTGATTGGCACACCATCTGCAAACATTCACTCCCTCCACCACCGACGCACAGTAGCAGCAGTGTGTACCATCCACAAGATACACTGCAGCAATGCACCAAGGCTCCTTAGACAGCACCTTCCAAACCCGCGACCTCTACCAACTAGAAGGACAAGGGCAGCAAATGCATGGGAACACCACCACCTGCAAGTTCCCCTCCAAGTCACACACCATCCTGACTTGGAACTATTTCGCCATTCCTTCACTGTCGCTGGGTCAAAATCCTGGAACTCCCTTCCAAACACCACTGTGGGTGTACCTACCCCAAATGGACTGCAGCGGTTCAAGAAGGCAGCTCACCACCACCTTCTCAAGGGCAATTAGGGATGGGCAATAAATGCTGGCATAGCCAGTGACGCCCACATCCCATGAATGAATAAAAAAATGTATATACTATTGCTTGCTGAGTTAATAAAGGTGTTCCATATAAAGCGGAAATTGTATCCAAAGTTTGTTTCATGCTATTGATGCTCTCTACGGGGTCAAGACCTTAAAGGGAAGTGAAACCCCCTTTTCAAGAGTCTTACAACCTCATTTGTAACAAAGTCATCAACAACAACAACTTGCAAGTATCATATGAGCACAGTCGGACAAGAAAATTGACACCGAGCCAAAAGAGACATCAGGACAGGTGACCGAAAGCTTGGGCAAAAACAGATTTCAAGAAATGCCTTAAAGGGAGGGTGGGGGGTGTGGGTGGCGGTGAAAGAGAGGTGGAGAGGCAGAGGTTTCAGGGAGGCAGTTTCAGAGCTTCGGGTAGATAGCTGAAGGCACGGCCGCCAATGGTGGAAACGAGTCAGGGTTGCACAAGATGCCAGAATCGGAAAAATGCAGAGTTCTTGGAGGATTGGAAGAGATTACAGAGACAGAAAGGGATGAGGACATGGAGGGATTTAAACACCGTGTTGAAATGCATCGATTTTACTCTGGATGTCTTTGTTTGAGGAGGGCATGCAATTCATGTGCATTCATTCTCCTGTGCATACTCGGAGGAAGTGATTATTCCGAATATTTATTATTTTGTGCTCATCCTCAGTTTGCACCTTTACTGTTTTCACCTCCCCCCGACTGCCCTTTTATGGTGTGGTACTGAAAGACTTTTTTTTATTGTTTCGCCTCAGCTGCTATGCTTTTTTCAAGGTTTCTCTGCCCATTTTTAACATGTTTCAGCATCTTTCTGTCTTTATCCCAGGCCATGTTTCTGAGTGTGTCCCTACAATGCCTACTATTGTCAGTCACTTATTCTACAAAGAATCTCACCTGGGATCCTGGTTCCTCCCTGCCCTTAGACCCACCTTTATAATTTAAATGGTTTTCTGTTGTTACTTAATGTTCCTTGCAGACTCAGGAAAATCTAACCTATAATTCCCAAGACTGACAATGAGCTTGTACAGGACACTGTTTAACCTTATCTAGCGGACTGAGTACAACTTCATTCATTTTACCGGTGGAGACATTCTGGCTTTGTGGAAGAAAAAGAAGACGGCAACTAAACTGTCACTAGAGAGTACACATTTCAACTGTGTAGCGTAACTAAGGAAACTGGGAATCTTTAACAAATAAATATTAAATATTTCTCTTAACATAAACGGAGGAAAAATGCCCATTTTTCATGTTAAATATGACCCAAAAACAAAAAATTACATCGGATTTTCAAATGAATCATCCCAAGAAAGTGATTTAATTTCTGGCAATGAAAAAATTTACATTCACAGCACACACCTGCAATAAATATTCTTTAACACTGATCAAGCAGCAAATGAAGCAATGAGCTGGTATAAATATTGAAGAATTGGTTAATTTTTAACAGGCAGTTTTTGGGTAAAATGGCTGAATGCTAAATGCGAAGAATCTAGTTTGACGATAAGGCTCTATTAATGCTAGTAAACCTTGTTATGGAGAATGGAAGTCAGTTTCATTGGCATTACAATGCGGGAAGCATGGCAATATGAGATAAGCACGAAATACACAGTCACTATCATTTGGAGGTCACTGAAGATGCGGAAGAAAGCGTGTACTTACAGAAGAAGGCAAAGTGAAGTAATGAATATTACTACAAAGTGAGTACAGGATGCAAGTGGATTTGAAGTTGTATTTAAAAGGTATGTGCCATAAACACAGTACTGATGTTGATAAAACTGAAGAGTGGCGCAAATTAGGGTTTGCTCAAATTGCATTAGAAATATAATGTATACAACACCCTGAGAGAGACAGAATATTCTACAAAGACGGAACCTTGGATGCATCAAATCACTACCTCATTCTCCACTGCCCTTTTGTTTAAAAGCAAAATGGGAGGGAACAGCATGAAACATGTGATAGACCCCTTAACATGAAAACTCCCTCCATATCAGGAAGGAATTGTTGATTCATTCAATAGGGAGACTCTGGAAATCTGGACATTGAAGGATACCTGGAAGTACTGACATATAGCAGAAGGACTTGTGAGTCAAGATTCATAATGAATTATGAATAATTATGGATGCAGCTCTCTATTTAAAGGATCCGATTAAAAATTAGGCCTTTTTTTTGCTCAAGTTTCAAACATTGTTTTACTTCCTCTCTACACTTTTCATTTTGGCAATAATTTGTATTCTATCTTACAATGGCCTGGAGGATGCAAAAATCAGTCTTCTCAATATAATAGTATCTAGACTTTGAAAGGGACAGTTTGTGAAGTTAAATTTCACTTGGAACATTTGTTAGATCTCTATCAAATACCAATTTACTGTGAGCAAAAACAAGAAATGTTATTCAAATTTCTAACTTCTCTGTATAAACTCATGGGGCCTCTAATTAACCGCATCAAACCTATGAGGTTCCTTCTCTTTTATTTACTTACTTTATGTAACATTAAATGGATTAATGTTTATATCACTGAGATAATTGTTTGTGATTTTCTATGCTTTTAGCACTGTTTTATTGTTAGTTACAAAGGAGATCTCTTGGGCAGAAATTATCGTCTCCTATTCAAGTGATTTAGAACAACATGCATAACTTATTAATTTTCTATGACATGATTTTACATGTAGTATTGATACTATTAATATCCTGGTACAAATTATTCACAGGGATCCCTTATGGGATGAGAGGTGGTAATTTGTTTGAAAGTAACATTGTAGGGGCTTCTACTGCTCCCCACTGACAGCTTGCTTAACTCCAAGTGATTTAACCTAATGTGTCACATTACCAGCATTGGCATTCTGTTGCTGCTACACTAGAGCCCTCTCCATATGTTGCTTGTCTGCGCTTGAACAACCTGCTCAAGGCTATTTTTATTTAACTTGTGTCATGCATTTCTGAGCAGGTGCCCAACAAATCAGCGCAGAGTTGACAAATGAACTTGACTTTGTTATCATCAGCTGAGCAATTGATGGGGCTATTCTGTCTTCTGCATCACGTCTCCTCTCTTCATTCATGATTCGGGTTTTACTTCAGGGAATTGTTCTTCACTGTAGGGAGATTCAGCTCAATTTTTCCAGAACAGGTGGGTCTCACTGGGAACATTCAGAAGCAGGAGGTCATCTTTGGAATTTCAGACTTAGTTTGACATTTGGGGGAAAGTACAGTAGTCATGCAATATTAAAGATTGTGGTCAGGCTTCATAGGCCTGAACACAATCATTAAATGATTTTAAGGACTCCTGAGAGCATAATTCTTTAGTAGAGAGATGTCCTTTCCCTTTATAGAAATTTACAGAAAATTTCAACAATCCACACTTAACAAACTGTCACCTATTTAGCTCTCAGTAAAACATCTGAACAAGACAAATAGCCATAGTCAATGAACAAGTACGACCTTAAAACCCATTCACTAGAAAAAAAAGAGTAGTGATCTTTCAAACTGCAACAGCTGGTCACTGTCATACCGCATACTAAAACTGGGTTGGAAAATATTGACCAAAATTATTGCTCATAGATTGGAGTTATCAATGGCATATCTAATTGAGGCAGATCAAGTGAGCGTTCTGAAAGACTGATGAGAATGTGAAGTATTAAGGCTATTTTTGTGGCGATTCAGGAGTTACCTCCCAAGCTTTTATCTACTTTTTACTTAATGCCATTCAAAAATTCTCAAAGTGAATCCAGACACTCTAAATGATATGTCAGATTTTCCGTATATTTAATTAAACTAGTTATGAACTAGATAGTAGACGGGATTATCATTTTGGTAGATACCCAGAGCAAAATTAGCATGATGACTTTGAACCACTCTGACTTCCCTGCCAATGACCCCAGGTAATTTCTCAGGGTTAGCTTCATGAGCATACCTCAGGCAGGCTCCCAGCAGGATTCCAAGTGGGGCGAGGGAGGGTGGGGGGGGAGGCTCATCTCAGAGTGGGAATCCAAAGTGGTTACTTCAAGCCTCAGATACCCGCAGAAGCTGTGAGGGCCTGGAGCCCTGTGGGGCAGTATTGTCAGAGTCTCACCACCTCCACACGCTGCCCTTGAGGTGGCTGTGGTGGGGAAGAGACCATTGTCAACCTCCTTCTGGAATGTGCCTTTCCAAAGCAGGTGCAACGGCTTTTGTTGAGGTTCATCCCGAGCAGCTCCATAATGCAGGATTCAATGCTGTACAGGCTGTTCCCAGGGATGCACACCGAGATAAACATCAACTGCTGCTGGAGGACCATCAACTTGGTGAAAGACGCTCTTTGGTCTGCTCAAAACTTGCTGGTGTTCCAGTACAAAGAGTTGTCCATGACCGAGTGTTGCAGTCTGGCACATTCCAAGGTCCAGGATTACATGCTGAGGGATGCATTAAAGCTTGGGGCAGCTGCCGCAAAGACTCAATGGGAAAAGGCCACGGTGTAAGGCCCTCCCGCCATAGTATACCATGGGTCTGGAACCCGTGTAAAACTCCTCAGGCTTTCAGCACCAAAAATGTTTTTGCTATGTAATGTAAATATACATTGAATATAAAATGGAACGGCAAGAGTTGTGAGGCAATCGTGTTCTATATCAAAGGAATCTGATCTCCATTTCACTTTCCAAAATGTCAAATTTGAACTGTGAACTGTTTTGTTATGTATTTTTTGCAAATTTTTATGAATAAAGTATATTTTTGGAAAAAAAAGTATTGTCAGAGAAGCAAAGTTTTGGTGCATTTTCACAGAGTTAATCAATTGTTCTGTGATGAATTCCATTCCTGTAAGAGGAAGTGCAGGGGGGTACTTAAAAAAGTAATTAGGAGTGCGAAGAGGGGGCATGAAAAAACACTGGCAGACAAGGAAAATCCCAAGGCGTTTTATAGGTATATTAAGGGCAAGAGGATAGCCAGGGAAAGAGTGGGGCCCATTAGGGACCAAAGTGGCAATCTGTGTGTGGAGCTGGAGGACATAGGTGAAGTTTTGAATGATTACTTTTCATCAGTGCTCACTATGGAGAAGGACAATGTAGGTGTAGACATCAGGGAGGGGGATTGTGAAATACTTGAACATATTAGCATTTAAAAGGAGGAAGTACTGGTTGTTTTAGCGGGCTGAAAGGTGGATAAATCCCCGGACCCAGATGAGATGTATCCAAGGCTGCTATGAGTCAAGAGAGGTGATAGCAGGGGCTCTGACACAAATTTTCAAATCCTCTTTGGCCACAGGAGAGGTACCAGAGGATTGGAGAACATGTGGTACCATTATTCAAGAAGGGTAGCAGGATAAACCAGGTAATTACAGGCCGGTGAGTCTAACATCAGTGGTAGGGAAACTATTAGAAAAAATTCTGAGATATAAGATTAATCTCCACTTGGAGAGGCAGGGATTGATCAGGAATAGTCAGCATGGCTTTGTCAGGGGGAGATTGTGTCTAACGAATTTGATTGAATTTTTTGAGGAAGTGACTCGATGCATAGATGACGGTAGGGCAGTTGATGTGGTCTACATGGACGTCAGTAAGGATTTTGATAAGGTCCCGCATGGGAGATTGATTAAGATGATAAGAGCCCATGCGATCCAGGGTAATTTGGCAAATTGGATCCAAAATTGGCTGAGTGGAAGGAGGCAGAGGGTGATGGTCGGGGGCTATTTTTGCTAGTGGAGGCCTGTGACCAGTGGTGTACCACAGGGATCGGTGCTGGGACTCTTACTGTTTGTAGAGTACATTAATAATTTAGACGTGAATATAGGAGGTATGATCAGTAAGTTCGCAGATGACATGAAAATTGGTGGTATCGTGGATAGTGAAGAGAAAAGCCTCAGATTACAGGATGATATAGTTGGACTAGTGAGATGGACAGAGCAGTGGCAGATGGAATTTAATCCTGAGAAATGTGGTGATGCACTTTGGGAGGACTAACAAGGCAAGGGAATACAAAATGGATAGTAGGACCCTAGGGAGTACAGAGGGTCAGAGGGACCTTGGTGTACTTGTCCATAGATCACTGAAGGCAGCAGCACAGGTAGATAAGGTGGTTAGGAAGGCATATGGGATACTTGCCTTTGTTAGCCAAGGCACAGAATATAAGAGCAGGGAGGTTATGTTAGAGCTGTATAAAATATTGGTTAGGCCACAGCTGGAGTACTGGGTACAGTTCTGGTCACCACATTATAGGAAGGATGTGATTGCACTGGAGAGGGTGCAGAGGAGATTCACCAGGATGTTGCCTGGGCTGGAGCATTTCAGCTATGAGGAGAGACTGGATAGGCTGGGGTTGTTTTCCTTGGAGTGGAGAAGGCTGAGGAGTGACCTGATTGAGGTAGACAAAATTATGAGGGGCATTGATAGGATCGATAGGAAGGAACATTTTCCCTTAGCTGAGGGGTCAATAACCAGAGGGCACAGATTTAAGGTAAGGAGCAGGAGGTTTAGAGGGGAGTTGAGGAATAATCTTTCACCCAGAGGGTGTTTGGAATCTAGAACACACTGCCTGAAAGGGTGGTAAAGGCAGGAACCCTCACAACATTTAAGAAGTATTTTAGATGAGCACTTCAAACGCGATAGCATCCAAGGCCAAGTGTGGGAAATGGGATTAGATTGGATGGGTGCTTTTTAGTCGATGCAGACGCGTTGGGCCGAAGGGCCTGTTTCTGCGCTGTATAAATCTATGACTCGAAGACTCTAAGAGAGAATTTAAATTTCAAAGGACCATCCAGCAACCCTTAGCAACGCTGTAGCCCAGTAACATGTTGGTGTTGCTTGTCCAACATAATCATGGCAGTAATGACGGGAAAGGTCATGAATGAGAGTGTTCAATGTCTGCCGTTGATTCAAGTGGAAGGTTGCAGATGTAGCAGCAATTGTCAGGGAGCCAAGCAGAACAGGTCTCTTGATTCTTGATCGGGTTTTCTCCATAAACGCCACTAAAGAAGTGCCCTTTCAGCAGGAGTCCAAGTTGAATTTTCAATGGACACCAAAGGAAGACCAGTACTTGCAGCATGTTTGTTAAAACTCAAAACATTTCTCAAAAACACATGACAGGGTACGTTTTAGTCTTCATTGCACAGGTAGGAATCTGGCAGACTGGATTACCCACCCACCGTTTATTCCGTTGATTTTCTTGTGCATGCAAATCAGATGCAAAGAAGCATAGAGTCAGAGTCATTTACAGCGTAGAAAAAGGCCATTCAGCCCATCAAGTTCAGCTCTCCATGGAGCAATCAGTCAGTCCCACTGTCCCACTCAATTCCTGTATCAAAGAACAAAGAACAGTACAGCACAGGAACAGGCCATTCAGCCCTCCAAGCCTGCACCGATCTTGATGCCTGCCTAAACTAAAACCTTCTGCACTTCCGGGGACCGTATCCCTCTATTTCCATCCTAGTCATGTATTTGTCAAGATGCCTCTTAAACGTTGCTATCGTATCTGCTTCCACCATCTCCCCCGACAGCAAGCTCCAGGCACTCACCACCTTCTGTGTAAAGAACTTGCCTCGCACATCCCCTCTAAACTTTGCCCCTCTCACATTAAACCTATGTCCCCTAGTAACTGTCTCTTCCACCCTGGGAAAAAGCTTCTGACTATCCACTCTGTCCATGTCGCTCATAACTTTGGAAACCTTTATCATGTCGCCCCTCCACCTCTGTCCTTCCAGTGAAAACAATCAGAGTTTATCCAACCTCTCCTCATAGCTAATGCCCTCCAGACCAGGCAACATCCTGGTAAACCTCTTCTGTACCCTCTCCAAAGCCTCCACGTCCTTCTGGTAGTGTGGCGACCAGAACTGTACACAATATTCTAAGTGTGGCCTAACTAAAGTTCTGTACAGCTGCAGCATGACTTGCCAATTTTTATACTCTATGCCCCGACCAATGAAGGCAAGTATGCCGTATGCCTTCTTGACTACCTTAACTACCTGCGTGCCACTTTCAGTGACCTGTGGACCTGTACGCCCAGATCTCTCTGCCTGTCAATACTCCTAAGGGTTCTGCCATTTACTGTATACTTCCCACCTGCATTAGACCTTCCAAAATGCATTACCTCACATTTGTCCGGATTAAACTCCATCTGCCATTTCTCCACCCAAGTCTCCAACCGATCTATATCCTGCTGTATCCTCTGACATTCCTCATCACTATCCGTAACTCCACCAACCTTTGTGTCGTCCGCAAACTTACTAATCAGACCAGCTACATTTTCCTCCAAATCATTTATATATACTAGAAACAGCAAAGGTCCCAAAACAGATCCCTGCGGAACACTGCCCTTCCTTCATCAATCATCTTCGTCACTTCCTCAAAAAACTCAATCAAATTAGTGAGACACGACCTCCCCTTCACAAAACCATGCTGCCTCTCGCTAATAAGTTTGTTTGTTTCCAAATGGGAGTAAGTCCTGTCCCGAAGAATCCTCTCTAATAATTTCCCTACCACTGACGTAAGGCTCACCGGCCTATAATTTCCTGGATTATCCTTGCTACCCTTCTTAAACAAAGGAACAACATTGGCTATTCTCCAGTCCTCTGGGACCTCACCTGTAGCCAATGAGGATGCAAAGATTTCTGACAAGGCCCCAGCAATTTCTTCCCTTGCCTCCCTCAGTATTCTGGGGTAGATCCCATCAGGCCCTGGGGACTTATCTACCTTAATGCTTTGCAAGACACCCAACACCTCCTCCTTTTTGATAATGAGATGACCGATCATTCGGTGAGATGACCTATCTACACTCCCTTCCCTAGGCTCATCATCCACCAAGTCCTTCTCTTTGGTGAATACTGATGCAAAGTACTCATTTAGTACCTCGTCCATTTCCTCTGGCTCCACACATAGATTCCCTTCTCTGGCCTTGAGTGGGCCAACCCTTTCCCTCATTACCCTCTTGCTCTATATACGTATAAAAAGCCTTGGGGTTTTCCTTAATCCTGTTTGCCAATGACTTTTCATGACCCCTTTTAGCCTTCCTGACTCCTTGCTTAAGTTCCTTCCTACTGTCTTTATATTCCTCAAGTGAGTCGTCTGTTCCTAGCCTTCCAGCCTTTACGAATGCTTCCTTTTCCTTTTTGACTAGGCTCACAATATCCCGCATTATCCAAGGTTCCCGAAACTTGCCAAACTTATCCTTCTTCCTCACAGGAACATGCTGGTCCTGGATTCTAATCAACTGACATTTGAAAGACTCCCACATGTCAGATGTTGATTTACCCTCAAACAGCCGTCCCCAATATAAATTCTTCAGTTCCTGTCTAATATTGTGATAAAAAGCCTTCCCCCAATTTAGCACCTTCACCTGAGGACTACTCTTATCCTTTTCCACAAGTACCTTAAAACTTATGGAATTATGGGTCACTGTTCCCAAAATGCTCCCCTACTGAAACTTCGACCACCTGGCTGGGCTCATTCCCCAGTACCAGGTCCAGTACGGCCCCAACCCTGGTTGGACTATCTACATATTGTTTCAAGAAGCCCTCCTGGATGCTCCTTTCAAATTCTGCCCCATCCAAGTGAGTCCCAGTCAATATAGGGCGGCACAGTGGCGCAGTGGTTAGCACCGCAGCCTCACAGCTCCAGGGACCCGGGTTCGATTCTGGGTACTGCCTGTGCGGAGTTTGCAAGTTCTCCCTGTGTCTGCGTGGGTTTTCGCCGGGTGCTCCGGTTTCCTCCCACATCCAAAAGACTTGCAGGTGATAGGTAAATTGGCCATTGTAAATTGCCCCTAGTGTAGGGAGGTGATAGGGAATATGGGATTACTGTAGGGTTAGTATAAATGGGTGGTTGCTGGTCGGCACAGACTCGGTGGGCCGAAGGGCCTGTTTCAGTGCTGTATCTCTAAATAAAAAACTAAATTAAAATCACCCACCACTACAACCCTGTTACCTTCACATCGTTCCAAAATCTGTCTACATATCTGCTCCTCTACCTCCCGCTGGCAGTTGGGAGGCTTGTAGAAAACCCCCAACATCGTGACTGCACCCTTCCTATTCCTGAGCTCCACCCATATTGCCTCGCTGCACGACCCCTCCGAGGTGTCCTCCCGCAGTACAGCTGTGATATTCACCTTAACAAGTAATGCAACTCCCCCACCCCTTTTACATCCCCCTCTATCCCGCCTGAAGCTTCTAAATCCTGGAACATTTAGCTGCCAATCCTGTCCTTCCCTCAACCAAGTCTCTGTAATAGCAACAACATCATAGTTCCAAGTACTAATCCAAGCTCTAAGTTCATCTGCCTCACCTGTTATATTTCTCGCATTGAAACAAATGCACTTCAGACCACCAGTCCCGCTGTGCTCCGCAACATCTCCCTGCCTGCTCTTCCTCTTAGTCTTACTGGCCTTATTTACTAGTTCCCCCTCATTTATTTCACTTGCTGTCCCACTGCTCTGGTTTCCACCCCCCCTGCCACACTAGTTTAAACCCTCCTGAGTGACGCTAGCAAACCTCGCAGCCAGGATATTTGTGCCCCTCCAGTTTAGATGCAACCCGTCCTTCTTGTACAGGTCCCATCTGTCCCTGAAGAGATCCCAATGGTCCAGATATCTGAAACCCTCCCTTCTACACCAGCTGTTCAGCCACGTGTTTAGCTGCACTATCTTCCTATTTCTAGCCTCACTGGCACGTGGCACAGGAAGTAATCCCGAGATTACAACCCTAGAGGTCCTGTCTTTTAACTTTCTACCTAACTCCCTAAACTCCCCCTGCAGGACCTCATCACTCTTCCTGCCTATGTCGTTGGTACCGATGTGTACCACAACCTCTGGCTGTTCACCCTTCCCCTTCAAAATGCCCCCTGGCCGTTCAGAGACATCCTTGACCCTGGCACCAGGGAGGCAACATATCATCCTGGAATCTCTTTCATGTCCACAGAAGCGCCTATCTGTGCCTCTGACTATAGTGTCCCCTCTAACTATTGCTCTTCTGCACTTTGTCCCTCCCTGCTGAACAACATAGCCAGCCGTGGTGCCACTGCTCTGGCTGCTGCTGTTTTCCCCTGATAGGCCACCACCCCCAACAGTATCTAAAACGGTATACTTGTTAGAGAGGGGGATAGCCACAGGGGATTCCTGCACTGACTGCCTGCCCCTTCTAGCGGTCACCCATCTATCTGCCTGTACCTTGGGTGTAACCACTTCTCTAAAACTCCTGTCTATGACGCTTTCTGCCGCCTCCATGCTCCTAAGTGCATCCAGTTGCTGCTCCAACCGATCCATGCGGTTTGTGAGGAGCTGCAACTGGGTACACTTCCTGCAGATGTAGTCGTCCGGAATGCTGGAAGCGTCACGGACCTCCCACATCTCACAGGTGAAGCACTTCACCCCTCTGACATTTCTAGCACTAATTAATAAATTAATTTAAAATAAATAAATATTTACTAAGTCCTTATAATTAACTATATGGTCCCTCATGCTAGATTCCTACTATAAATATTAAATGCTAACTAAATACAGTAATCTCCTCCCGCTGGTTTAGTTACTCTACTTATTAATTAGTTAATTAGGGTTTTAATCAATTTTTATCAATGTTTTATTTTCAAATTCAGTAAAAAAAAATTCCCTACCAGCCAATAAGGTCACAGCTTTCCTGTGACATCACTTTCAGTTTTTTTACCAGAGGTAAGTTTTTTATACTTACCAGTCCAGAACTCCGCCCTCCGAGTCTTCTCCCAGTCAGCTGTGCTCTTTGGAAGCTCTCAGCTCCCCTCACTCTGAGGACAGGTAGGAAATGAAAGGAGCTCCTCACTCCCTCCTTACCGAACTTCCTCAGTTACCAAACTTCCACTGTAGCACTCTAAAGCAACTCAAGTCTGCACTCTAGTGCAAACAAAGTCAGCACTGTAAGATGGCTCACTTTTATACTAACTGACTCTAACCCCCTGAAAACTGGTTTATGCCAATTCTCTAATTAACAAGGTACAGCTGCAAGCAGAGCCTGAGTGAACCCTGTTTAAAGCTGGTCTAAAACTTACCTTCTCCAACCCTAACAGCACCTGTTAAGTTACTCTACTAAATAAAAGACAGATTAGATTTAAGATAAAATTAACCCTTAATTATCCTCAGTTACCAAACTTCCACTGTAGCACTCTAATGCAACCCAAGTCAGCACTCCAGTGCAAACAAGTTTATCCTTGCAAGTTTATTTCCTTCAAGTGCCCATCAATTTCCTTTTGAAATCATTGATTGTCTCCACTTCCACCACCCTCGTGGCAGCGAGTTCCAGGTCATTATCACTCCCTACATAAAAAGGTTCTTCTTCACATCCCCCCGCATCTCTTGCCCAAAGCCTTCAATCTGTGTCCCCTAGTCCTTGTACCATTCGTTAATGGGAACAGTTTTTTGCATGTCTAACTTATCTAAGCCTGTCATAATCTTGAACACCTCTATCAAATCTCCCCTCAATCTCCTTTACTCCATGGAGAATAACCCCAGCTTTTCCAACCTAGACGTAACTAAAATCCCTGGAAAATCGCTGGAACCATTCTGGTAAATCTCCTCTGCACCCTCTCAACCACTCTCATATCCTTCCTAAAGTGTGGTGACCAGAACTGGATGCAATACTCTAGTTGGGGCCTAACCAGAGCTTTTATACTCTATGCCTCTATTTATGAAGCCTAAGATCCAATATGCTTTGCTATCCACTCTCTCAATACGTCCTACTACCTTCAAAGATCGATGCACATGCACCCCCAGGTCCCTCTGTTCCTGCACACTCTTTAGAACTGCACCATTAAGTCTATATTGCCTCACCCTAGCCCTTCTGCCAAAATGCATCACCTCACACCTCTCCATATTAAATTCCATCTGCCACTTGTCTGCCCATTCTGTAGCCCATCTATGTCCTATTGCAGGCGGTTCGTATCATCCTCATTGTTTGGCACTCCTCCAAGTTTGGTATCATGAGCAAATTTTGAGATTCTACTCTGTATTCCAAGATCCAAGTTATTTATATATAGCAAAAAAGCAGTGATCCCAGCACTGACCCTTGGGAACACCACTGTCTACCATCCTCCAGTCTGAAAAGCAACCATTTACCACAACTTGCTCTTTTTTTGACCCTTAAGTCAATTTTTTATCCCATTGGACACTGATCCGCCTATTCCATGAGCCTCAATTTTGTTAACCAGCCTTTTATGTGGCACTTTAGAAAATGCTTTCTTAAAATCTATAAAGACAACATCCACTGCATTCCTTTCATTAACCTTCCCTGTTACTTCATCACCTTTCATCAACCTTCTCTGTTGCTTCAAGCAACAGGATGAATGGGCACCACTCATGTAAGAACCTTACAGAACTCAATAAACTTCATTCTGGAACGTAACAGCCAGCCTGTTCCAAATTTTCAGGAAACATTTGGAATCGGAATGAAGTACTGCCGTGAGGTTAAGCAAAGGCACCAACACAGATGTGACAACTAAGTCCGGGGATGAAATTCATCTTGGGCAGTAGGACAAAGTGGGCGATAGTGAATTGGCAGCCTGTTTAACCCCCTGCACGATTTTCAAGAGAATCGTCCCTTTTGCATCACCAGCCGAAATGAATTAGAACCCTGTTTATGTCTATTGAATTAACTGAACTCTATAGCAAATAAACAAATACATAACATACACATAACGAACTGAATTTTGTGTAGGAGGCGGGGCCCCCACACCGGGCCAAAAAGGCAGGGGAAACCCCGCCTCAGCTTTTCGTGCCCACTCTCCTCCACCCCACCCACCATCCCCTGTCCCCCACCTGCACCCTCCCCCCACCCCCGGAGCAATCCTCTGGTCTTTTTACATCAAAGTTTCACAAGCCAGGATCCCCATCCCTTTAAAGATGGGGTCCTGCCCCCATGAGCTGCCAGCCAATCAGAGGGTCGCAGCTCAGCAGTAACGGCAGTGCCACCGGGACTGGTGGCCACTGCTGGGACTGCAGAGGCCTTGGAGCCAGACCCAGGTCCAGTGCTGGAATCCTGGACCAGAGGTAGGTGAGGCGAGGTTGCCGGGGCCTGTCCAAAAGGCTCCAGCGAGGTGGGGGCAAGGGGGTGGTCATGCAGCCCAGAGGGAGGGGGGTTCCGGGAGGTGGTGGTTTACAGCGGGGGTCCTCCGTGGGTCACAGATTGCCTACGGAGGAGGGACCACCCCCTATGCCCAAATGGAGTGCGCCTCATGTTACAAGGCGACCTCCCCACATGGCAGAGGCCCCCACCACTCCCCCACCCACCACTGGTCAGATCCCAGCAGCGGTGGGAAAAGGCACTTATTTAGCTCTTAATAGGCCACAATTGGCCTCTGGGCGGGAAAGCCATCGTCGGCCTAGCCCACCTCCAGGAAGAGCACTTGGCGACAGGGAGGCGACGGGTCATCCGCCCTCCCGTCACGATACTCCATACCCCCACCTGCCTCTGATCCCACCTCAGTATGCCACATAAAATCCTGGCAACAAATAGTCATAGTTTACCTAGTCTATACATCAGTAAAGCTAAAAAGCTAAGTACCCCCCTGCAAAGTTTTTCAGTGAGATTGTTTTATATTCCTTGCATTTGAAAAAGCTTCAAAAGTAACCACCAGTACCAAATACTGAGCGCATATAGGCCCAGAATTTGCACTCAATGGCACTAGTCATTCATGGGTTTTATGGGTTTTTGCACTGTAACTTTCAGTAATTTAGACACAGCACCCTCTACACGGGATCTGGGACCTCTGTGAACAGGGCAAGCAATGGTACTTCCCATCAACCAATCAGACTGAAGAATCCCTTCTGATGCACATAGAGTTTGAAACAGGAAGTGTAAGGTAAAATAGTTAATTCATGTCAAATCATGTACAAAAAATGAAATAAAAAGAGGGAAAGAAAGATTGGGTTAAGAGTGAGATAAAAGAGACAGAAAGAAAGAAAATAAATCTCCAACAACAATTAAAACCTGAAGGAATGAGAGTCCATATCGTAAAAGCTAACTTTCAGAATAGTGAGGTTGTTTGGCGGTAATTAAGACCTATCACGTCGTTAAATAGTTACTTACACTGGACTGGCCAAACCCTAACATTTTCTGCCGAGTTTAAGTGGTTATCTATCACGTAAGTACCTCAAGTTCAAGTCCTTTCATGCTGAATCTCTCAGCAAGATACTGGTGTAGTGAAGCTTCTGGAAGAGCAGGAGAACTCGGACAGCAATTTCCTGATTTCTGGGCTTAACTGCGCATGTGCGGTTGCCGGAAGTTGCTGACCAATTTACTCTTTAATAATGGTGAGCTCTGATAGCCTCGCTGTTACTTTTACCATAGAATCCAGGCCAATATGTTATTGTTAGTAGTCACATATTAAAACTATATTCATTTGCTCTTTTTGCAGTTTTTCTTTTAGGAATTTGCTGCCAGATTTTGGACTACTCTTTGCTAAGACTTGGATTTGTTGGCAAGTCAATTTGAGAACAGCAAAAAGGATATCAATGCAGATCCTAATCCTATCTTCCCCCACCGACCAAACAACCCTGAGTTTCATGAAGAAGGCCCGCTGGTTCTCACCAATGGTATCAGGTTGTCTAGAAAGTTAACCTGCCGTGCCACTGCACCTTATGCAACTGTTTAATGGTATACATAGTGTCATTTGTAAATCTTTTACAATAAGAGTGTGCATTTCTAATTACAAATGATATGAAAATTATTATCTCAGTTACCAGATTCCACAGCGGTCTTAAGGAAAGAATGAAATATCTCAATTGAAATACCTGTGTAATGATTTTCTCTGGCCTCATCAGAAATCGATGATCTTTTGTAGTCAAATGAAATCATTTATATATTTTTGAGAATTGCTGAAAATAGAGATATGTTGTCGAAGCTATTCATCTTGCACTCATTAGGACAATACGCAAGAATACCAATGTAAGGGAAAACAACAACTTATACTGCATGAGAAGGGAGTGCTGATTGGTTGGCATGTGAACTCTGATTGGTAGAGGTGTTGCCATGGAGAATGCGCCAGTTTACAATGACTGACAGTTAACTGCCAAGCTTTGTTTGAAATTTAAACCAGGTAGCTTGACTCTGATTGGTCAGGGCATTGCCCTGAGGAATGAACCAGCGAATGGCTGTCACTTATTTTGTTCAGCTTCGACAACATGTCTCTATTTTCAGCAATTCTCAAGTTCTGTACTACCAAACGACTGTTTATATATTTTTGCTGTATTCCAATTTACACCCCAAAGAATATTCAATGCACAGTGGTAGACATTTCTGCAATCTCAAGAATAACAACTCACCATTCTAAAAATTCTTGCCCATGTCTTAGGAAAATGAAACAGGGTGGATAAAGGAGCTTCTAACTTTGGAACAATTGTTTGCCTATTCTATACAAAGTTCAATTTCTCATGCCCATGTTATGCATTCACCAACACTAGCATACTTAGTGCTGTGTACATTATAACTTATTTCCATATTTATAACTAATGGCTTTGTGGACAATGTGACTTCTCCCAAGACAATCTTTAAAAGGACACGCACTGGTGTCCAAATGCCAGCTGGAAAGATCAATCAATAATCACCTCATATAGTAGATTTCATAACTGACAGGATAAACACTGGAGAAGGTTTCATTTCATTTCTAAATTGCATTAATTACTGATAGACAGAATGGACATAAATCCATATTATTATTGACTGTAGGAGAGCTCTTCTGTTGCCATGCTTCAGGACAGGATAGTCTTATAGTTTCACACCAATGTGCGAATCTGCTTGCTCCTGGGCTTCACCAATCTTGAGTTTTTTCCAATGTTAACTCCTGTTTTTCTTTGCAAAAAAAAGATCTTCTTGTTGTATCCAAGAACTGTTAGGGTAATTTTACTAATAGAGTGGATGTTATAGGATTGAGTTTATTTTATTATAGAACTTGTTAGAACTTAGTTGTCATATCCTTAAGTATAATGGTTAAAATTTTATTCTGTATGTAACATAACCACAAAGCATGATGTTAGCTAAAGTTCTAGACAAGTCATGACATGTCGAGAACCTTTATTTAAAAGTTGTTAGACTGTGGTTACCCCAGGGAGACTGTTAGCTTTTTAACTGGTAAAAAACTATAAACAATCCCTGTCTGGTCATGAAGCTGTGCAATGAGATAAGCACATATCAATCACATTAAGTGGTCACTGTAGATGAATAGCCACAGCAGGGTGGCACTGGGCCAATTGACCTTTTGTGAAGGAATTCATAGAGTCAAAGAAGCTCAAATCTGGAGCAGCCCCCCACTCCCCCCCCCCCCCCCCCCCACTCTTAAACCAGGCTCAAAGTACCATCATGGAAGGGTGGTTAGGTATTGACTGACCAATCAGATGAACAGAAACAGGGTTTTACCTAATATGGCTCAGAACCAAACTGGGAAAGGTGTATCAAGTAAGAACTTGTAAGACTCCAAAAGTGCGCATCATCATCTAGAAGAAGACAGAAGACAGACTTCAATCAAGAGAAAAGGCGTCGCAGTTAACCAGCGGTTGAGGACCGGTGTTCCTTCGTGAATGCAACTACTGCCCTTTGAAAAGCATCATGATTTTGTCCTTATTGAGGAAAACTTAACAAAGTCTGAAAAGTTTGTGAAAGCACCCTTGTACCTGTGTGGTTCTGTAGCTAGTCTGAGTGGTAATCCCTTTCAGATCTGCTCTCCCAACTTAGACTGTAATTGTAATTGACCCAAGTTTTACAATTAAATTCAAGCAAACCTCAGATCTTACAATGTCAAACTCTCACTTTGCACTTGGCGTATGGCTGACAAAAAGGAGAGAATTGTCATACCTTTAATGGATGATATATTCGATCCAAAGTCTTCATGAATATTTTTGTAAGGTGCAACTTCCACTGATGTATCGCCATTTATACCAGAAAAGTGCTGCACCTATAGCATGCCATATGACACCTTAAGTTCCCATTATTTCTCCTTGTCATTCAATGCTGGCCTTTGATGGGTTAGATTTTCCTCTTATGCAGCATATGGTCATCCTCACTCACTCAAGTGATCACTTATGCTCAACAACTGTCATATTCCACTATTCTCCCTGGTTCATTTTATATATTGTGTACCATTTGATTGCATTGCGTGTTTTGTTTTTAATTCAGTCTGTAAAATTAAAAAAAATAACAATTAAAGTAGTAATTTAGTCATTGCTCCCTGGCTTCTCCCATCACAATCTTCAATACTCTAGACAAAATATTTTCTTCACAGGGAAAGGGACTTCTTTTTCCTTGACAGGTCTCCTATTGAGACAGGTCCAAGCGCAATACACTGTTTAGAATATTTAATTGCAATGGCACTGCCACAATCATACAAAACACTACTAGAGTCAGCCTCCTACAACAACTGAATCAGTAGCTAATACGTAAAGCAAACAAAAATACTGTGGGGGTTTTCATCTTCACCACTTGGAACAATTGCCCACCATGGATCAAAAATCAGGCAGGTGATCCTTTCTACCAGATTACCACCCAGGCAGTGAATATGAAAATTTAACTCATTATTTACAAACAGCAATTTACATGCCAAAAATATGCTGATTAAAGGTCCCTTGTCAGCTAAGTAAGGAACTAGTTTATAACAGTGAAGACATGGTTCAAAATTAGCACTTTAAAATTGAGTTGAGAGTCTGTCTGAATACTGTAAGCCACCTAGTTCATTGTAATATCTTGGCCAATCTTTAATTTTTCTAGTCATAAAAAGTATATTGCAGCAAACTCAGTCAATAGTCAGTGCAGTCAATCAACACATTTTGAAAGATCTATCTGTATTAGATCATTTTCTTTCCCTTAAGAACCATAGAACAATTACGGCACAGAAGGAGGTCATTCAGCCCCTCATGTCCATGCCGGCCGAAAAACCTAGCCGCCCAATCTAATTCCACCTTCCAGCACCTGGTCCATAGGCCTTGCAGGTTACAGCACTTCAGGTACAGACCCAGATACTTTTTAAAAGAATTGAGGGTTTCTATATATTTTATTATTTTCTCACTTTAATTCAATTTAGATAAGAATCGATTGACTGGAGGTAGTCACTTCAACAAGGATATTGTGGTGGAAATTTTCAGACTGTCAGATCGAAAGGCACTTTAAACAGTCTTTTAGTGCTTTCTTTTCAAATTAACCCAAGCTGAAAATGGCAATTTTTTAGTTCCCCTAGATTCCACCCCAGCATTGGTAGAAATTTAAGCCATCCAATCATCTAGAACTACACTATAGATATTTTAGACAGATGAGGATGGTGTTGGGGGGGTGGTGGGGGGCATGGTTTTAACACCCTCTGCCTGACAGAAACTGGGTGGAGCAGAACATAAAGTCAAGTGAGTCTTTTTTCTGCTTGGCTGTAATCTTAATGGCTCAGGCAGATGCCTTATTAATATGGTAATTGGGGTCCACAAAAGTCCGGGTGTTTCAAGGCTGTGTCCTCAGTACCTTGCTCTATGGCAGCGAGGCCTGGGCAATGTATGTCAGCCAAGAGCGACGTCTCAACTCATTCCATCTTCGCTGCCTCCGGAGAATACTTGGCATCAGGTGGCAGGACCGTATCTCCAACGCACAAGTCCTTGAAGCGGCCAACATCCCCATCAATTACACCCGACTGAGCCAGCGGCGCTTGAGATGGCTTGGCCATGTGAGCCGCATGTACAGCAAGCTCGTCACTGATATCAGACCCATCGGCAGTCCATGTCTCCGCTTTAAAGACGTCTGCAAACACGACATGACATCCTGTGACATTGACCACAAGTCGTGGGAGTCGGTTGCCAGTGATCGCCAGAGCTGGCGGACGGCCATAAAGGCGGGGCTAAAGAGTGGCGAGTCGAAGAGACTTAGCAGTTGGCAGGAAAAAAGACAGAAGTGCAAGGAGAGAGCCAACTGTGTAACAGCCCTGACAAACAGTGTTCTCTGCAGCGCCTGTGGAAGTGTCTGTCACTCTAGAATTGGCCTTTATAGCCACTTCAGGCGCTGCTCCACAAACCACTGACCACCTCTTGGCACTTACCCATTGTTTCTCGAGACAAGGAGGCCAAAGAGGAAGAAGAAGAATTGGGGTCCAATAAAGCAGAGAAGAGCCAGGGCAATTTTAAAGCCTACTGGCCAGAGTAACCGCCGTAATCAGCCAGACCACTGAAACCTGACAAACAGTGAAGGGGCTAAAAGGTCAGCAAAAAATGTTTTTTTGTCGGGCCAGAAGAAGTAGGAATGTTCCTCCCCACAAGGAAAGTATAGGCTTCTGCCACCCCAGGGTCCCTCCACCAACCCGGTCCCCACCCAACGACCTGCCAGATCCAGCCGAAGCCCCCCACTATCAGGTACAACCTCCAGGCCGCCCAATGTTCACTGGTCAGCTGCCTCTTTATGGCTTTTTTTTGGGAAGGCAGCTGGCTGGCGGAATGTTAATGAGACCTGGCCCTTAAAATCGTCCAGGGCTCCCATGGAAACTCCCAAGCAGGAGGTTGCCGGCTCTCCCCCAGCTTTCCGTCCGCAAGCCAAAATTTGCGCTTCTGTATATTAATGCTGCTAAAGAGCTGCTGCATTCATGTGATTTCTTGCACTGCGGCAAATTTTCAAATTAGATCTAAAAATGATCCAGGACACCATTTTAGCAAACTTGAACTGTTTATTTTAGTGATAGATTTCCAAACACAGCAAAATGTTTTGCATCACAAAGCAGCCTTTCAAAATCATAGGACCAAGCATGATAATTAAAAGTACAGCGAAATGCATTAACAACCTCAAAAAAGAATCAGTAAAATAGAAACCGGAACGCAATAGAAAATTGAAAACAACACGAGATGGATACGCAAGGCTAGATCAACCCTCTGACAAAGCATGAAAATACCACAGCTTATCTCTACTTACTGAAGTGTGACGATGACATTACCTCCTCATCCAGATCTATTAAGGAAACTGCTGAGAAAGAGCTTGCATTTATCGAGCATCTTTCGTGGCCTCAGGATATCAAGCCATTGAAATACTTTTGGAGGACAATCAATGTAGAAATGTAGTAGCTAAATGGCGCACAAGGTTCCACAAACAGCAACGAGGTAAATGATCTGATAATCTGTTCTAGTAAAGAAACATTGGCCAGGGCACCGGGGAACTCCCCGGTGGGAATATGGGGACCTCAGTTTAACATCTCATCAGAAAGACAATTTACATGCAGCTACATAATATCATTTTTATTAACCAGATGTCTAATATACAGGATCCTATCATTATGTTGAAGCATTTCCAAACCAAGCTACTAAACCAATTCACATAATGTAGATTCTGAATGCACATTCTCCTCACAGAGAAACTAAATCCAAATAGCTGAGGCAGAGGTTGACAAGAGTCACTGCTTAGGGATCCCTAATGTGCACAGACATACTGCTGGAGTTCAACCAGTTAAAATTCATGTTATCCGGCCACAACAGCTTCCCCCAGCTCACTCCCCGTGTCATCATATATATCAAGGCCCTAGTGGAAAGGCTTGACTGCAGCATCCATATAAGTGGCCATACGCTCAGTGGTAGCCTGCAGAGTGCCTTGTGGCGTAACACTTCACAAGCCGATACCATATGCATCCGTACTCTCATAAATGGTGTGGTGGCTCCTCGTTAGGGTTCCCAATACCTCATACAATTGAAGGAGGACAGCATATTGGGCTGCGAAAGTTGGTATTACAGTCCTCTTCAGCAGACGTAGGAACCAAGCTTGACCTCCAGCGAGCAGTCTCCTGGGCTGTCCTTTCCATTAGCCCCTGCCCATACTCAATTGTGCTCTGAGATTCACCACATGCAGACTCTTCTAGCTCGCTATCTATCCTACCGGGGATGCCAATTTTGTGTTGGTGCTTAGGATGGAAGGAGCGAGTGCTGGTATTTCTTAGGGAGAACAGTACCCCTCTAAGCCATGTTACGCAGGCTCTAGGTCATGAGATGGGAACCTAGAAAAAAGGGAGCAGAACAGGGATTACCATAGCATAGAAAGGCTAGGCAGTAAAAGATGACTGACAGCACTATGTAATACCAAGTTACTATCCTACCTGAATGTCTGATTGCTAGAGAAAAGTAACAAGGGGATACGCTGTTAAGTGCAGCCACCAGCTTCATCATCCATGAAACTCCTTGGTTTGCCTACTCCAATGATGTCAATGGTTTTATCTTCCATCTGGTTGAGGGCCTGAATGCAGATGGGCCCACCACCACCTCACCACCCCCAACCACCCATTTTATGAGCCAGCTTCTCCTGCAGAAAGTCAGAGGGTGAGTTAGTGTGTCATAGTTTATAAAAAGGGTTATACAGATGTGTGAGGCAGCTTCATATGCATCATCCTGAAAGGCAGAAGCAGTAATCTGTGAGCAGGAGGGGGATGGATGTTGGATGGGAGTGATTATGTGCAAGAAAGTGGTTCCAAAGTGCAACGTGAAAGCAATCAGCAAAAGAGTGAAATGCTTAGCAGTTGTTGCCAAGTAAAAGCAGAATGTTAATAGTGCCTGTTGTGAGGACAGCAGCAAAAGTTAAGTGCAACGAGAATGAGGAGAGTTCCAACAGTGATCTCTTGTGACTGGTGGAGGTGCATGTGAAGCAGGGGCAGAAACATGTTTGCAGTGTCAGGGGAAAACGAAGGGATGGGGGAAGTGCTGTGACCAGGTCTAATGTACAGAAATAGGGAGGGGAAGACATCAACATACCCTTGATTCCCAGGTCAGGTCCTTGAAGTGTTTGTGGCATTGAACTCATGCTGCAGGTTTGACACTGTCTGCCAGCTCTCTTCAGGCCTGCTACAGCACTAGCTTTGGGCATCTTCCTGCCATCCAAGATGGAAAAGGGCCTTCACCTGCTCCACAAGCACTTCCACCAGCATGTTTGAGAATCGAGGTGCTCGCGCCCACGACATGCTGTTCTGCAGAAACCTTCCTCAGGCAGCACAGATTTACAGAGTCGAATGACACCTTGCATTGAGAGGTAAATTAGCTCTTTAAATGGCCACTGGGCCCACTGGAAAACCCGTCCTCCAATTGGGCACGCATGGAAACATGTGGGCAGCCCGCCAAATAAATCTATATGAGGCACA
Organism: Heterodontus francisci; assembly: GCF_036365525.1. Classification (NCBI taxonomy): domain Eukaryota; kingdom Metazoa; phylum Chordata; class Chondrichthyes; order Heterodontiformes; family Heterodontidae; genus Heterodontus; species Heterodontus francisci. Next base: position 265,011,673 of record NC_090371.1, read on the forward strand.
AAAACCAAAATGATGATGGGCCCCAGACTGATGACATGGTTCAGACTGTTCCACCCACTGTCCAACCAAAAAATGACCACAGTAAAATACAAGCCCAATAACCTCATTACCATATTTGTCACTTTAACTAGAAGAGGTAGAACCTCATGGGGTCATTGATACGCAAGATCAAGTAACAATTTCAAAAGTATCTTTCAGAACAATGAGGGTAAATTCTCAAAAGTGTTATCTATCATTAGGATTCCGTGAGGGGGCAGCTTCTGAGGCTGGCCTTTACAAGTAATAAGCCAGTGGGAATGCTCTGAGTAATTCAGTATAGACTGGTTGGTGTGGAGCCAGTACGTTTTCTTTGGAGTTCATGTGATGTACCTCCCTGAAAATGCATCCACTGATCTTGTACTGCACTGTCAAAGTATACTTTGTTTATAATTAAGCCCTGGAATCACAATCCAAGTTCAGTGCTAGGGTTGTGTTCCCAGGAATTTCGAAGGTTAAAGGGTGATTTGATCAAAGTTTTCGAGATATTAAGGGGAAGTGATAGGATAGATAGAGAGAAACTATTTCCGCTATGTAATGAGTTCTTTTATGTTGTCTAATGCAACATAAATTAAATGCATGGAGTCCAGTTGGTTGAAGATCTCAAACAGGTTTATTTACAGCTAGATTATTATATACAGTACAGAGCTAACTATTTACAGAACCTTACTCTGGGTGTTCCAGTTGCAGAGTGACTCTGGCTCCGAGTGACATGACTGCATCCTGGTACTTAGCTCATTAAGCATACTAAGATTTTAAAGGGATATCACTCATAATGGGCGGCACAGTGGCGCAGTGGTTAGCACCGCAGCCTCACAGCTCCAGCGACCCGGGTTAAATTCTGGGTACTGCCTGTGTGGAGTTTGCAAGTTCTCCCTGTGTCTGCGTGGGTTTTCTCCGGGTGCTCCGGTTTCCTCCCACATGCCAAAGACTTGCAGGTTGATAGGTAAATTGGCCATTAGCAATTGCCCCTAGTATAGGTAGGTGGTAGGGAAATATAGGGACAGGTGGGGATGTGGTAGGAATATGGAATTAGTGTAGGATTAGTATAAATGGGTGGTTGATGGTTGGCACAGACTCGGTGGGCCGAAGGGCCTGTTTCAGTGCTGTATATCTAAACTAAACTAAACTAAACTCTGAAAAGCAATCATACAACATCCCCTTTCTTTCCAAAGATAAGTATCATATGCTACAAGTAAAAATACACAATATTAGATATCAAAACTAGTTATACGAGTAGAAACTATAAAATTTGCAGGTATAGGATAGCGATTGTGAAATTTACAAATGCAGAGGCTTAAAAGTTTTGGTGGTTTGACAACTGTCACTCAGAGAATTTGCATCTCATCCGTTGCTGTTTTTTCTGAAGTTTCTGCCTCTCTGCATTAAGTTTCTGTTGCTCTGCCTTCAACCTGCTAATATATCTGTTGCTTTTCTCAGGAATGACCACTTTTGAGGCCTTGTCATTCTTGGAAAGTTCCAGCACTTCATCTCAAAAAGCCAACAGACAATGCTTCAACTCATTCCTCCTCTGGCTCTTCAGAACATTGCGTGTCCTTCACCTCTCCTCATCCTCCGCATCTGCGGGCCTGGGGCTCAAGGTCGAGGACTTGTTGGGGAAGGACTATATGGCCTCATTGAGGTACCTCTCTGTTCTGGCTCATTGTGATGCTGTTGGTTCTCTAGAGAGCAGAGGTGAGGGCACGGCATAGTTGTGCTGTTGCTGTGTTTCCAGACTGCACCGTTTGATGCTGACCAGAGACTGCGAACGGGTTCCAGTCCTTGGAGATTTCCCCTTGGCCATGCTCCCCACTGCCAGTCTTTGCTTCTCAGTAGTGAAAACATCAATCTCTTCTAAGTCACTAGATTGTGAAGAGACACTGCCCATTGATGAAGAACTTTCACCATCTGATTGTGGAGCTTCATCCTCTTGGTGTGGCTTCGCTGAGAAAAGGCTGATACTCTCCAAACCAGAACTACTGAGATCCTGGAGGAACTATGACTCAATGCGGGTACCCTGCTGCAATTGGCACCTTGGTGACCTCATGGATGGTGATGATGTTGCGGTCCTTCCACTCTGGTAGTCCTGTCACTTCTGGTCCGCTCGTTGCTATAAGGTAGAATGTTTGTGGTTTCCATACCGACCTGCCATAGCTGCACTGCATTGTTAGTGTGCCACTGCAAGGAATGGGTGACCCGTTGTATGCAGATAACTTGGCAGTTGTCAGTTGTATCATTGATTTCCAACGACTCTGGTACGTATCTTTGAGTATTCAGACTGGTCAGATATTTGCATTAGCGCCGGTGTCAATCTTGACAGTTGGTGAACATGCCTACTGTTCTTTGGAAAGTGCCATGGGATCTTTAATATCCACCTCTGAGAACTGAAAGGGCCTCAGTTTAACTTCTCATCTGAAAGACAGCACTTCCAACAATGCAGCACTCCCTCAGCTCTAAATTGAAGTGTCAGCCTAGACTATGTAGTCAAGTGTGGATTGGGGCTTGAATCTAGAGCTTAGTGGTGAAAGTGTTCCCACTGAGCCAAAGCTGACATTCCATCTCTGGAGTGCTCTCAGGTCATCTCTTAAGCTTCTCAGTTCTGTAGAAAGCCTTAACTTCTCAAGTCTCTCTTGATAAATGTAACCTTTCATTCTTGGCAATATCCTGAAGAGTTTACCCTAACCCTAATCCTAATGCACCTTTTCCATTACTTTTACATCACTCCTGTTATGAGATACGTAAAACTTTTCACATATTTGAAATAATATTTATATCATGTTCAAGCATATATCACATTTATATCACATTCAAACTTTCCAAACATGGTCTATGTTACCATTAATATCCTTTGATTATTGTATTATCACTCCCATTATTTTCAATGTATTGTACATAGGAATATGGGACATAGAATTACCCTGTAATCAGTCACAAATTGTTGCATGGGAAACTTGGACTGGTGGCTTCGTAAGCAAATTTTGTTCTAGTTTTTACTTACTGTACAATACATTTATTCCCTCTACTCTGAATTATACTTTAATGTTTATATTTTATTTTGTTAACTGTGTTGCTTTTCACTAACAGACCACTGCTTTGGGAAATTGATGTAACAAGAAAATTATGGAACAGATAATTGTAATTCAGAACGGTCCAATCTTCTGTTAGAACAATAATACAATTCAATGGACGGTATAACAAGATTAAAGAACAGGGAGTGGTGGAATACATTTCCAGATTTGGCTGTTCTGTTGAGTAGAAGTGACATTGCTTACAACTAAAGTTCACTGTCTATGGAGCGTAACATGATCTTGTTAAATTTTGTGCTGCTTGATCAAAGAAAGAAAGCTTTTGTGGTCTCCTTTTAAATATAGTTGTGGTTCTTGTGGTCCTTTGAAGCACTGCTGAGTCTCTATTTCTTTGACAGAAATACCTTTTTAGCTCAGGCTTGTCAGAGCTGACTGTACGTTCTATGCTATGTAAAAAATTGGATCCTGAAACAATTAAATGGGTAATTAATTTGTTTGGTTTGGTAATGACCCAGAAAAAGTGTGAAGTTCAATGCCTGGTCTACTGTGAGTTGTTGATCTAAGCTAGGACAGTGGGCAGTAATTTGTTGCAAATGACTAATTTCTTCATGCATAGGAGCACTGATGGCTAAAGAGTCTGATGCATAAGGTGTTAAATATAAATAACTAAGTTATTGTCACGAAGTTATTTCAGGTTTCCAGCATCCATGGTTTTTTTTGCAAGTTATTGTCGAGTTGTCTGGCAAAAGCAGACTTTGCAAATATTAGAACAGCACATATTGAAGATTTGGCACAAAAAGTTATTTCAGTTGCACCTTCTTGGGTGTAACAGATATAACTTTTTAAATTCAATACACATTGACCAACTGCAAAGTTGATGGAATATTTTCAATAAAAAAAATTATTTGAAGCAGTAAAGGTGAGTTAATTTGAGCTTGCTGCAGCTGCACATGTACTAAAATCGAAATGATACACCGAAGGTTAGTAAAGCACCTGCCCAGCAATGTAATTAAAATTGATAAAGCATTCCAATTTTTCCCCACTTTTGAGTTGCTAGAACTACAAAATCTATTTCCTAGTACGGAATTCCTGTGTATCTTCCATGTCTCCAGGAATATCGCACCCCTATCCTACTGGACTCAAATTTCTCATTAGTTCAAAGGCTAGCCATTTAAATATTCCCTCAAAGAGAAATAACCATCCCAATTCATCATTGCTACCTTGTTAGTACCACTCTACTTTGCATCGTAATAATGAAGAGAGAATTAAAATGATACGCATTCCACAGGTGACAGATACCCTCTTCCACAGGGCATTCTACTACATCAAAAACGGCATGTCCCTGCAGACCACAGAACCAGGGTGATCAACATCAACATACTTGCTGACTTCCCTAGGGTGCAGGGGTCACTTATATGCTACTGAAGGCCCTATTCCAGGAACTTGTCACTTTCATCAATGGGAAAGGGTACCATTCACTAAATGTGGAAATGGCCTGCAAAGCCCAACAAAGGATCGTGCATGTTAACTCAGAACACTTGAGAAGCTGCCAAGATGCCTTTGTCTGTTGTCCCTCCACCATCTATGAATTATTTTTGCCACTTCACCATCCATGGACGATGAGGTAGATGGCTCCTAGGCAGCAAGACCTACATATATAATAAAAACAAGAAATGCTGGAAATACTCAGCAGGTCTGGCAGCATCTGTGGAGAGAGAAGCAGAGTAAACGTTTCAGGGCAGTGACCCTTCATCAGAACCTACATATAACCTGACGCCGTGACTGATGACAACAGTAGGTTCGTTAACAATGCAGCACAGGAAAGATACAACCAGCCACATGCAGCAACCGGCAGGTGGCTGATAGGACCATAGAGGTGCTGAAAGCTCACTTCAGGTGCCTCAACAGGTCGGTGGGATAGAGTAGAGGGGAGTGGGGAGAGGTGGGGGGGGGGGATCCTATAATACACTCCCGATAAAGTGGCAAAGATTGTAGTGGTTTGCTGCCCACTGAATGAGAGGAATGTCTCAGCCTGGACTTCTCAAGCAAGATGTCCGTGGAACTAAAGGATCCCAAGCAGATTGCCTCCGAACCCAGGGTTGCTGGCTGCTTAGAGGAATGTACGGTAATATCAGCCAGGGCAGCCAGAGAGCAGCTGGTAGCACAGGTGTTCAGCCAGTGCTTACCCCACCACCAATCCTTGTTGTCACCCATCCCATTCAGCAGTCAACAGGACCCATGAGGAATCACTGAGAGTGAGAAGGAGCAGAAGGTGGTGGACTTTGCAGGGAGGCAGGTACCCTACTCCCTTGTGCCACTGCACTTTACCCCAGTCCTAGACGTGCCTTTTGATCACATTGCCAGGTTCTGAGTACACCTTGTCGGCTGGGATTAGGAAACGGGGAGTTGGAGAGTGGGGGAGGGGACCCGATGGTATTCGTAAGTGACATGGTACAGAGGTGACTCCTGGCATCTGCCTCCTGTGATTGTGCTGTTGCTGGCTGCATTAATGGAGATTCTCCTAAGCAATCTGCTCTTGTGTGGCTTGTATGACTACCTCAAAGCCGAAGGGAAGAAGGCCGCAGCCCTGGGAAATGCTGCCATTCTGAACAACAGCAATGTACACCTCGGGGACCACCAGTGTCAGGACAGGAGGTGGCACTGGGCTGTGGGAGATTGGGAGTGGCAAGGGCAAAAGCTCCAAAGTGGCTGTTGAGGCCTCTGGGTGACCACAAAGGCATTGGACAGCTTCCAGGCAAAAACTATCCAACTTATGCCTTAATGCCTCAAAAACACTACAGACCTCAACAAATTCTGAGCACTTGGGAGAGACTGGAAACTTTTTACCTTGTCTGCCCTGGTCAGGACATTGTAATTTTTCAGCACTAATTCCCTGAATGTGGCATCAGTGAAGTGGCGCTCAGGATCACTGCCGCCTCCTTCCATGTCACCTAGCTAACCTTGTGGGAAGCATTCCCCTTTGCTATCCCCAGGAGTCATTCTCGGCACTGCACCATTGCATCGAGGTGAGCTCACAGGTCCTCATCCTCGAAGTTCACATTCCATTTCATCAATTCCTCCTGAGATTGTGAAATATCTGTGGAAAGGAGGTGTGCAGACACTGGAAATATTGTTTTACAGGAATCTTGTTTACTAAAATTAACAATTTTTAATTCACAATTTGTCATTTCACAACAGATGGATCACTCACCTCCCAAATCCAAGATTCACTCTAAGTTACATGGCATCTGTTCTGAGCTTTTGTGCCATGTAGTCAGTCTATGAGGTAAGCTACTGGTTCAAACTTCTTCTGAAGTCCCTAAATTTCCATTAAACACCATGCAAAATATCCAAATTACCTTTCTAGGCAATTTCAGCAGAACTTAACAATAGGAAGATTGAAGGATATAACGGCATAATTTACAGCATAAATCTATAGTGTACCCTTCCAGGGTCATTAGTTCAAAAGCAAAATACTGTGGATGCTGGAAATCTGAAATAAAAACAGAAAAAGCTGAAGTAGAAATGTTTATGTCACTGATTTCAATTGATTATGGTAATTCTCTTAATATAGGATTCTCTCAGGTAATTTTACAGAAATTCACCTACACATTGGTCAGAAATTTCTGACTCATTTAATCGTAAAATTATTTTCTCATCTACTTCAGTTTGAGTGAAGGTGCAGATCTGACACATAATCCTAACCTCATCCACAGGTTTTGCTTTTGGTTGGAGAGAGGAAGTTGTTATGTTAACACCAAACTACAGGGTAAGAGGAGACAGAGATGTCCAAAGCAAGCCATACAAGGCTATCACAATTGTGGAAGTATCTCTGTGGAGAGGAATATTATATCAATGCCTCTGGAAAATCACCACAAAGCTGCTGGTCCCCCTAACCCAGGCTCCTTTAACCCTTCCTAAGGACTTCCATCCTCTGAAAGTGAATTGACTTAAGGTTATGGGGCTGTCTCTACAAGCTCAATGGGCTGCATTCTGTACCACCTACACATATCCTTGATCCACAATCCTGGTAACGTTTAGTTTTACTCCACTTTTTCAATATTGGAGTGACAATGTTGCAAAGCAATGTTATTTCCAAGAATTCCATATCTTTTGCAATTCGCCTGATTGCCACAAGAAGAACAGCTTCTCCAGCAGAAACCACTGGTCATTTTTCAATGCTCTTATTGTTATTGAGGAGAAAGGTTCAAGAATGTCAAAGGACTTTTGTTCCATTGGGGATTGCGAGGTTGTAGTAATATCAGGCTAGCAACTTGATCAGCCAACTCAAATGGCATAAGATCAAAGTTCAGTTTATTCATAAACATCATCTGAGGTTTGTGGCTAGATTGCAGCCTTGAAATTACCTTTTTTTATTCATTTGTGGGATGTGGGCATCACTGGCTAGGCCAGCATTTATTGCCCATCCTTAATTGAACTGAATGGCTTGCTAGGCCATTTCAGAGGGCATTTAAGAGTCAAACACATTTCTGAGGGTTTGGAGTCACATGTAGGCCAGACCAGGTAAGGACAGCAGATGTCCTTCCCTAAAGGACGTTAATGAACCAGATGAGTTTATACTACAATTGACAATGGTTTCATGGTCACCATTAGACTTGTTTAAATTTCAGATTTATTAATTGAATTCAAACTTCACCATCTGCGGTGGTGGGATTTGAACCCGTGTCCCTAGAACCTACTAGTCTCGCAACATTATCACTACACCACCACCTCAAAGCATTTATTGTTCTTAATGTGCACTGTTAACTTCTTGGGCCATTTTATTCTGTTCACCTTTTACTTCGAAAGCATCTTTTAAGAACAGAACAACCAATCATTCTTTTAATGTATGAGAATATTGACACTGAAGAATCAACAATTTGCAAATGTCATGCAGAGGTGCCAGGATTAAAGTGTGGGAAATAGAAAAGGTTCGAACTGAGAGCACAGAGGAAGCTTTAAATGCTTCACCTGAGTAAGGAGCATCTGGCACTAATAGTGAGGAAAATATATACAAAATGTTCCATTCTCCACAATAGACACCTCCCAACTTGATAACTGATGACTGCACAATTTACCTTCCCGTCCGCTTTCATAACACACACATATGAACACAAAAAAGCCATTTCCAATGCAGGTTTTTTCTACAAAAAAGCATTTGCCCAACATTCATATTGCTAGATTATACTAAACATAAACAATAAAAATATTGTAAACTAAAGTTCGGGAGCTTAGCAGTTGTTTATATCAGCAATAGTCTGGTCTTAAGTGCATCATGATATTTAAGGCTTGCAGCTCCATGTATTATATTCAGAATTCCTTTAGTGGGGTTTGACAGTGTTGAAAAGAATATTCTCCCATTCTCTCTGATACAGTCGAGCGCCAAATAGTAAAACTACCACAAAATATATAACAGGAAGGAACATCCATTATCAACATATGGGTAATGAAAATTGATTGATGAGCAAGAGTCCCCAAAATCCTCTCAAATGCGCATGGCTCAGTAATATTCCAGGCACAGGAAGGAAGACGAGAACAATACAAATAAAGAAAAGGTTTTCTTTACCAAGAAAAGATGAAATACAAGTAATAAAAGAATAATAAGTAGACTGTACAACCAGACGACAAGGTTTTGCCCCACGAAAATACTGGAGGATAATCAGAACGATTAATAATTGAAGTGCAAGTGCAAGCAAGAAGATTTCACTGTAACATAAAAGTGGATTGTAGTCATTGATCATTAATTTAACTAGTTTAATGCCCTAGTTAAGCTAGAGAAGAATTGATTTTCTATACTCTTGAATGCAAGGATGAGATTTTATAAGTTTTACAAAATATTTAAATGTTCGATTATTGTTTATTTGTTGGGTATACTCATATATATGCACTGAAATGATAAACATGAAACCTGTACATTTGCTAAGAGTATGTACTCCTTGTTTTGTCAAGTTATGTTATGTCCCTTTTTTGGTCTCCCTTGGCTATACATCAATTGTATTGGGTAAGTAATATGTTCTCAGTCAGCAAGCTTTGCAGCTCTCAGGTCCATCACTAAGAGTACCCTGGTGATGATCTTTCTCCAATTTCCTCTCCCCTGTCTTCCAAGGACGTATCTGGCCTCATCCCTTCACAAAATGACATATTTAGTTCTGCAGCTCAAAAATACAGGCATGGATCCAAGCTCTATCATCGTGTACCACCATGTGTTGAAAGTATAACCTAAACATGTTTTATTTTAATTTTTGTGATGAATCAGTTATCATAGACTTCATTGGAGGAACTGTGCAGTGCAATGCATTAGCACATTGTTCTTTCAACACTAGGTTTGAATCCAGTCAAACTGATGGGACAAAAGTTAGCTGTGCAAAAATCACATGTGTTCATTTAACCTCAATCCAGCTATCAGCAATAGTGCACTTCAGCATAAAGCTTAAGAGGTACCAAATTGGAACTCTCACTCAAATAAGTTGTGTGTATGGCAGATGTCAGAAGCGGAACATTTTATCCTGTTGAAGTAAAGGATGTTCTTCTGAGATGGGAGTTATAGCAGGTTTTCTGGACTAGAACAGAGGATTTATTCTGCAGCAGGATTCAGTTTAGAGTGTTTGAAGCTGATACTGAGAGCACATAGGGTAAGTTCATTCCAGCACTGACCTCACATTGATGAATACAAAATTGCACCAAAAGATATGTTTATATTTTTTCTGCTTATATTTATTTACTGACATTCTGAGCTTACCCCTGTTATAATAGAAGTGCTATTATTTTGAAAGATTCAGCACTCATCTGCAGCCAAAATCAAATCATCAGATCTACCGATATGAATTTCAAGGCTTCAGACAGGAATTAGGTGAGCCTATTGAGAATTTCTTAACAAGGTTGAAAAATGCAGCCAGAAAATGTAAATTTAAGGACACAGACTGATAGATCAGCTAATTTGGGGTTGTGCACACCATGAAGTACAAAAAGCACTAATTTGGAATGGACAAGCTCACAATATTGCAGGTTGTAGACACTACCAGAACACATGAAGCCACTAGCAGACAGATGAAGACACTGACTACCCAAACGGCTAGCCTTCAGTTAAGCCAAGAGAAAGACGACAAGGTTGATGCAGTCAAACAGCAACAAAAGAGTGCACGCCAGACAGGAGAGAAAGATGTGCTGAAGCTGTGGATGACCACATGAATTCACCAACAGAAGGAAATGGATATGGAAATCATAAGGATCAATCTTCAGAGCTTGAGGAAAAGCCAATCACTGGGAAAAGATGTGCAGAACAAAGGAAGAAGGTGGTAGACGAGTCACCAGAAACAGAGCGAATGAGTAGGAAAAGAGAACAAAACATCTATACCCTGGAAGAAGACGAGGAGTTTGAGAACACGAGAGACATAGGAACCATACAACTGCATGTCGCGTCTGGATGCGACAGTTCTGTGAGAAAAGAAATTCGCAGATACATTTAGATCAGGAACCGGGTGAGAAATAAACCCACAACGATGAATTTGAAAGTGAAGATTGATACTGGAGCACAGAGTAACATCATCCCGCTCAGACTATACCAGAAAATCGTTCCTGAAAATTTTGAAGAAAATCGCTGTTCAGGGAAAAGTGCTCTGAAACCAAACAATGTCATGCTAACAGCATATGGAGGAACTGAGATTCAACAGCTAGGAACACCCCAAATCAGAGGAACACACAAAGGAAAAGATGTTAACTGTATGTTCTATGTCAATGAAACAGATAGTCTTGTTATCCTGAGGTTGAGCAGTTGCAAAAAGCTGAAGATTATCTCAGTAAACCATGGAGGTAAAGGAGGCAACACTGAGGGTTGAAGATTGTACACCCATTGAAAAGCACCCTCTGATCAGAAGCAATGATGATCTAGGTATAAACAGTCATCACCTAGTGAACGTAACCCCACCAAAACTAAATCAAATTAGAGATAAGACCAGCAAACATGAGGAGTTACAGATGCTATCTCATCAAATGATCCAGGGATGGCCTGATTAGATACAGCAAACACAGCCAGCAACATGGCAGTACTGGTCGATCAAAGATAACATCTCACTAGAAGATGGATTCTGCTAGCCGGATCCAGAATAATCTTACCCAAAACAATGTAGGAAGAACTTCTCCAGCAGATACCTGAAGGCCACATGGAAATGGAGATGTGAAAGCTCAGAGCCAGATCAGTTGTGTATAGGATAGGCATATACAAAGTGTCATGGTCCTGTAGTTTTTTTTTCAGGAATATGCAGGTTGCCTTTAAGGCTTGCAAAGGATCAGTATTGCTTTAAGAACCAGGGAGCCTCAGGAGTTATAGGAAGGTGCATTTTTGTTGCCTTAGAAGCAGCCATTTGGAGACTGCGATTCAAAGGGTACATACTCGTTACCATAGATACAGCCACTGGGAGTGAGTATTAAGCGATACATTTGTTACAATTCAATTTTGAACTGGCTTTTTAGTTGGACAATTTGTCCTAACAGAACACAGACACAGAGGACACATAGACACAGCTAGCTGTGGCATTTAGCACCTGAAAAAAGAGCTCTCAACCATTTAAACTAAAGGAATAGGATTTTAGTCTGTTTAACTATTATCTCTCAAAATTCTAAAAAAGTCAAGCCGAAAACAGAGATTTGAACTGAAGGAAGGGAAGTTAGACTGTGACAACATTTTATCCCTCAAAAACTCTAAAGTCAGCTTGATTCTATTGAAAGTGTTTGCAAATCATTAATTGTTGAAAGTCACTGGAGAAGGAAAGCATCACCTACTGCTGAGGTTAGACTACAGACTGTTCTATGGTGGAAGAACCTCTTTGTCCCCGCATCGGACAACTATGAGGACTTCAAGCAACAGCTTCAAGCAACATTCGATGAGGACTTCAAGCAACATTCTGTGAGGGCGTCAAGCAACATTGGACTGTAAATTTGCAAGGACTCTAATTTTTTCTATTTTAAATGCTGTTGATATCTCCATAGTGTTTAAGAATTTAGTTCTTCTCATTAAAGGGTTAATTTGTTGATTTAAAAGACAACTGGTTTGGTTAGCCTTATTGGGGGTTAATAGATGGTACAATTTGGCTGGGTCTTTCTTTAATTTGGAAAGTTTTAAATGATATGTTAGGCGATCTGTGGAGTGATAGGATTGAATTATCGGAGTGTTTCTCCCACCACAATCAGAATCATATATTTTGATTGGGGGCTTTGACTAGAGCGGTCGGTCGTAACAAAAGGCATTGAAAATATGGTGTCTACATGCAATGTATGCCAGAAGTACAGAAACACACAGCAGAAAGAGGAGATGATGGCCACTGAAGTACTACCCAGATCATGGCATACTGTAGGAGTTGATTTATTCACACACAATCAAGAATGATATCTCATAGCCACAAACTACTACTCAACATTCCCTTTTATCCAGAAGGTGAAAGCCACAGTAAGAGTTCTGTTCACTGAGCAAGAGATTCCTGAAAGAATTAATATGTGACAATGGCTTCCAGAGAATTTAAGGAATTCGCTGAACAGTATGGGTTCTTCATCCAGAGGGTTGTTAATCTATGGAATTCCTTGCCCAGTGAAGTAGTTGACGCTTCTTCAGTAAACGTCTTTAAAGCTAAGGTAGATATCTTTTTGAACAGTAAAGGAATTAAGGGATACGGTGGGAGCGCGGGTAAGTGGATCTGAATCCACGAAAAGATCAGCCATGATCTTATTGAATGGCGGAGCAGGCTCGAGGGGCCGGATGGCCTACTCCTGCTCCTAGTTCTTATGATCTTATGATCTTATGATCATCACCTCATCGCCACACTACCATGGGGACACGTCCAGATGATCAAAATGACCCTTGCGAAATGCCAAGACGAAGGAATACCCAAACCTTGCCTTATTGCCACTTTGATCCACATCTCTCAAGGCTGACATGAAATCACCTACAGAGCTATTGAATGGAAGAAAATATAAGACTGCTCTGCTAAGTAAAATACATCCTCCAAGTGACCAGGAAGTGAGACAACAACTCACTGAAGCACAGGTAAGAGGACAGCAACACTTCAACAAGTATGCTAAACCCCTACCTAAGCTGTTGAAGGGACAAACTGTGCATGTACAGGATCCAATCATGAAAACCTGGAGCCCAGCAAAAGTTGTTGGTGAAGCTGAGACCCCAAGGTCATATATCATTGAGACCGAAACGGATAACCAAATGAGAAGGAACAGAGTCCATATTCGACATACACCTGAGCTGGAAAAACAGAAAAGACCATCAACAACACCGGAAACATCACTATCCAGTGAGACAACATTAACAACGTCACCAACAGGTGACAACGGCAAGCATGACCCCTGCAACACCAGGAGCAACAAGCACAACTTCATCTGCGCAGCATGCCAACTCACCACTAAGAGCAATGAATGCCAAGTCTAAAAGATGGAGGCATAATATCTTTCCACCAAATGATACATAAATAATATTTTTGGAAAAGAACGCATGTTATAAAAGACTCGAAAAGGGGTTCTGTTTATTTCTAAAAGTCAATTGTTAATCTTCTTGTGTTTAGGATTGAAGCAGTTATATCAATATAGAGGTATTTGTGTTTTTTAAAGAAAGAACGATGTTATACATTGTTGTATTCATCGTAAAGAGCTCAGAACTAATTAGCTAGGAAGTAATTGTCATGTGTAAGTGTGTTCCGGGGGATATATTTCACTGCTGCATTGCAGTCATGTGATGTGCAGCATGACACCAGTCTAAGAAATTCCTACCAAGCAGCATAGTGGCTATAAGAAATAAACAAAGAGCTTGAGCATTTTTAAGCCTAAAGTGTGATTATTTCTAACTTAGGGGAACCAGAAGACAACCAGGAGACATACCAACAGAGTAGAATTTCAAAATTTGCCAATGATACCAAACTTGGAGGAGTGCCAAAGAGTAAATGAGGATGATATGAACCACCTGCAACAGGACATAGATAGGCTAGTAGAATGGACAGACAAGTGGCAGATGGAATTTAATACAGACAAGTGTGAGGTGATGCATTTTGGCAGAAAAGATAGGGTGAGGCAATATAAACTTAATGGCATAGTTCTAAGGAGTGTGCAGAACAGAGGGACCTGGGGGTGCATGTGCATCCATCTTTGAAGGTGGCAGGACAGATTTAAGAGTGATTAACAAAGCATTGGGATCTTGGGCTTCATAAATAGCGGCATCGAGTACAAAAGCGGGGAAGTTATGCTGAACCTTTATAAAGTTCTGGTTAGGCCCCAGCTAGAGTATTGCATCCAGTTCTGGTCACCACACTTCAGGAAAGATGTGAGGGTCCTTAAGAGGGTGCAGAGGAGATTTGCCAGAATGGTTCCAGGGATGAGGGAATTTTAATTTCAAGGATAGGTTGGAAAAGCTGGGGTTGTTCTGCCTGCAGCAAAGTAGATTGAGAGGAGATTTGATAGAAGTGTACAAGATTATGACAGGCTTAGATAAGTTAGACATGGAAAAACTGCTCCCACTAACTGATGGTACAAAGACTAGGGTACAAAGATTGAAGGTCCTGGGGAAGAGATGCAGGAAGAATGTGAGGAAGAACTTTTTACGTGGCAATTGGTAATGACCTGTGTTACGGCCAGGTGAGGAGGGGGTCTCAGGCTCCCCTCTTACCTCTTCCTCTTATTTGATCGCAACAGGGTTTCTTCCTTTTAAACAGCAGTTGTGCTTACCACCTCTGTGACTGTTTCACCTGTTTCCTTTACTGTGACCATGTAAGAAACAATCGGACAGGTTTTCTTGAAAAAGAACAAGAAAGAGTTAAGTTTATTATACTTAACACTCTAACCAGATTTTAAAATACTAAAAATACACTACACATTCACAGACACATTTACACGTGAATCACACACACACAAACAGATTACAGGATGGAAAATAGATTTGGTGGTTGGATTGAAATCCAGAATAAATGGAACTTAAATACAGTCTGTAAAGTGGATGATCCAGTAGTCTTCGGCTGAAGCTGTATTCTTAAGTTCTTGGTTGGTGAAGGTGTATTTTGGCTGGCTTGCTTTGCTCAGGGTTTTTCTGAAGGCAGAATCTGTAGTTGGCTCTCTTCCCTTGCTGTAGCAGTCTATAGGCTTGGAGGATACCCCCGTCTCAGACAGTTTTCAAACTTGATGTTTTCTGGGGAGAGAGAAAGAGTGAGGGAAAGGGAAGCACACAGCTTTCTGCTGCTGCACACTCAGTTACTACTCTTCTCTGTCGCATAACAAAACTTCTAATTTCTTCAGAGATGGACAGACGGTCACATGGTTCTCTCAAACCTTTTTGTTTTTAGTGAAGTTTTCTAGAGCCTTCTGATGAAATTCAAGGTTCCACATGCTCCAGGACATCAATTCACATGGAGGGTGTTGGCTCTTTCAAAGTTAATGTGTGAGGGTTGCCTTGATTGTCGTGCTAATGAAGCCATTTCAGGTAACTCAATCACTTAGAGCAAGCCTTTGCCCTGGCTGGGTTTCTTGTTAGACTTTCTGTCTCCACTTCAATCTCCTGGTATTTCGAATGTAAACTGCAGTGGCCATCCTGGCTGTTTGTTTTTTTAAAAAGTTACTGTAGGATTTTTTTCCCATTAAAAGTCTAATGTAAGTTTCCAACCGATTAAATTAATATTTCCCATTTGGCATATAGGGTTCTCTGAACACCTGGAACTCACTGCCCATGAGGGTGGTGGAAGTGAAGACAATCAATGGTTTTAAAAGGAAATTGGATGGGCACTTGAAGGAAATAAACTTGCAGGAATATGGGGATTGAGTGGGAGAGTGGGACTGACTGGATTGCTCCACAGGGAGCCGGCACGGTCTTGATGGGCCGAATGGCCTCCTTCAGTGCTGTAACTGACTATGACTCTATTAAACTGAATGTGATAAGATAGGTACTTTCTGTGCCTGGGAATTTTATAGAACCAGATTCCCAGTGCAAATACCTCTCTTGCTTTTTCACAACCCTTCCCAGTAAATTGTGCAACAGTAGTACCAAACCTGATTTGTGCCTACTCAGGCCAATTATGGCACCAAACAGACCACTAGCGCCACCATGACACACAAATGATCAACTCAACAAGCTACAATCTTTTTTAAATTAAATAAATATCAATCTATATATATTTATTCTTACATATATATATCCAATAAAATAGTGACTGCAGGATTTGTCAACAGTTTGGTGAACTACCAAATAATTAAAGGTTACAGGAGTTAGTTAATGCACACTTCTGTTCTTCACACAACAGAATTAAGAAGAACTGCAAAAAAAAGTACACAATGCACAAAACTAGAGCAATATAAATTTATAGGCATAGTTTTGGTACTGGAACAATTCCTTAGATTTGATCCAGATGTGTTAGCAAAACTGACAGTTGTCAGAAACATTGTCCTAAAAGCCAAAAATAAGTATTAATCATTGGAGCCCACAACAGAAAAATACCTCACAATTAATTCCTAGATTGAATTATAAGTCAACACTTTCAAGCACTGTAGAGGATACTGACATTTAACATGTTGTCATGCAGACCCCCCTGCCAAGAATGAGGTATATTAATTTTGTCATATGAATATTGATTTTAAACTGTTGCTGGAGCGAGGAAATGTTAAACAGATCAGCTGTGGCTGGAAAAAACAGACAGTGCTTGTGGAGACAAAGGACCATTCCCTGGCACAGTCAACCCACAATGGACTTTGATCACCAGACACTGAAGGTGAGGAAGCTCACATTCCAGGATGACTGCTAAGATGGCCGAATCCACAAACAGACATGGTCAAACCAGCTAGCCACATGACTAACCTGCTGGGTAACCTGAGTTTTTTTGAATTGTACAGACAGTTTGAGAGAGAGAGACTGTTTGCTCCTGGACTGTAAAGACCTCTCCTGGCTGGCTCACCACAGCCTCTCCTGTCTGCTCACATCTCTTTCTCACAGAACTCCAAATCCACTGAAGACGTTAACCTCAAGAGAGAAAAGTCTCCTAAATCGAACAAGGTTTAAGAAGACTACTGGGCCCCAACAAAAAGCAATATCTACCTACAATCAAGCACTCTGCAGCGAGCTTGAAGAACAGTAACCAAAACCATCTTCAGATACTGCCTCAAACGTTTCTACTTTATTTCTTCTGCTCTTTTCTCTCTCTATCTGCATGTGTGTTTATCATGTATGCATGCTAGCGTGGGCGTATTGCGTATCCGTAGGTGTTAACCAAATTAGAGTTTAAGTTTAAGTTCAATAAATATCAACCTTTCTTCTTTAAACCTAAGAAAACCTGTTTGGCTGGTTTCTTTGTCTTCCAATTGGAAAACAGTGAACAAGGATTCACCACGGGGAACTAAAACACGGTGTGTTAAAAATTAAACCCTGTTACGGTCAGACCAGGGGAAGGCTGTGAGGGAACCCTAGACACTTTTCTTACCTGGTCGTAACAATGTTTTTTTTTCTCTTCTCTGTGCTCTGGCCTTGTTTGGTTCCTAGGTAGATGACTTTCTTGACAGGTGCACTCTGTCCACATATTTCTCCAGGGAAGGATTGAGGAAGCCAGGAATGACTTTTAGATTTTACATTTTACCTGCTGCCAAATTTTCTCCATCCCCTGAAATACCAGAATAGAAAGAATTCCTTCCCGGGTCTACCACTGCAAGTGGAGATAAATATCTCACTACGATTCAGCACCGCCCCACAATTTCCATTTCCAGTAATGTTAGGTTGTTTCCAAGTCTACACGTCCGAATGGTACAGTTACTATCAATGCAAATATTTCATTATTATTCGCGTCATTCTTGTGTTATTGCAAATAAATTGCTTACACATATATGTGAGTATAGATATGCAATGTGTTATTTTTAAATCACATCCCACTTAAGTACTTACAAATTTGGCTTCTCTTGCCATCTACTGCAACAGTGGACTTGCTCTTGTCTTTCTCCTTATGGGATGTATATTTTCGCGACTGAAGGAAATAATATTACGAAGAAGCTGAACTTGCCTTGGCAACGAATAAATCCAGATGCAATCATTAGGAGGGGGCGTGGGGGGCGGGTGGCTGGTTGGTGAGTCTCCATCAGTCTCTTACTCTCCTCTCACACAGCCAGCAGTCCTCACACCGCAGACCACAAGCGTCCAGATCCCTGGACCTGGGAGCGGGAGCAAGAGGGCAGTCACTGTTTGATTGATATTTTTTAGGACCACTTAAAGGCTCGAATTGCTAGCATTGGATACTGCTTTCATTCCAACACTTTAATCCCCGCCCCTGGCGACTTCACTTGACAGTAGAAGCCCAAGCAAGCCGGGTCCTGTAATGTTGTGATGAAACTCCCCGAGAGCATAAATGAAGAAGCATTTAATGCATTCTTGGCAATTGAGCGATTCCATTAGATGATTCAGAACGAGCGCTTAAAATTGTATTTCTGTAGATGGTTTTTAGTCTTTATGTTTGTGCTAGTGTGTGGCTATTGACTCATTACTGCAAGGGTTGTGCCTCAGTAAATTACAGCAATAAATAGGAAGAATTATATGTGAAGGTATTTAAGACTATGGATTATTTTTAACTGTAAAAATCAGGTTGATGGAAAGTGACCAAGTCTGAAGTGAAATAAAAATATCAGATGCTTTCACCTATACTGATAAGCTTATACTATTTTATTTTTTTTCAATAATCTCATTTATTTTACATTCGAGGAGAAGGAGAGACAATTAAGCTGCTGGAACAAAGAAAAATTATGAGAATCTATGGACAATATAATGTAGGCCCCAGTGCAATAAAGCATTTAAACTGCATGCAGACCCAGCCATACAAAAATGGTTAAACCCCACTTTGCTGTTTGTGTTCATGAGTTGTTTCAGAATGCACTTATACTGCCACTTTTGCATTGTTACTAAATAGTTTTGGGTGCTCATTGTCATGCTGGGCCCCCACCTGCCAAGAATGAGGTACATTAATTTCGCCACATGGGCATTAAATTTCAAATTGTTGATGGGAAGAAGGGGATGCCAGGCCCCTGGCTGGAAAGACATTTTTGCATATTAACAGACAGTGATTGGAACAAAGGAGCTATCCCCTGCTCCAATACCATCCATAAACAGACATGGTCAAATCAGTTAGTCACATGACTAACCTGCTTGGCAGTCTGGGTTCTTTTTAAAATTGTATTTCCGAATTAAACTACCTGCAGAATGCAGAATGCTCCTGGACTGAAGCAGACCTGCTCTCCTGTCTGTCTGCTCCCATTTCTTTCTCACGGAACTCCAAAACCCACTGAAGATACATGAATCAAGGGATAAAAGTCTCCTACATTGAACAAGGTTTAAGTAGAATACTGGGTCCCAACGAAAAGCAAGACCTACCTACAATCAAGGACTCTACAGCGAGCTCGACGCACAGTAACAAAAAACCCTCTTCAGAGATTGCCTCAAACTTTTCCACTTTATTTTTCTTCTCTTTACTGCCCCTATTTGCATGTGTGTATTGCATATACATGCTAGCATGGGCGCGTTGTGTATCCGTAGGTGTTAACCGAATTAGAGTTTAAGTTTAATAAATCTCAACTTTTCTTCTTTAAACCTAAGAAAGCCTGTTTTTGCTGGTTTCTTTGCCTTATAATTGGAAAGTGGTGAACAAGGATTCACCAAGGGGGAGCTAAAAACACGGTGTGTTTAAAATTAAACCCTGTTACGGTAAGACCCGTTGAAAAGGAACCCTAGACCTCTTTCTCACCTCAATATGAAAGTAGCAATATTAATCAAGAGATTACTAAGAGCAGTGAAGATATGTTGTACAAAATTTCCTCCAGGAGATCGCACGCCTGTTAGAATTCACATAGAGTACAGCATAACTCAAGCTGAAAGAGTGGTTTTCAATGAAACCTTTGGTGCATATCATTAATACAATAGCTAACAGTTATAGTTAAGCTTGAAAACATTAGCACAAGTGAGAAAAAGTGAAACAAATGAAGTTCATATTTGTATGCAGAATTATGCGTGATTGATATGCTGGCATTTGACATCGAGTTCACAAGCTCTGAATAACTAAAAGGTCGCGCATTTGATTATTTCTGTGCTGTTTTGTATAGCACTAGTAGATCTCCAATGGCATTACCAATGGTGAGGCAAAGGTTGCACTGTTGCAAGAGTGGGAGGGGGGGTGGGGCCGGGGGGAGGGGGTTCCTAGAATGTCAAAGTGGGGCAAGGGTTCAGATATCTTGTACCAAGATCCATTCATCCATTACCCTGTGCTCACTGAACTAAAGTGCAGCTTTATACTCTTCCCAACCTACTGCTCACTGCTGTTCACTACTGTTACTATTCGTTCTTACTTTGTTTCTCTTTGTTAGATGTCAGCCTTGGCTCAGTGTTAACACTCTCATCTCTCATTCAGAAAGTTGTGGGGTCAAGTCCCTTTCCAGAAACTTGAGGCACAATCTATGTTAACACTGTAGCGCTCCCTCCAGGTACAGTATCTGCTATTTAACATGGAAGAACACATATGATGTAAATTTCAGATTCAGATGGCATGGCATGAAGCTACCTGACCTCTGGTGCCAGTGCAGTCCATTAATTTTTGCACCGTGGTTTGATAGTTGCCTTCTGACTCCACCCACCACCAAGAACTTTCCTTCGGTCGCCACTTTACATTTTTATTAAAATAGGGAGAAGGGGCACCACAGGCAATTCAGAAGTTCAGGAGAGGGGTCACCTCCGCTGTGCATGTGAGGTTTCTCCCATACGTTGCCACGATGGCAGTCATCCTGGGGAAATAACTTAATTTAATTTCGAGCTAACTCTGGTCACCTTGCCAACATTATTTCTTCATTGTGAGTGTCGATGCTTTCATGGCTCTGAGCTAAGATGCAGTGCAGGTCCAATCCGATTGTAGACCTGATCGCACATCTGAATGCATGTCTGATCACAGGTGCAACTGTGAATTTGCTGCACATATGTTTTGGTCGGATAAATCTTACTTTTTATTCCTTTGAGGCCTTAAAAGTTAGTTGGCTTTCCCCGTCCCTTATAATGATGGACTTAGGAACACCAAACAAATTCCTCTGATGATTCCATCAGCATAGGCGGCACAGTGGCGCAGTGGTTAGCACCGCAACCTCACAGCTCCAGCAACCTGTGTTCGGTTCTGGGTACTGCCTGTGCGGAGTTTGCAAGTTCTCCCTGTGGCTGTGTGGGTTTTCGCTGGGTGCTCTGATTTCTTCCCACAGCCAAAGACTTGCAGGTTGATAGGTAAATTGGCCATTATAAATTGCCCCTAGTGGTGGTAGGAGAATGGTGGGGATGTGGTAGGGAATATGGGATTAATGTAGGATTAGTATAAATGGGTGGTTGTTGGTCAGCACAGACCTGGTGGGCCGAAGGGCCTGTTTCAGTGCTGTATCTCTCTGATCTAATATAATTGCACTTAAATTGGTTTCATTACCAGTGCCACAGGAAAAATAACAAAGGATCTATAACAGACCAGTACTGTTTCTGTGCTCTATTTCCATGGATTTTAACTTAATAGTTGCTGAAGCCATTACAGGAGCAAAGCTGAATTAAGCTGTGTATATCATAAGTAATCTAGGGTGATAGAAATTTGGGCCAGAAATTGCTGCAATGGTGGATCTCACGGCAAAGGAGGTTAATTGCACTTTCTAGTCCAACATTAGCAGCACATGATTTTTTATTGTTCTTTCATGGGATGTGAGTGGTGCTGGCACGACCAGGATTTGTTGCCCATCCCTAATTGAGAAGGGGGTAGTGAGCTGCCTTCTTGAACCGCTGCAGTCCATGTGGTGTAGTTATACCCACAGTAAAATTAGGAAGGGAATTCCAGGTTTTTGACACAGCGACAATGAAGGAACAGGCCTTGGGAGCCAGGAGGTGAGTTACTGACCACAGACCTCCCAGCCTCTGACTTGTTCTTGTAGCCACAATATTTATATGACTGGTCCAGTTCAGCTTTTGATCAACTGTAACCCCCAGGATGTTGATAGTGGGTGATTCAGTGGTGGTAATGCCATTTAATGTCAAGGGGAGATGGTTGGATTCTCTCTGGTTGGAGATGGCCATTGCCTAGCATGTGTGTGGCACAAATGTAACTTACCGCTTATCAGCCCAAGCCTGCATGTTGTCCAGGTCTTGCTGCACATGGACATGGGAATATGGTGTTTTATTATTAAGGGAATTCTAATTTGTACATAAACACAAAATACTGTTTAGATTCCAATGTATTAATTTTTTTTTAATAAAGTCATGGTTTCTAAAGTTTCTGTTTGAAAAAGAGCCCATTAAGTTAAAAATAAAATGAGATCATATAGGGATAAAAACGTAATTTCCTTAATTAAGGTGTAAAATCATTTTGCACCTTTTTGCTCCTACAGTGGTAAACAGAGTACGAGTGCACAGGAATAATTGGTGATAGCATATGAAGATGTTGCTGGTTGGTGGGTCAAGAAGCCACCCAAAGACTTTCCTTTCAGATTGTCAGTACAGTGTTATGAACACTGGACTTTGTAGTATCAGTATGTTTTTAAAAACTGATGTAGTGTAAGAAAGATTCGGAAGAGATATGTGACCTCATACCAACTCTACCTAGAAACAAGACAGGGATCCTGGTTATCCTGTGAACGAGGAACCCAGATCAAACACCCTTTTGAAAGCAGAATGCAGGGTTGTGACACCTGAAGAACAATGCGTTTCATTCTCCCAGACTCTCAGATCGTAAACAAGGAGCCAGGGGCTCTGATGGTGCAAACTCAAGTTGAAATTTTTAACACCTGGAAACAAAGGAAGGCCTGGGTGGTTCTGCTGTCACCATTCTTGTGGACTCTGCATATTGGAAAAGACAAATGACTGCTGACTTTTGATTCTGGAAAAATTCAACAGGCTTTCAGAAGTCTGACGGCTGTAAGGAAGACAGAAGACACAAAGACCAGCAGCGGCAGCCTCAGAAGACAGAAAGAGGAAACATCTGCTCTCAGAACACAGCAAAAGGCTGCTAAGACTTGAACCTAATTCGAAAGCTGAGGTTTGTGGAGGAAAAAGACCAACGGGGTCACCAGAGATCACCCTATTCACGGAAATCCAGTTCGAAAGTGATCAGAAGAAGTGAGCAAAGAGGACATTGAGTTTGAGAAGAACTGGGAAATCCAAACCGTTACAACGGGGACAACATGACACTGTGTAACATATAAATGTGGTGTGGGGTTTTCAAGTATTTTAATAAGTTAAAGGGAAATAGCTTTCTTTCTAATTTAGTGTAATAGCTACTTGCTAAGTACTGCTTAGTTAAAGTTGATTTTTAGTTTAGTTGTTTTGGTAAAAGTCTTAAAGTGTGAAATCTTGTTGTGTACTTCTTTAAATTGATCTGGGGAGTTCATATCTCTTGTTTGAACGTTAATGGTCTCACTGAGGTCATAGCAGCAGGATTTATTTAGTACATGTACATTGTGGCAGATATCAGGAAGCAAGCAGTGAAATAATTTCCCTGTTGATGTATTTGGTGGCATTGATCAAGGAAGCATGCATAGTATCAAGAAAACATGCTATGCCAAATGAGGATTTTTTTAGTTCATCGGTTGGAAACCAACATCAAACTTTTAAAAAGGAAAACTGGGGTCCTACAGTTAATTTTTTAAAAACTGGCAGTCAAGATGGCCACCACAATTTGCATCTGAAATACCTCACAGTCCAGGACATCGAATTGGAGATGCATATCTAACAAGAATCCCATCCAGGACAATGCTTTGGCTAACTGAGTAGATTATGCATATCACCCTTGTTAGCAGAACATTCAAAGCCATTTTGAGGCATTCATGAGCGGAGATGCTCCTCCAGGGGGTAAACACTGACAATATCACCTGAGAGAGGTTTTGTGTTTTAGACTTTGGACCTCATCAAAAACAAAGGGGATTGAGAGAACCATGTGACAGTCTCCTCAGGCTGTGTAAAACTGGGAGTTTTGTTACACACAGCAGACAAGCTCCTGAGACTTTGAAGCAAACAAGCTTCGAGTGCTAACCAGGCAGAGCCCCAGGGGGTTGTGTGTGTGTCTCTCTCTCTCTCTCTTTCGCTCTCTCTCTCTCCTTCGCTCTCTCTCTCTCCAGATAACATCACAAGTTTGAAAACTGTCTGTGACTGTGGAGCCTATAGATTGCTACAGACAGAGACCCAAGGGGAAGAAAGTTACCCACAATTCTGTCTCCAAGAAAACCCTGAGCCAGGTGGGCCAGCCACAAAGTGCACTTCTGCCAGCCAAGACTTCAAGATCGCAACTTCAGCCGGAAGGCAACAGAATTACCCAACCGCACAGACCATATATTACTTTTAATTGTTCTGGACTCTAATCCACCCAACTATCCCCTATCACTCTGCAATCTGTGTATGTGATTCTCATGTTCATGTGTGAGTGAAAGTGTAGCATCATTTTATTATTTTATCTAGATCAGGTTTAGATGTTTTTAAGTACAATAAACTGACCTTTTGTTTAAACTCAAGAAAACCTGTTCAATTGGTTCTTTCTGATCACACCAAAGGTAAAAGGTAAAACACTCACTGAAGTGGTAAGCACATCCACTGTTTTCAAGAAAGAATAAAACCCTGTTGCAGCCAAACAAGGAAGAGGACCTGGCAGGGAAGAGACTATGATCCAGTTTCAAGTAAGTTTTGAGTAAAATGGCTGTAACCAATTCTAGAGCTTTAGGCCAGGGAGTGTGTAACACCGTTCGGGTGGTGGTGAAGGATAAAGAAGGAGGTGCACCTGTTGACCAAACCTTCTTCATTAAGAAAACCCTTATTGATTGCTGTGGATTCCAAGCTACAAACATCTTCTGCCTGCAGGGCTTCCCCAGCAGTGGATATTTCAACGTGACATTAAAGAATGTGGTGGGATGCATCAAGTTCCTGACAGTGTTCAAGGAGAGGGGAAAACAGGTGCCGCTGTCGATCCTCACAGTGGAGCCACTCTTCACGCTGCTGTTGCAACATGACCGGGTGGTGACAATCCACCTCTACCCCCATGTTCCTATCATGGATGTACTCACCTTCCTCGCCAGGTACGTTGAGGTGGCCGGCAGCAGTACTGATGTCAAGGGCCCATTTGGGATTTGGACCAGCAAGCAGCAGGTCAAGGTCACCTTGACGATCGATGCCAACAGAGCCATCATCCACCCTCCCTCCAGCTTCGCTGTCGGGGGAAGTTGAGGCTTCTTGGTCTATGCGGGGCAGCCCAGAGTTTGTCGGACCTGTGGCAAATCTGGTCATATGGCGGCCAACTGCAGCACAGTCGTCTGCAATAACTGCGAGAAGGAAGGCCATCAGACCAAAGACTGTTAATAGGGCAAATGCTGCAACCTTTGAGGTGGGGCAGGCCACCTCTACAAAACCTGCCCCAAACGCTGCCTCAGTTATGCACAGTTGGCAAGGTCCAAGGAAAGGCCGGGAGAAGGAACGGTGAACACGTCTGGTGCTGGGAGAGAGACAAGCAATCCTCCCCACAGCGAGGACAGTCTATCTGAGAAGGAGAAGAAAGGGGAGGCAGCTGCACCCAGTGACCCAACACCTACCCCATGTCCGGAAACTCCTCCTCTACAGACAGAATCAATGGAACAGGAGGCAGCAGATGGACAAACTGGTCAGTGGCAAGTGGTAAAAAGGAAAACCACAATGAAGAAGCCTCTAAAAAAGGAACAGGTCACCACCCAAACCAGTAGCAAGAGGAGGCTACCATCTGAGACAGACTACAGCAGCTCCTCCTCATTGGATGAGGAAGATGGAAAGACAGCACCTGCAAAAGAAGTGACAAAAATCAAAGGAGTTTGGAAGAGCAAGGCCCCCACCTCCAGGGCACTGGAATATGTGATGGGCCCAGTGCACCCCAAACCCAAAGTGCCGAAACCAGCGAGATGCCCAGTGCACCCCAGCTCTGTGGACCGAGAGCAGCGAAGCAGGGAGCAATGATGTCTTCGAGGAGGGACAGAGGGGAAAGACATCACAGCAGAGGACAGCCCAAGCCTTGCTGCCTACAAGACCCCCTCCGATGTCACTCCAGAGGAACAAAACCCCCATGAGTAACCAGGAGGGGTTTCTGAGCCCAACGAATGTGAAACAGCTTGTGTACACTATGGGTATGCAGGAACATACCCAAGAACTGGGACTAGCAAGGAGACCCGGTGTGGTAAGCAACACCCAACTTTAAAATGTGTGTAAAGATTGCTTCGATTAACATGCGTAGCGTTAAATCCACTATGCGATGTGTTTCGACCTTGGACTACCTCACCAAGGTCAAAGCTGACCTGCTGTTTCTGCAGGAGTGTGGAATCCCGCACCTACAGGCAATGGTCGTGATGGTGGTCCCATGGGCCATTGATCTGGTCCGGGGGAAATGATTCCCGTTCCTCCGGCCTGGGTAGTCTGCTGCAGGGAGGCAACTTCGCCATCTCCTCGTAGTGAATGTAATGTACAACAATGCTCCGCTCTGGTTAATCAACGTGCACGCCCTGGTTCAATGCAGCGAGCGACTGACCATCCTCCAGCAGCTCTCACTGCTGCTGGTGACATCCAGGCCGGTCATTCTTGGTGGTGACTTCAACTGCATCATAGATGTAGCTGGATGATCCGGCAGTGATGACAGCAAACTGGACGCTACATCCAGATTCCTAATGGAAACAGTAAATGATGTCAAGCTGCACGATGTCTTCAGCAAACCTGCAGATAGACCACAGCATAGATACACCTGGTCAAGACCGGATGGTCTGCCTATTCCAGGATTGATGTCCTGTTTGTGTCCCGTGCTTTCACGATCAGATCCATCAACGTCAAGCCGTGTGATGTTCTCTGACCACTGCCGACCACTGGCCGACTGTCACTTACAGGACGACCAGCGGGTTGGCAGGGGGTCTTGGAAGCTGAATGTTACACTGCTAACCCCAGAGAATATTAAGGAACTCAAAAGGGATTACAAAGGTTGGAGAACCGTGAAACCCCTCTTTGAGTCTCCGGTGTACAGGTGGGAAGCGATCAAGGCAAACATCAAGAGATTCTTTGTCCTCAAAGGTGTTCAGACAGCAAGAGAGAGACAGAGGGAAATGTCCTGACTCCAGAAAAGAATGCAGAATCTGCTCCGGCTGCAGTCGATGGGGGTCAAGGTCAAGGAGGATCTCCAACAGGTGAAGAGCCAGCAGGCCTCGCTCTTTGCCACGGAAGCCTCCAAGATCATCTTCCAGTCCAGAGCCCACTCCGTTGAGCAGGATGAGACATGCTTGCGTTTCTTCTTCCAAAAGGTACACACAGAGAGCTCTGTGATCAGCAACCTGAAGGAAGAGGATGGCTCGGTAACGTCATCACAGTCTGACATACTAAGGATTAGCAAATCCTTTTATGTTGGGCTGTACGATGTGAAGCCCACAGACAGCATGGCCTCCCAGTCCTTCCTATCATATATCACAGAGGTCTTAGTTGACAGCATGTGGGATAGTCTGGACAAGCCACTAACTGTGGACAAGCTGACAAAGGCCGTTAGGTCCTTCGAGACGAATAAAACTCCCGGAAGCGATGGCTTAACGGTTGAGTTGTATTCAGCTCAGTGGGACTGGATAGGCCCAGACGTGCTGGAAGTGTACGAGAGTATGCTTCTGGCTGGCAACATGTCAGAATCCATGAGGAAAGACATCATCATGTGGTCTACATCATGCAGACTACAAGATTCTGTCCAAAGTCATCGCCAGTCAGGTCAAGTCTGCTCTGGAGTTGGTGATTCACCCTGACCAGACCTGCACTGTACCCGGCAGGAAGATCTCTGATAGTCTCGCGCTACTCAGGGATATGATCGCCTATGTACAGGACAGGGGATGGACACCTGCCTCATCAGCTTGGACCAAGAGAAGGCCTTTGATAGGATATCGCACACATACATGATGGACGTGCTCTCCAAAATGGGGTTTGGGGAGGGAATCCGCAATTGGATCAAACTGTTCTACACAAACATCAGTAGTGCAGTCTCAATCAATGGGTGGGAATCAGAAAATTTCCCAATCAAATCTGGAGTCAGACAAGGCTGTCCTCTCTCTCCAGCCTTGTTTGTTTGCTGTATTGAACCTTTTGCTGAGTCCATTAGGAAAGATGCTGGCATGAGAGGAGTGACAATCCCAGGCAGTGGAGACACTCAGGTCAAAGCCTCCCTGTACATGGACGACATCGCCATCTTCTGCTCGGATCTGCTGTCCATTCGCAAACTGATGAGCATCTGTGACCAGTTCAAACTGGCCTCGGGAGTCGAAGTAAATCATGGCAAGAGTGAGGCCATATTCTTTGGAAACTGGGCCGACCGATCCCTTGTCCCCTTCACCGTCAGGTCAGACTACTTGAAGGTGGTGGGGCTATGGTTCAGAAGGGCCGGGGCATGCGCCAAAACCTGGAAGGAGCGAGTAGCCATGGTACACCATAAACTGAGCATGTGGGAGCAGCGTTCTCGCTCCATAGTGGGTAAGAACCTAGTCATCAGGTGCGAGGCGCTCACGTTGTTGCTGTATGTGGCACAGGTTTGGCCCACACCCCACTCCTGAGTGTGGTGGTCACCCGACATTTTCCGCTTTATCTGGAGATGCAAAATGGACCGGGTCCGGAGGGACACAATATTCAAACCTCTGGATAAAGGCGGAAAAAACGTACCCAACGTTGACCTCATCCTGATGACCACATTCATGTGCGACTGTATCAAGCTGTACGTAGAGCCCCAGTACACAAACACCAAGTGTTACTATGTGCTGAGGTTCTATCTGTCCCCGGTGTTGCGAAGGATGGGTCTGGCCACATTGCCGCAGAACACTCCATCCAGTTGGGCCATGCCATACCTTCATGGAAAGGTTTGTGCAGAAAAACACCTTTGACTACCAATCTATCAGGCAGTGGTCTGCACGGAATGTCCTCAAGGCCCTATGGGAAAAGGAGATGGTGGATCCTGTCAGATGGTTCCCTGAGCAGACTGCCAAAGTCATTTGGTGGAATGCCTCATCACCAGAATTTTCAAACAAGCACCAAGCTTTCTGGTGATGAGAATCCTTCCTGCATGCCCGGTATCTCATCGCCTCCACACGCTGCCCTCGAGGTGGCTGTGGTGGGGAAGAGACTGTTGCCGACCTCCTTCTGGAATGTGCTTTTGTAAAACAAGTGTGGAAAGAGATGCAATGGTTTTTGTCGAAGTTCATCCCAAGCAACTCTGTAATACAGGAGTCTGTGCTCTACGGGCTGTTCCCAGGGACGCACACCAAGATAAACATCAACTGATGCTGGAGGACCATCAATTCGGTGAAAGACGCTCTTTGGTCTGCCCGAAACTTGCTGGTCTTCCAGTGCAAAGAGTTGTCCATGACCGTGTGTTGCAAACTGGCAAATTCCAAGGTCCAGGACTACTTGCTGAGGGATGCACTAAAGCTTGGGGCAGCCACCGCAAAGGCTCAATGGGGAAAGACCACTGTGTACGGTCCTCCTGCCTTACTGAACCAAGGGCCTTGACCCATGGAAAACCCCTCAGGCTGTATAAAAAATACATGGGTTTGCTGTAAAATGTACATGGCATGTAAAATGGAATGGAAGGGTTGTGAGGCAACCACACTCCTGTATTGAAGAAAACTGATTTCCTTTGCACTTTTTGGAATGTCAACTTGGTGCTGTTTTGAACTGTTTTGTAATGTATTTTCTTACAGATTTTATGAATAAAGTATATTTTGGGGGAAAAAAAAGAGGAGGACAAGAGGGGAGCCTTGTGACACCCCCACCTGATCGTAACAATAAGCTTGTGGATTCAATCTATGACTCTATGTACCATTGGGAAACCTGTCTGTAAAATTGCAGTGTAAATGCCATGCTGATGACATTTGTCATTGTGGAATGGATGAAATTACTAACTCTAACAAACAAGCATTCGTGATTTGCTTTAGGCACCTGCGCATAGCTGATTGGCTAATACTAATGACACTGAAAACCTAGGCAACTTACAAATGATTGGTGTTGAGTTGGCTGAGGAAGACAACAAAAAAGATTTGGGAATAATAATAGCTTTTTGACTGCCTAGTCATTGTGGAGCAGCATTGAACAAAGCAAGCAAGATTCTGAGGTATAACGGTAAATTTGACAAATGTTTTCCCCCTGGTGTTGAGTATCACCTATCAGGAGCTCTTTCGGAGCTTGGAAATAGTGACTGGATTTCCAATAATTTTAATAGATGTAAATTTGTGGGAAACAGCCCTGTCATTTCCCATTGTGTACTCCCAATGGGAAAGTTCTACACCATGAAAAGTTTGTATAACTTACCTTATATTGCTAAATCAGCCAAGTAGAAGTTAGAGGCCATCATACTGATATAGTTTCAGACCAAATCTTGAATATTGCGCTCAATTCTGGTCACCAAGGCATGAGGACAATATCCCAAATCCTGGAAATAATGCAGGGAAGACGCTGGAAGCCAATCCTTAGTGGTAATAGACAACGGTCTGAGGGAGGGCTAAAAAATGTTACACCCTAAAATAAACTGACAAATGCTTTGACAAACTTGCTTGGCCGAAATTTCTCTCTCCACTATTTTAGTGGAGCTAATAACTCATTTAAACCAAGTTCCACCTCAATTTTAACTCTGTGTAGGTTTTGAATGAGTTAAAATCTCACTCCCTCACTTAAAATAAGTTAGGCAGTGCCTTCACTAAAATAGCTGAGAGAGGAATTTTGGATGACTGCCACAATCCTGTATTGTAATTTCAATGCATTGGACTCTTCAGCCCTGAAAGGAGGCAAATGAGTTTTTAAAGAAAGGTAAATCCAGAGACTGTTAGATGCTGTGAAAGTAGGACTATAGATTTCTATGAGTAGATTAGGTGAGTGGTGACTTTGTGATATTTATGTCCACTAAATAGCTGTGGACATTCATTATTTACATTTAATTTTACAATTGTCTGTCTAATTTCCTTCTATTTTTCACCCTTACAACTGTTTGCTACCAGGTAGTCTCATCTAGCTCAGTGTCAATCCTGCTGTATGGGTATCCAGCAGGGTATGCAATATTATGGGGCACATCATTTCCCTACCCCATCCATCACTAATAAATATTCTTACAGCAACCCATCAGAAAACTAATGAAACTAGCCTAACTGAAGTAAACAAATTCATGTCACAGAAGCCTCCAGGATTCAAAGTTGCAAGGTGTTTGGTGGGGAAACAAGCACTGAACTGCTTGAGTTACTAGGTCATCTTCACTGTGAATTTTAGAGCCAGTGAGTTCCAGTGATTCCATTTGTGGATTATTTTATCCCTTGATGAAGAAATTCTTCTAATTGATTTTTTGTCTGCAGAACATTGTGGAAGTCATTAATTGTTTTATTCGTTGCTGAAGCTTCCTTTTTCGGACACAGACGTGTTCCTACTCCATCGTGAATATTATTTCTAACTGACTTAGATTAATTTGCTTTCAACATTTAATGCTGGTTAAATATTTTTTTCATTTTGGCCTGTGCCAATCACTCATGTTACTATTTTTGCATTTGCATATACCAAAACAAGATACAAGTCTTACTAGACTCTCTGTGCAACATTAGAAAAAAAAATCAATTACAATACATTTAGCTGTTTAGTCAGTAGTTATTAAGATTATCAAAATTTAAGGAGTAATATTAAATTATCAGCTGAGCTTTTATAATCTGTATTTGATGTAGGAATTTATCATGAATGGTCAGCTGTTGGATAAATGCCAATTTACATTGGGTTACCTAGGAAACAGCAACACTACGCTTCAAAAATGAATTATCTAAGAAAATATTACAGCTGGGGGAATAGTTCTCAATTATAGGATGAATATATTTCCAATAACCTTTCATTTTTGGTTTTCAAACTTAGGTTGAAATTAATTATAATTTTTGCATAGCAGGTTTGTTTGATAAATGAATTACCACATGATCCATTGCCGTATTGAAACAGACGTCTTTGTTCATCCCTTAGCAATACATTGGGGAAAGCTGACAAATAATAATGAGAAATATTTTTGTCATGCATTCCCCAAAGTATTCAGTCCAAACTAAAACATAATTGGAGTTGCGTACACTTAAGCATGTCCCTGGCAGTTACACTGAAAAACTTGGGAACATATATTATCCATTTTGGTCGGAAGAATAGAAAGGCAAATTATTATCTAAATGGAGAGAAACATCAGAGTGCTTTGGTGCAGAGGGATCTGGGTGTCCTTGTGCATGAATCGCAGAAAACTAGTATGCAGGTGCAGCAGGTAATAAGCAAATGGAATGTTGGCATTTATTGCTAAAGAAATTGAGTATAAAAGTAGGGAAGTGTTGCTGCAACTGTACAAGGCATTAGTGAGACTGCACCTGGAGTATTGTGTACAGTTTTGGTCCCCTTACTTGAGGAGGGATGTAGTTGCATTGGAGGCAGTTCAGAGGAGGTTCACGAGATTGATTCCAGAGATGAGGGGTTTGTCTTAAGAAGAGAGATTGAGCAGTTTAGGCCTTTACTCTCTAGAGTTTAGAAGAATGAGAGGAGATCTAATTGAGGTATATAAGATGATTAAGGGGATTAACAAAGTAGACGTAGAGAGGATGTTTCCTCTTGTGGGGCAATCTAGAATGAGAGGTCATAGTTTTAAGATAAGGGGTAGCAGATTTAAAACAGAGATGAGGAGAAATTACTTCTGTCAAAAGGTCGTGAGTCTGTGGAATTCACTAGCCCAGAGTGCGGTGGATGCCAGGACATTGAGTAAATTTAAGGAGGAGATTGACAGATTTTTAATTAGTAATGGGTTGAAGGGTTATGGAGAACGGGCAGGAAAGTGGAGTTGAGGCCGAGATGAGATCAGCCATGATCGTATTGAATGGTGGAGCAGGTTTGAGGGGCTAAATTGCCTACTCCTACTCCTCGTTCTTATGTTCTTATATATCTGGGTTGTTAGGAATAATGATACTCCAGATGGTTAAAATGTGAACTTGCCACCAGGCTTTTCAAGATGAAAAGGGGCGGCACAGTGGCGCAGTGGTTAGCACCGCAGCCTCACAGCTCCAGGGACCCGGGTTCGATTCTGGGTACTGCCTGTGTGGAGTTTGCAAGTTCTCCCTGTGTCTGCGTGGGTTTCCTCCGGGTGCTCCGGTTTCCTCCCACAAGCCAAAAGACTTGCAGGTTGGTAGGTAAATTGGCCATTATAAATTGTCACTAGTATAGGTAGGTGGTAGGGAAATATAGGGACAGGTGGGGATGTTTGGTAGGAATATGGGATTAGTGTAGGATTAGCATAAATGGGTGGTTGATGGTCGGCACAGACTCGGTGGGCCGAAGGGCCTGTTTCAGTGCTGTATCTCTAATGTCTAAAAAAAATGTCTAAAACATCCAAATGTTTCATAACCTACATCAAGTTACATCAAATGCACAGCACAGTAACAGGCTAGTTGGCACAA
Source organism: Heterodontus francisci (assembly GCF_036365525.1). Classification (NCBI taxonomy): domain Eukaryota; kingdom Metazoa; phylum Chordata; class Chondrichthyes; order Heterodontiformes; family Heterodontidae; genus Heterodontus; species Heterodontus francisci. The sequence continues at coordinate 265,045,191 of NC_090371.1, forward strand.
CTGGTCTTTTCTGGCAATCCTGCTCCACATGAGCCTCCTCCCACCCTACTTTATCTCACCCTAATAATATATCCTACTATTCCTTTCTCCCTTATTTGCTAATTTAGCTTCCCCTTAAATGCATCTATGCTATTTGCCTCAACTACTCCATGTGGTAGCACATTCCACACTCTTGTCACTCGTTGGGTTGAAATTTATAGTCAAACAATGGCAGCCCACCCCTGCGGGCTGCATGTCACGGAACCGCTGCGGCTCATTTAAATAGCCGGGGCGGACCACGCTCCCCCAATGAAATGGAGGGGGCAGGCTGTCCGAACCCGACAACGGCCTCAGCTGCCTGTGCGCAAGCGCAGACGCCATTTTTAAGGGACTTCGAGCCCTAACTTTCAATTTACATATTTGAAGAAAAATTTAATTAAAAACTTAAATGCATTTATTCTGCCTCTCTCCCACCTCCCCATTAACAATTAAATTAATTTCTCACCCTCTCCCCCACCAGACCACTTACTTGTCCACCTGACCTTCCTCCCCTGTAAAGTACATAAACTTTAAACTATAACCCTTCCCACCATCCCCTATACCAATTATATTACTTTGACCCTGCTCCCCTTCCCCCGCCCTGGCACTGAGAAACTTACCTCCTTCCCCCTCCCCACTAGTCTTATGCCTTGGATCCCCAGACGGGGATCCGAAGGCACGGGAGTGCTGGCCAGCAGCACGAAGATCGCACCGGGACAGGCAGAGGAGGCGTAAAGATAATTAATTCAATGCTTTTAATTAATTTAAGTATTTAAATGGGGTTCCCGTCGCCGAACAGCAGTGGGGCTGCCACAAGGCCTCACCGCCGCCAGCAATATCAGGCTGGACCCTCATGGCGTCGGGGGCCATTGCAGCCCTCTCCTGGAGGCATTTTCCACCCCCCCACGACCCCTGACATCGGGGGGGGAGGGGAGCGGGGGGGGGTGGTGGTCTGTAAAATTCAGTCCTTTGGGAAAATAAATTTTTCCTGAATTCTCAATCAGTGACTATCTTATATTTAGGAGCTCTATTTGGACACCCCCACAAGTGGAAATATTTTCCTTAGGTCCACCCAATCAAACCCTTTCATTAACTCCTATGGGTCACTCATCAGCCTTCGAGAGAAAAAAGACACAACTCAGCCTGTTCAGCCTTTCTGGATAAGTATATCCTTTCAGTTCTGGTATTACCCTTGTAAATCTATTTTGCACCTTCTCCAGTGCCTGAATATCCTTTATGTAATATGGAGACCAGAACTGTGCACAGTACTCTAAGGACTGAATTTTACGAGGGCGTGTAGTTCGCAGCGGTGCACTCTAAAAGCAGCGTGCATCCTGCGCAGATGCGTCATCCCTGAGCCCTCGCGATATTACGCGCAGAGACTCATTTAAATAGAGGGGGCGGAATGGCCACCCCCAATGATGTAAGGGGGCGGCCGTCGTGTCCTCAGCAACAGCATCCGGCACCACCGCACAGCAGCCAGTGCCATTTTTAAAAGGCTTTAAGCCCTTCAGTTGCATTTTAAAATTTAAAGGTCCTGATCTCCGGGATATAACTATGAAATGTCATTTCAAATATAAATCACTTCTCCCACCCCCACAGTGGGTAAATTATACATCAATCGCACTCTTCGCCCATAATAAACCTTTAATAGTATTCTGAACATTGCCCCCCGACATTTGTTCCCTTCGACTCTCAACCCTTTCCCACTAGCCAGTAAAGATTGTTTACCGCGCTCCTCCACCCCTCCTGCCCTGAAAATTCTATTCCTCCCCACCAGGTTCGCGCCTGAAACACCGCATGGAGTTCCGAAGGCACGCGGAGTATGAACGGCGGCCATAAAATCGGTGTGGGACAGTCGCCGCCTGCAGGTAAGTGCATTTCCAACTCTTTATTGTCAATTTGAATATTAAGATGAAGGGCCCACTGCCAGGCGGCGGTGGGTCACACCGAGGTCCCCCCGCCACTGGTAATATGCAACGGGCCCTTCTCGACGTCACGGGTCAAGGCGGACTTCTCCCCATTGCATTTTACCGGCCCCCGCGCTATGACCCGCGGCGTCGAGGGGCCAGTAAAATGCAGCCCTAAGTGTGGTTTGATACAAGTTTAACATAACTTCACTGGTTTTCAGTTTTATTACTCTAGAAATGAATCCTAGAATTTGTTTTTAAGGCCTTACTAACCCACGTCACTACTTTCAGTGATGTGTGTATGTACCCCTAGATCCCTTTGCCTCTCTACCTCATTCAGACTCTTATTATCCAAGCAGTGTGGCCTCTTTACTCTTCCTAACAAAATGTACCACCTCACATTTATCTATATTGAATTTCATTTGACAATTGCACACTCATTCTGCAAGCATATTAATGTTTTACTGTATTTTGTCACATTCTTCCATTTTATTATTTTGCACTACTTCTTCAAAGAATTCACTCAGGTCAGTCAAGCATGACCTTCCCTTTTGAAAACCATGCTGACTGTTCTATTATATTTTCGGCTACTAGATGTATTTCGATTTCATCTTTGAGTAAAGATTCCATTATCTTTCCTATCATTGACATTAAGCTAACTGGTCTATAGTTACCAGGATTTGTTCTATCTTCCTTTTTAAGTATAGGAATAACTAGCTGTTTTCTAATGAATTGTTATATATGTGTAATAGTGCCTCTGCTTCAACTTCTTTCAATATGGATGGACCAGGGGGCTAATCCTCTATAAATTTGATTAGATTAACAATTATCTCCTCCTTTCTAGCTTAACTGTGTATATCTTTTTGATTTCTTCTAATTTCTTGCTTACCTTAAAATAAAAGCAAAATACTGCAGATGCTGGAAATCTGAAATAAAAACAGAGGGTGTTGGAAATACTCAGCAGGTTTATTTGGCAGAATCTGTGGAGAGAGAAACACAGTTAACGGGCTGAATTTTATTAGCATGCCGCACATCGTGGCAGCGTGCTTTGAAGTCAGCGGCCTGCCCACACTGAACAGCTACTGCAGAGCCCCCGCAATATTACTCGCGGGGGCTCATTAGCGTCACTGCGACATGCCACCCACCCCCCGCCATATTACGTGGGGAGAGGCGGTACATCTGGCGCAGTGAAGGACGTTTTGTCAGCTGTGTAGCAGGTGCCAAAGAAATACTTACCTGTCTGCTGAAGAGTAGGGCTGCTGTCAATCTGGCAGCAACAGACCTGAAAGTTAACTCTACGTTTCTCTCCACAGATGCTGCCTGACCTGCTGAGTTTCCCCAGCACTTTCTGCTTTGCTGCCACATACTTACCCTGCTGTGTCCCAGTGTCCTGTGAAGTTGCGATCCTTTTCTTCCACTCAAGTGTAACATTCCTTCTTGTAGGCGTGCTGCACCTGGGTGAATAATATTAATTTTACACATACCAGGACATGAGACTGAATTGTACCATAAAAGGCAATACACAACAGAAATAAAACCATAATTGAAGAATATCTACATAGTCTGGGCTTCTAATCACCTGACTGTGAAAAGCCGCAGACCAATAAGTATTTGGAATCTGTATTCATTTCCCTGCTAACTGTTATGTGAAAAGACAGGTAGCTGCAATTAAAAGATCTTTGTTAAGAACCAGGAAAATATGTTCATATTCTAGCTGCATTGCCATCTAGAAATATTACCTCAATAATTATGATCAGCAGCTGCAGAAGCAAAGTGCACGTGAACATGTGTCGATCTGTCATAGATGAAAAACCATGACAGCAGCACAGATTTCCTCACTCGTCCTGCATTGGTTTCCAAACATGTGTAAGAAAAACCTTGCAGCCAGAAGTTAGAGCAGTTACACTGTGGAATCACCTTTGCATTTAAAGGACCAGATCAAAAACCGAGGATGGCAGAGAGGTGCTCTAGGGTGGCCCCACAGTTCAGCGATGTCTCCCTGCTCACGCTCCTCCAGGCTGTGCGGGCAAGGCGAGAGGTCCTTTCCCCCAACAATGGTAAGAAGAGGCTCTCCCACCTGACCAAGGCAGCCTGGCTGGAAGTGGCAGGGGAGGTGAGTAGCCATGGGGCTTTCCGGCGTTAAAGGGTCCAATGCTGGAAGAGGATGAACAATCATTCCCCAGTCATCCAGGACCCTCCAGGCCTCATGTGCACAGATGACAACTGCCAAAGTCATCCACAGCCTAAGGGCAATCAGATCAGCAGCCTTCCTCCAGTCAGGCTGCTAGCACAGAGGTTGCACTGACAAGGGGCACTCACAAGCATTTAAAGAGAACACACTGACTCAAATGGGAATGCACGGGTGTCACAGCAATGTAAATATGTCTTTCACTAAATGTTCTTCACCAACATGTGTGTCGTTTTCTCTGTGTGAATGATGTGTGCCAGCATGTAACGCCAATGTCACATCCCTTTGCACCTTTGGCCCTTCAGGAAAGCCAATGTATGCAATAACATCATTGCCATGCCACCATTACTCATGAGCGTCTCCGTGGATGCAGTGACATGGACATTGGCTCAGTCAGCTGCTGCCGCTAATGGTTTACACAAGGAAGCTGCAGATGTGGACTGGTGCACAGCACAGAGCGAGGGTGATGTGTGGCTTGCAGAGCTCATGTCGGCTCCTATGGAGCAGACAGCCTTTGTCTGATAAGCCACTGCTGTACATCCCTAGTTCACTGCTAGCCCTGCGTGCAGAGCCTGGGTGCCATCTGCCCTTCCGTGTGCCTTTCCTGTTGTAGGTCCTCAGCATCCTCATAGTCCAAGGAGGAATTCTGTTGACGTCTCTCCTTATCATGTTAGGCTTGCTCCCTATTGGGTGCGTAGTTGTGCAGAGTGCAGTGAGCAGCAAAGAAAGGAACTGGCTTTTTCGGCCCGTAGTACAGGTCACCACCCTATCTATCCAGGCATTGGAAGCGTGTTTTCAGCATGCCGATCGCCTGCTCAATGGTGGCGCTTGTAGCTCAGTGGCTGGCGTTGTATCTCTCCTCTGCAGCAGTGGTGGGGGCTTTCACTAGCGTCAGGAGCCATGTCTGCAAGGGATAGCCCTTGTCTGCAAGGAACCACCCCTCCATCTGAGACAGTTCAGTGAACAGCAGTGGCAGCTGGAACTGGCGCAGGACCCAGGTATCATGGCAGCTGCTTGAGAAGCAGGCAGAGATTTGCATGAAGCATCTCCAGTGATCACATACCAGTCGCACCTAGATTGAGAGGATTCCTTTACTGGTAACTTCTGCAGGTAGTGGCCTGGCAGGAGGCCTGATGGCCACATGGGTGCAGTCTATGAACCCTAATACCTTTGGTTAACCGACATTTGTACCGAAACTGATGGCCCTCTGGGCCTGGCTGTGAGTGTCTGTCCTGAAGTGGACATACTCACTGGCCCTCTGGTGCAGGGCATCGGTGACCTCCCTGAAGCAGTGGTGCACTGCTGACTGTGTGATCCCACAAAGGTCTCCGATGAGCCCCTGAAATGCTGCATAGGTGTCAAGCTTAAGAGTTGCTGCCACTATGAGGACTGAAGGCATAGGATGTCCACTGAAGCCCATGGGCTGCAGTCATCTTTGAGCAGGGCACAGAGACGTGTCACCACACTCTCTACATGCGCAATCACCTCAGACACTGGTGCTCTGACATCTGGTGGCATGTCATATGGGGCCTGTAGATGCACGGCGACCTATAATGGCGAGCTCATCTTGGGGGCTGCTGCTCATGACCGGAGGCCTCTACATGGACCACACCTGCCTGTTGATATTGCCTCTGGCGCATATGGATCCTCAGGAGAAACAGATCACACTATCTAGGATGAGACATACCCATTTCCGCGTGATAAATAAAGTTGTTTCCTTCATTTAATTGAAGGCTCCTAACAGGACAGGCATTGTTGTTGACAGGTACATCAGGTGCTTTCATGCAGCGTGGCATGGCATCGCCCATCTTTGCTCTTATTAAGAGTGGCACAGCATGACAACATGAAGATTCTACCAGCTGCATCAATTGCCCCCACCAACCAGGCAACCTTTACACTCCTGCCGGTTCTGGCACCCTCCCCATACATAGGGTGACTAGGGGTCCATTGCTCCTTCGCACATACAAATGTACAATGGTGCAGAACTATTAGCACTCTCTTTGCCTTTTGTTCCCTGACATATCTGTAGTTTAATCTCTCCTGCCCTCCACCCTATCACACACCTTCCCTTTGTTCTTCTTCCCCCTTTCCACATTTTACTTGCTCAAAACCTATTCCAGTTCTAACTTTTGCCAGTTCTGATGAAAGGGCACAGACCTGAAACGTTAACTGTGTTTCTCTCTCCACAGATGCTGCCAGACCTGCTGAGTATTTCCAGCACTTTGTTTTTATTTTTTGTTTACCTTGTTAGTTTCCCTTGTAAATACTGAGTGAGGTAAAGTAAGTTAAATTATTTCTTCTATTTTGCTATCATTGCCTATGAGTTTATATTGTGCATCTATTTGTGACCCTATATTTATTCTTTTGTTTCGTTCTTGACGTAGTTATAGAATATTTCACTATTCATACTTAATAATTTAATTTCATTGTTCCTTTTTGGTTTCCTTTTTGAACTTTTTTCCTAACCTCTTTGTATTCCCTTTTGCCATCCTCTCCTTTATTGGCTAGGCACTTAATGTATCCCTTTATCTTTAGCTTCAATTTTGGCCGTATCTCTTTATTCAACCATGGTGTTTCATTATTGGCTAACTCGTTCTTGTTTTTTTGTAGAATATGTTTCTCCTGAACTCTATTGATCACCATTTTATATATTTCCCACTGCTGTTCTATCAGTTATTTTTTCCATTTACCTTCCCTAGTTTCCTTCTCATCCTCTCAAAACTAGTTTTTTCCCAATCTATTACTTTTGTCTTTTTCTTACTTTCTCAATCATTATTTTAAACCTTATTATGTTACGCTTGGCATTGCCTAAATGTTCCTGTACTCTTATTTAGCTGCTTTGGTTCATTTCCTATTACTAGATCCAATAGAGATTCCTCTATTGTTGGACTTCTGATTTATTGGGTAAGAAAGGAATTCTGAAGACACTGTAAAAACTCAATTTTCCTTCCGCTACTACTTCTTGACAGTTTATTCAGGGTAGTTGAAAACTCCCATGATTATTATTCTGTCTTTTACTCATTTCATAAAACCTGACAATTCTGTGCAATTTTATACTGTTTAACTGGGTACAGTTAGTGTGAAAAGTAAATCTCTAATCAATCTATTCACATTAGTAAGAAACAAGTAACTCTCTTCTTTGCAACTCTTGAGACATTGTCAGTCTAACAGGCATAGGGCTAAGATTGAGTTCTTCTTTGGCCAATGGCCCATAGAATCCAGAATATGGTGGCATAGACATTCTTTCAAGTGATGTTTCCTGTCAATGCCTTGCACCAAATTTAGAAAGTGCAATAGTGCAAATGCCTATTAGGGTTAACTTTAGAAGATCGGCTCCTCACATGGAGCCTCATTAGATTTGAATGACAATTGGAGGCTGAGAACAAAGCCATGCATATTTAGCCCCGTACAACATACCGATAGAATGTTGAGTAACAAATTGCAACACTAAGATTTATTAGATAATTTTGCATGTTTTTGAGCAAACAGAGCTACATCACAACTTCAAACTTTGTGAAGTCATGCAAGGGGTTATTTTGACCAAAGGGTGAAAAGAGAAATGGGTGCAGTGCTAATAAAAAAAACCTGCTTGGAAGCCCGGCTTTAGCATGCAATTTTCTGCTGATTGATGATTGTCATAGAACAAAGAAAATTACAGCACAGGAACAGGCCCTTCGGCCCTCCAAGCCTACGCCGATCCAAATCCTCTATCTAAACCTGTCGCCTATTTTCTAAGGGTCTGTATCTCTTTACTTCCTGCCCATTCATGTATCTGTCTAGATACATCTTAAAAGACGCTATCGTGCCCGCGTCTACCACCTCCGCTGGCAATGCGTTCCATGCACCCACCACCCTCTGCGTAAAGAACTTTCCACGCATATCCCCCCTAAACTTTTCCCCTTTCACTTTGAACTCGTGTCCCCTTGTAATTGAATCCCCCACTCTGGGAAAAAGCTTCTTGCTATCCACCCTGTCTATACCTCTCATGATTTTGTACACCTCAATCAAGTCCCCCCTCAACCTCCGTCTTTCTAATGAAAATAATCCTAATCTACTCAACCTCTCTTCATAGCTAGCGCCCTCCATACCAGGCAACATCCTGGTGAACCTCCTCTGCACCCTCTCCAAAGCATCCACATCCTTTTGGTAATGTGGCGACCAGAACTGCACGCAGTATTCCAAATGTGGCCGAACCATGTTACAACTGTAACATGACCTGCCAACTCTTGTACTCAATACCCCGTCCGATGAAGGAAAGCATGCCGTATGCCTTCTTGACCACTCTATTGACCTGCGTTGCCACCTTCAGGGAACAATGGACCTGAACACCCAATTCTCTCTGTACATCAATTTTCCCCAGGACTTTTCCATTTACTGTATAGTTCACTCTTGAATTGGATCTTCCAAAATGCATCACCTTGCATTTGCCCTGATTGAACTCCATCTGCCATTTCTCTGCCCAACTCTCCAGTCTATCTATATTCTGCTGTATTCTCTGACAGTCCCCTTCACTATCTGCTACTCCACCAATCTTAGTGTCGTCTGCAAACTTGCTAATCAGACCACCTATACTTTCCTCCAAATCATTTATGTATATCACAAACAACAGTGGTCCCAGCACGGATCCCTGTGGAACACCACTGGTCACACGTCTCCATTTTGAGAAACTCCCTTCCACTGCTACTCTCTGTCTCCCAGCCAGTTCTTTATCCATCTAGCTAGTACACCCTGGACCCCATGCGCCTTCACTTTCTCCATCAGCCTACCATGGGGAACCTTATCAAATGCCTTACTGAAGTCCATGTATATGACATCTACAGCCCTTCCCTCAATCAATCAACTTTGTCACTTCCTCAAAGAATTCTATTAAGTTGGTAAGACATGACCTTCCCTGCACAAAACCATGTTGCCTATCACTGATAAGCCCATTTTCTTCCAGATGGGAATAGATCCTATCCCTCAGTATCTTCTCCAGCAGCTTTGACCAGACCTGCAGGCGCTAGCTAGAAACCTGCAGATTTAACACTCAAATGGTGATTTGACAAAACTTTGGTGGAGCTAATTATATATATATATATATATATATATATATATGGGCTGTTCATACACATGCTCATCGAAGGCGTGGCATGCTCTGACTGGCACAGTGGCAATTTCAGGTTGGCTCTGGGATCAAAGGAGAGGGTGCACGGATTCTCAGATGTGGCACCTTGGAGCAGGTTCAGTTGAGGAGGGATTTCCTGTACCCGCAGAGGCAAAGAAAGTCTCTTTGCCCTCCTCACCCTCCTGCTCCTCTTCTCCTGCAGTAGCTGGCACTGTTCTGCCTGGCCTCATGTCCTCTTCCATTCCTTGCCCAGATCAAGGGGGAACCCTCTAGCAAAATGCCCATGACCAAGCACTCACTTCCTCCTAGTGACTCCGATAAGGTGCAGTAGAGTCACAGAGTAGCATACCACTTACTCTTTTCAGGGCTGTCCTCAGAGAATTTCTGCAATAAATACTGCTAGAGTGTTGAAGTCTTGGAAAAGTGGCCTAGAAAGTCCTCTTCACAGCTCCAGCAGCAATGCTCATGAAATGCTGAGTATCCCTTTAAGTAGTGCTTGAAATTGACATCAACATATTATTTACTGGTCACTGTTAGAAGAGGGTGCAAATTGAAGTACTAGACACCAAAATACCATGTATCCTCTTTAATAAGCAGGAATTTTAAGTGACAATCTGCTGTTTAACAAGTCCCTGGGTAGCTGTTCTTAGCGCTGGCTTCAACTTCTTTACCAAGATGGTGTCTTGCACTAAACATGCGCTAAACCAGCATTTCAGCTTAAGACCCTTTGTTGATCACCTCTTTAGTGCCTAAAGTATTCTGCGAAAATCACTCCCTATATTGTTCATTTTTCACATTTCATGTTTCTGTTTTACTATATGATAGAGAAATTAACATATTAAAGTAACGCACATATATTTTGCACTACAGGGTCATCTGTTACATATTGGTGAAATGCTGTGTTATTTAACCAGTTTATTTTTAATCACTTCTTTGTTCAGTGTTGATTTGGATTTCACATGTTCGCTGTTCACCCTCCTTGTCACAGTTCACACAGTTTCTTTTATGCAGTGGGTCCTGCTTTAACTAATATATTCAAATAAAAGTTGTGTTGGCTTGTGCCAGCTGAAACATACAATTCTGTACAAAAATGTTTCCAGTGACATTGTTTCCCAAATTTCTATTCAGAACAATGCATTTACAGATTGTACTATAAACAGATATACTGCATTAAAACAAAAGCAAAATACTGCAGATGCTGTGAATCTGAACTACAAACAGAAAATATGGGGAACACTCCGCAGCTTTGGCAGCATCTGTGGAGAGAGAAAAAGAGTTAGCATTTCAGGTCAATGACTTTCATTGTGGAACTGGAAGATGCAGGCAATGAACAGCTTTTAAGGAAATACAGAGCAGCGAAAAGGCGGCTGGAACTCCTGTGAGGGCAGGAGTGATTAAATGACAAAAGGAATGAGAGTGTAAGGTAAAATGATAATGGGACAAACATTGAAACAAAAGATTGGTCCAGAAGAGTTGTAAACAGTTACAGAATGTCCAAGAGAAAATGGAAGCGGTGATTAAGATCGAAAGCTGTTAAACTCAATATTAAGGCCAGAAAGCTGCAAACTGCCTAGTAGAAAGGTGAGGTACAACTCCTCAATCTTGCATTGTGCTTCATTGGAACAGTGTAGGAAGCTGAGATCAGACTGGGAATGGAATGAAGAATTAAAGTGGCATGTGACTGCAAGCTCAGGCTAACACTGCAGACTCAGTGGAGGTGTTTAGCAAAGTGATCACTCTTGGGTAGGTTGCATTAACTGGACTGAGCAGCAATGTTGGATAAATCATTAGCATTGCTCTTTTTGTTTGGTTAGCTTATCATAATATGGAATGGACAGTTTTCTTGCAAAGATTATCCCAAAGAATTTATGTGTAGATTGGCAAGAGTCAAGGCTATAAATATGTATCTGGACACTGCAGGAGTTTACCAATTAAAATACTAGTATATTGTACTGATACTTCCCATTGCTTGTTCAGCAAGATCCCCTCTACTGATTACAATATTGGTTTACAAGGTTGTCTGGAGCTGAATGGGAAGTGTCCCAATCTCCAGTGACAGTTGTTTTACCATTGAGCCTGGTTAATCATCAACAGAGCCCTACAGTACCTTAGGCTTTCTGGCTCAAGCATTAGCCCATGACAGAGATTTAACACAGTTCCAATTTCTGACCTACAACTTGTTTGTACAACCCAAAAAAGGCCCCCAAAACTTTCATATATGTGTGTTCACATACTTGTCTCTGACAGCAGCTGTTATCCTAAGCGGCAGAGTGGGAGGATCTTTGCAGATTAGCTTTCAATGTCCAATATTGCTTCATAATTGCTTCATCCCGCAGTTTAATCAACTGAAGTTGATGTAGTGTGGTATTGCTATGATTCATAATTTTTTGTACTAACATTTTCAATAGGGAATTAATTCCATGTCCACCACGAGTGCAAACTGATATAGATGGTTTATTTACAGTGGATTTTTCTCATTACTTCTCATAAAGCACATTACATATGCTAAATCTTTGCAAAAGTAACTGCTTTTGTTAAGAATCTATGGAGGGCAGGGGTAATTTTGACTTTGGACAATAGTGTAAAATAGATGATATTGGATCAGTGCCTATTATACATCTCTCCTGATTTTCATTTCCAGTGTGGCCCAGAGCAAGAACAGCAGCGAGGCCTGAGTGACATCATCAAACCTCAATTTACGAGGCCCTTGCCTATCTACAGCGAGGGCATCATCTGCTTCTCGAAAACCAGGAGTAAAAATCATAGCTGGGGGAATGTGGCATGAACGGAGTGGTAAGTACTTTGGCCTCGTTTACTAACCTCCCACCACCACCACCCACTCCCCTTCCCACCACCATAGCAAATTCTTGTTGGGCACAGGAGGTTAATCTGGGGCTCAGGTTTTCATCCTCTGCCCAAGCAGTAGGCTTGAAAGTGCACAGTTTCACAGTTGTTTAATAAAATGACAAGTTAGAGGTCCTCAAATAAAGTAGAAAATGGCTAAAATGAACCCTGAATGTTGAATTGTCTATAAGAGCCCTCATTGCATAGGTAGTGCAGTACTTGGACAATTTCACACAGATCAATTACCAGGTCTTAACACTATGGTGTGATTTCTTCCCATTTGCAGATAACTACTTGACTTATGTACTATTTAGAAGATTACAGTGGCAGGAAACTTCCTTGGAGCTGGTACCATTTACTGGAACAAAAGCAAAATATCAGGGATGCTGGAAGTCTGAAATAAAAACAGAAAATGCTGGAAACACTCAGCAGGTCTGGCAGCAATCTTGGAGAGAGAAGACAGTTAACATTTCAAGTTGATGACCTATCGTCACAATTTAACTCTGTTTCTCCCTCCACAGATGCTGCCGATCTTGCTGGCCATTTTCAGCACTTTCTGTTTTTATTTTAGACTTCCAGCATCCCCGACATTTTGCTTTTGTTCCAGTAAACGGTACCAGCTCCAAGGAAAATGTCTTTATTCCTGATAACTGGAAACCTTGTTTGCCGCAAAGTTACAGCAGGAAAAGTTCTGAGGAATTTCCCGACCAATGCTTATGGTAGGAACCTTCTCTTCTTGACAAGTGGTTGTGAGCTCGCTGCTGACAAGACCACAGAGCACTGACTGGCACCTGGTGGTAGAATTTTCCTTATTTCTGGGATAACAATTGCATCTTGACAATGGAGAGAAGTCGGTGTCTCCAAGAGGTCAGAAACTATTGATTTATTTGGCAGCAAGGAGCCACAAGGATTAATTCTCTCTTCTCTATTCGTGCTTTTTTTTTAAATCACCCTGGATTTGGGAGAAATGGAAAATCCCTCTGTCCGAATATAGAGCGATCAGCAGTACTGTACCATGTGATCCTGAAATAACCAGTGAACCTGAAACAATTCCCAGAACAAAAGCCAGAGGTTCAGGCACCCTAATGTAACTAATTCAGTTGGGATGCTGGTGCTTGGCTCATTCTTGTGCTGAGACATGAGTCTTTAACATTACAAAAATAAGATACAAGAACAGTAGACTAACCAATTACCTCTCAGATTCCCATATTTTTCTTGTATAAGATGTGAAGTTTGTTTCTAACAGATACAAATTAGTTTTAAATCAAGTTTCAGGCCACAAATCTGGATGGAAAGAAGTTTATATATAATGTCAAAAGATTATACTACACAGTCCTGATCCAAAATCTCATCAATTGTAAATAGCTCATTTTAAAAATTATTGATGTAGAGTCTGCTGAACCGAGGGGAAAAAAGGAGCCTCAGACAGGTATACCAAGAGTTGAGAGACAAGAACAGCAATCAAAGCAAGCTAACCACTTCTTGGTCCCAGGGGCAGATTTCCACAGGTCAGACTGGGGCTGTTTCCATTGCTTTCCCAGAATTGAACTCAAGCTGAAATCCTTGAAATATTCCAAGCGATGACTAAGACAGAAAAGCACATCAATTATATTCTGATCATGGTAAAAGAAAATACTAAGTAACTTAACATGGTTAAAAAAGCAACAGTACCTGGGAGGAAAACTAAAAAAAAAACATGGCTATGATTTTTGTGGGGGTTATTAAGGAGATGTAATTTGTTGAATGGAGAAGTGGTATCATTGCATTTTCTGAAATTGTACCAATCTTCCAACTTTTTGTGGCTCAAGAGGTCAGAATCTCCTTTACACTGTAGAGGCCTTTATTTGATCATAAATTTTATAAAAGGAGTTGAAATTCCTGGGCCTGGGAGGGCACTTCCAAGATGCAGGTTAGGCAGGATAAGAAATTTGGGGTTAGATCTGGTTCCACATTCTGGTCTCTGCCCTTTCTTCCAACCAATGAAAAATTCCAATGGAGGTGAGGATGGGCACTTCTTGCATCCAACTTTCCCCATACTGACGTCAACAAGAGAGAGGCAGGAGCGGTAGCATAGCATCATCTACCAGAAATCCCATCAACTCTGCCTCAGTTACACCCAGTGCAAAGGGCTAAAAGTGTAAAATTCAACCCCATATTCTACAAGTGATGGACAGGATCTTTGGTCTTCAACATTTTAGGTTGCCTTTTGCTAATTGCTCTAATAAGCAAAGGTTGAATTGTAGGGCAGCAACACCAATGTCCTTTAGGGAAGGAAATCTGCAGTCTTTACTTGGTCAGGCCTACACGTGACTCCAGACCACAGCAATGTGTGATTGACTCTTAGCTGCCCTCTGAAATGGCCTAGCAAGCCATTCAGTTTTCAAGGGCACTTAGGGATGGGCAACAAACATAGAAAATAGAAGCAGGAGTAGGCCATTTGGCCCTTCGAGCCTGCTCCACCATTCATTATGATCATGGCTGATCATCCGACTCAGTAACCTGTTCCCACTTTCTCCCCATATCCTTTGATCCCTTTAAACCCAAGAGCTATATCTAACTCCTTCTTGAAAACATACAATGTTTTGGCCTCAACTGCTTTCTGTGGTAGCGAATTCCACAGGCTCACCACTCTCTGGGTGAAGAAATTTCTCCTCATCTCAGTCTTGAAAGGTTTACCCCATATCCTTAGACTATGACCCCTGGTTCTGTACTCCGCCATCATCGGGAACATCCTCCCTGCATCTACCCTGTCAAGTCCTGTTAGAATTTTATAGGTTTCGAGGAGATCCCCCACCTCCCTCACTCTTCTGAACTCCAGCGAATATAATCTTAATCGACTCAATCTCTCCTCATATGTCAGTCCCGCCATCCCAGGAATCAGTCTGGTAAACCTTCGCTGCACTCCCTCTATAGCAAGAACATCCTTCCTCAGATAAGGAAACCAAAACTAACTACACACAATATTCCAGGTGTGGCCTCACCAAGGCCCTGTATAATTGCAGCAAGACATCCCTGCTCCTGTACTTGAATCCTCTCACGAAGAAGACCAACATACCATTTGCCTTTTTTACCGCCTGTTGGACCTGCATGCTTACCTTCAGCGACTGCTGTATGAGAACACCCAGGTCTCGCTGCATAGTCCCCTCTCTCAGTTTATAGCCAAATGCTGGCTTTACCAGCGATGCCGACATCCCATGAAAGAATTTTTAAAAATCATTTAATTTCAGGTTTCTATCTAGCCCTTGTGTTTTTCCTCAATTATATTTAGCATTTAAGATATTTTCCATCTATTTCCGAAAATCTTTCCCAGCCTAGAGGACAGGTTGGACATCTGCTCCAATATTGCTTCATAACAAGCTGTGAATAAGTTTGTGAAAGCAACACAGGGTTTCTCTCTTTCTATCCTGTCCTGTGAGTTAGCATCCAGCATCTGCTCAATGCATTCACACACGGCATGAGATCAGAAAACTTACTCTGGGGGAAATCACAAATGCAAACATCCTAGAACTTTATGGCATCACAGTTTGGGTACCAGTGCCATCAATGTTTGTTTGGATTCAATTCAGAGATGGGGTTTACATAACCTGCTTAGAGATGCCTTGCACTGAAAATAACAATGGTTAAAATGTAAGCTGAAACCATATACCAAGATGATTCAAATGTAAAAAATTAATTCTATTTTTCAAGTGGCAATTGAATAATTTTATATAAGGGAATGTAAATGAAAAGTACTATTGATTGTGAAGGGTGAAAACATGACATTTTATCTGAAGCTAATTAAATGTGCTTAAAAGCCCTATACATTCTATTATAATACACAGTAGGGACTGCTTCACCAATTATCCACTGCTTTGGGTTAGACATAATTTATTATGTAACAGGAACACACCTGACCAGATGAGAGGGAAAAATTTCATTGCACTTTCCGATAATGGATCTGATCATTGTAAAGGTCAAACAGTTGGTCTGTGGCAACTAGTAAGTCAATGTGGGCTCCAAACATAATGTCATTTTAAAAAATATTTAGACATTGCAGACAGAAAGAGCAATAAATGGTAAATATTTGTACTTACAAGTCAGGCTGTTGCCCCTTCTTTAACTGATCTTTAGGTATGGGGTACAGAGCCTCATAAACTCTTTTATCACCAGAGCCATGAATTGCGTAGGCATTAAACTTGTTAACACCAGCAGGAAAATAACTCCAAGGGAGAAGTGCTTTGCCTTCCCAGTTTTCTTCATGAATTGTACAGTCATATTTTAACTCAAGTTCTTTCTAATGTGAAGGGAAAACAGTTAATAATTTCATGTTTTTGAGTTTTAGTTTCATTTAGGAATGCAGATGCAAATGCATTCTGAAGAACTGAATCTTCAAAACTATCAGCAAATAAAGTTACTTGAAAGTAAAAATTAAAATGTAGACAAATATTTAAAATTAGAAACAATAGCTACACTACTGAGTCCCAGCAGTAGCTAATAGCCCAATCAGGCAGCAATCTGTGTATGGAGACTTATCAATTTTCATCAATGTAAGCGGTAGCATGATTTATTCCAATTTTAGTATGGATGTAAAAATTTCCACCTTTGGATAGTGGGATTTATAACTAGGTACAGAGATGGTTTAGTTATTCCTGTATAAAATGTTTGAGAACCTGTAGTATAACTGACCTATAAAATCCCATGCACTCATGGTAATAGTGCAAAGGAAATATTGTCTATAATAATAGTACACTGACAAAATAAGCTGCAAATTGTAAACACTGTTACAACTGCGAGTGAAGGTGTATTAATAGAGATAGAAATCATTTCTGGGAAATAGGTAAAGGGTAGAATATTGTCCTTTTGTTCATAGCACCAATGGTCAAATCGCACTCAACCTCACAGGATGGAAGTTAATCCTCTTTTCTGCTGACTGTAAGTGTCCTAAATAAAACAAATTTGAAAAATTCTAGGTCATCGCATAAGACGACAGCATTTTCTATTATTTAGTATTAAGTGGCGGTCTCTGTTCTTCGGGGGAAACGCCTTCCAAACAGTGACATATTGCCAGGAGCCCCTGCAAATGTTGATGTAGTCTCAGAGTCTTTGTCCTAACTTCTAAAAGAATAACAGTGCCACCATTGCAGAAAATAATGCTTAAGGGGCAGCAAAATCCTAAACATACTTTCTAAAGAATGGATTCTAAAGAGAGAAATCTACTACAGAAGTGCAAAAGTACATTTTTTTGGTGCTGCCAAACATTTAAGTTCAGAAATTCCATATTATGTTCTTCCAAATCACCATTGCACCTTCAGCAGATCAGCCGAACCCTCAGAAAAACTGCATCAACAATCATTTCTGCCATTGTCAAGAGTTTCTCTGAACTCATAACAACATTACAATGAGATATACAGAAACAACCCCCACCCTCAGGAATTTCAGAGCCATAGAAACCATTGTGTGGAGGATTTGTTCATGCAAGTTTTGTAATGACCCAATTTGCTGGTCAATTACCATATTACTGATCATATACTGATCATCTGTAATAACTTACCTTCCATGCTCTTCCTCTACCAGCAAGCAATAGCACTAAATGTTGTCCATGTCTAACAACATTAAAGCAGAGAGGATACTGTTAATACTGAAACAAAACTGCAGCATAAAACTGTACACAACAATGCAAGACTAAAATTGAAAATGAATTACATTTGAGTTCTCAATCAACCATTTTGTCAGAAAAAGGCCCTTCCTTAGAGGAAGGAAAATTCAAGATCACTTTATTACAAATTACCAGCAGCTACTGGACCAATACCAACAAAGACCAGTGCACAATACGAGGAACTTAAGAAAAAGAGAAAAATACATAGGAATTTTACGCCCCTCCCAAAGCGCAGGCTGGTGGGGGCCTAAAACAGAGTGGGAGGCTTGGGGGGCCCTTCCCGACCTGCTCCTGCCTCTGCCGCCATTTTACACTGGACAGTGGTGGCGGGAAGCAGCCTGCCCGCCCCAGGCCAATCAAGGCCCTTAAGTGGCCAGTTGACAGCCACTTAACAGCCTCCGCCCACCGCCACGGGGATTTTGCTGTTGGCTGGCACGCAGCCCAGGCCTGAGAAAAGCCGCATGTAAAAGGTAGGCGGCCTGTTGAAGGGGCCCTCCTGATCAGGCACCATGTGCTCAACGGAGGGCCGACCCCAATGCCTCAACCACCCCCAACACCCAATACGCCCCTGCACCCCCCCCCCCAATCAACCCCCACCTTGCCTCGCCGGGGCCCAACCAATCACCTCCAGCGAGGCCCCAAAAACTTACCTCTTTTCCGTCCTCTCCGTCAGCTTGAACTTGAAGCTAGGTTGCAGTCCCAGCAGTGGCCACCACTCGTGCTGGCGCTGCTGGGACTAAGACCTGCTGGCCCACTGATTGACCAGCAGCTCCATTAGGCAGGACCTCCTGCCTCAACGAGGTGTAAGTCACGCCCAAGACCAATTAAGGGCCTGGAGATTGTAAAATCTGGTGTGGATCCCCAGGCCCAGTGGAGGCAGAATTGCCACTGACTTTTCGGTCGGTGGATGGCTCCCGTCCGACAACTGCAAAATTCCGGCCATATTTTCAAATGAAAGGGCAGGAATAAGTAAGTCCTGGCAGCAAAATACCTTTGACTTATAGTACATGTACACATTTTAATCAGACTAACTGCAGTTTAAATTTATAACCAAAAGTATTTTGACAAAATATTAGTTATTGTACAAATATTATGAAAAAGAATACATGTTATTAACACTGAGATTCTATGCCAACATCCAAGAGTGAAAAGGAAAAATCCTAATACTTACGGGCAGAGTTCCACTTCAAGGTACAGTTCTTTGCTGCTATTCAAGAAAAATGCTTCTACAACTGTTAAACATGAAATACGAAAAGATTAAGGATACAGAAAGCAATTTTCAAAATATTATGCTACTCTTCTAAGCTACTGAATAAGTTTTCGGGACTAAGTCAGTTTAGATGCAGGAGCTTTATCCAGGGTCCATGACCCCCAGTCTCCAGTCATCCACTTTTAAAAAAAGTATGTTCCAGAATTTGCTGAAGAAGGGCAGGTCACAGGCCGGGATTTTGCGAGGCCCCCTAAGGCGGGATCAGAGGCACGGGGCATGGAGTATTGCAACAGGTGGAGCGGGGGGACGGGGGAGGGGAAAGGGGGGCAGGTCGCGGTGGGACGGAGGATCCGTTGCCAAGCGATATTCCCGGGGACGGGATAGACCAACAACGGCCTTCCTGCCCAGAGACCAATTCAGGCCCTTAAATGGCCCATGAAGGACCAATTAAGGGCCTCTTGCCACTGCTGCTGGGACGTTACCAGCGGCGGCAGGGGGGTGGGGAGGGCCTCTGTTGCGTGGGGAGGAATCCTTTCAACATAAGGTGCCCTCCCTGCCGGCTTGGTGGGGGGTGGGTCCCTCCTTCGTGAGCAATTTGTGGCCCACAGAGGACCCCACCAGGATCCTTACCCCCCGGATCCACCTCTCCCACCCCGCCTTGACGGGGCCTTCTGGATTGGTCCCAGCAACTCCGCCTCACCTACCTCTGTACCAGGTTCCACCGCTGGGCCTAGTTCCGAGGCCTCTGCAGTACCGGCAGTGACCACCACTTCCGGTTGCACTGCCAATACTCCCTCTGATGGGCTGGCAGCTCTAGGAAGCGGGATCCTGCCTTCTAAAACATTGATTCAAAAAGACCGGAGGATTGCTCGGGGGTGGATAGGGGTGGCCGTGGGGGGGAAGGGGGCTGGGTTGGCACAAAAAAGCAGAGGTGGGATTCCCCCTGCCTTTTCGGTTGGCGCTGGGAGCCCCGCCTCCAGCACAAAATCCAGCTCACGGTGTGCATGCTTTGTTAGACATTTTTCTGCACCCTACAGCTCAAAGTTCTTTTACCCTATTAAGTTCATGGAACAGGACATCTGAGACTTTGGTAAATAATGGGGCAACAGGGTTCAGAAAGAGAAAGAGAGATAGAGGAAAGAAAGATTGAATTACAAGATAAAGACAAGACAAAGGAAAAGTAAGAGAAACACTTCTAAAATTTAAAATTTGACTTTTTAAAAATCTCCAACAATTCATTACCTGAAGGAGTGAGATGCCACACTTTTAATTGTTCACTTTCTGCCTGGCAGTCATCAACAATTGTCACACCATTAAAAGGGTACTTATGTTATTGATTACTAGACTTAACTTTCTGTGGTAAGTTTAATGTCTCATTTATGTGCAAATGCAGTAACTTCATGAAATCCACAGAGGAAATTAAGTGCGAGGCAGGCTGCTGAAACGGTGTCTTGATAGATACTGCCTGCCCTGCTGAGTGTCTCCAGCATTTTCTGTTTTTGTTTCTTTACTTTTCAGTACTGAATCAGGCAGTGAACAGGAAAGTCAGAGTAGGTGTTAACAATTGCAAACAAACCAACAGGAGGGCTGTTACAAATGGCTTCAGTGCCTCTGGGTTACTGAAGGAAGAATAGACCAGAGTTCCCAGTACTCAGTGACCCTTGGTGTAGGTACATGTACATGTGAGAAGAGGACAGGATTGGCTTGGTTATGATTCCCCTTATGATTGATTAGCTTCTATGCTCACACACAGAATATGCCCAGCCAGGTGAAGCAGCTGAGGATGACTAGCATCTATGGAACCATTATTCCTAGAAAGGAATCAGTGCACTCAGACGAAGGGAAAACAAATTGTCATAAAAAGAAGCTCTCAGTGAACTAACCTCCAGAAACAATAATCTACTAGCCAGCCTTGTCACCAACTTTGTTTTAAAGGTTTGAAAAGATGACTGATAAATGCATCAGTGTGTATACCATCATCATCATTTAGGCTGTGTTCATCCACTGTAGGATGTAGCCCTCCTCATGCCTTTTATCTCTATCCCTTGCTGTCCTCGCCCATGTCGGTATGATATTGTGTCATCTCTCCATCTTCTTCTTGGCCTCCCCCTTTTTTTTCCTGTTCTTGGCTGCCACTCTGTTAGCCTTTTTGTCCACCTGTTATCATTTCTTCAGGCAATATGCCCACTTGGCTTCTTTCTTCAGTGTCTACACATCTCTTGATTAACATTGACCCTTGCATTTTCATCATTTTCTGTTTTATATATTAAGGGGTGTTTTAGCATTTGAGTGGACAGCTAGTGGGAGGTGCAGGGGCAGTCTTGATCAATTTCGAGGGCGGAGCCTCATTTAAGTAGAACTGGTGAGTTCGGCATCCCAAACAGACATCCCAATAAAGCTCACCAGATTTGGGGTGATGCAATATTGGTGGCCCAGTCAGTAGCAAGGTATTTCCTGGAGGTGGGTCCACCCAATAAGCTATAAAATGGACTATCTGTAGTGTTTTGTAATTGCAAAATGCATTGGGTTGGTGGCAATTACAATGGCAATGAGGTAAAAAGAAAATAGATGGTGAAAAACAGGAAACATTGCTTTCGGGTATGAAAATTTTTGGAAGGTTTTTGTTTACTTTTACAGACAGCATTTTAAGTTGGAGATTGTGTTAGAATGACACACAGGAAGGTTGTACAGTGCATACACACACCAATCTCTCCAAAGTAATCTAGGATCATTGCAGAGAAGCTTCCTCTGAAAAGGAATGCAATCCCGATCCTTGATCATGCACTATCACTACATTGCTGATCAATATGGCATTGTCTATGCCCAATCTACCATCAGAAGGATCGAATGAAAGTAAATGCAGAGCGAAACATGAAATTTAGAGCTACACCGCTAGAGCCAGGAGATAAAGTACTTGTGAAGTGTGATAGTCATGTTGGGAAACAAACAACCCCTTATGATATCCAACCATTTGTTGTGACCAATACAAAAGGATCAATGATCACTGCTAAGCGCAGTTCATAAATCATCACAAGAAACGCGTCATTCTTCAAAGCACTGAAAACACCACTCACACACATTGAATTTGATTCCGACGTCAACATCTCAGATGAAGAACGAGTCAAATAGGACTACATCTGATGTCAGACGATATCTTACTCATGAGAGAAAATGCCCACCATGCTTAAGTGACTATGTTATGAAGTGAATTATTTATGTTTAAGTTTATTGTTTGCATTTTTAGAAACAAACCATTGAAACATGCTATGGTCTTCCATTTACTAAGAAGGGGAGGGACGCAGTGTTTTGAAATTGCAATGTGCATTGTGTACACTTGAGGCTGCTGTAGAACACACATGCTAACAAAGGGAAAGTGAAAGTAAAACAGAATAAAGACGACTCCATTATGTTCAACATCATGCTGCCTCTGTCTTAGTCCTTGCCTTATATTTCTTATTAAACCTGGCTAAACCTCATCCCAATCCCAAGAACATCACACTAACTACATAATAGATCTTCTATTCCTTAACTCCATACTGCCCAGTTTATGATAGGTAAGGGAGTTCAAATCCCTCCATTATAAATAAAAGCAGAATAGTTGATATCATCTAAGTTGCAGATGGAAAGGCTATGTGAATGGATTTTCAGGTGACAGTGAAAAGAAAATCTACCAGATGTTCTTCATATCATCCAGCATGGTTACAATAAACACTCTGCAAATCAACACTTCCACTTTTTGAAAAGATAGCAATTTGCATGAAGGAACAATTAAGTGTTGTTAACAAACAGAGTGAGCTGGAAATAGCCAACTTGACCTCTAGAAAGACACATTAGGAAATCCTGCCTGGAATTTGTATCAAAATCTATGTGCAAATGTAAAAATCTATGCAAAATCCCAAGTACACGGACAAAGAAGAATAAAAACAATTATTGCATCTTCAGCAAATATTGTGTGAAGTACTGAAAAATATAACTTGAAGAAGAGGATTTGAGGAGAGAACAAACAAAACTCATACCTTAATCAGGTTTTAGAAAGTAACAAGTAAATATCACATTGTATTTGTGAAGGCCAGCATTGTTCAGTATCAGTAATGTATGTAATATTTTTGCCTTGAGTCTGCAATACAAGCACAAAGCTAATCTAACTACCATAGATCTCATAAATGGGTCATAAACTCTACCACAATCCAAAAGTTTGGATAGTGTCTGACGATGTGCATTCCCAAAGCTTAAAGTGCCATCTGAATGCAAAAATATTCTATAGATAAATATTCTTGACTAAAGCCATACACAAATCATAAGTTTAAGTGGCTTCAGCAATGCTTTAATGTTATGTAGTAGTTTCCTTGATTATGAATGTCACTTTGGAGGCAGAAATCTGCTTATACCAGATTTAATATAAAGTTACCAACATCATCAATCCTGTCACAGGAAACTGCTGCCACCAGCAATTTCATAAAGGAGAAAAATAGATTTACGCATATACACAACATTCTGCCCTACGCATTCAGCGAGAGGGAAACAGCGAGAGCGGAGCCGGAGCACAGAGAGACTGGGAGACAGAGCAAGAGTTCATTCAGCGAGCAGGACACAGCGAGAGCGGAGCAGGAGCACAAAGAGACCAGGAGACAGAGCGAGAGTTCATTTAGCGAGTGAGACACAACGAGAGCGGAGCGGGAGTATAAACAGACAGGGAGAGAGTTCATTCAGCGAGCGGGAAACAGCGAGAGCGGAGCCGAAGCACAAAGAGACCGGGAGAGAGTTCACTCAGCAAGCCGGAGCAGTCCAGGCACGCCGGAGTTTTGACAAAAAAAAAGTCAACAGTGACATCACAGGAAAGCTGCAAGGCGATTGGTTGGTGAGTAACTGCTATTAGGGAATAACTCTAAATAGCTCAGTAAGTAACTGAAGTAAAGAGAAAGGTGTACAGTTCTTTTTAATATAGTAGGTAGTGTTTTTTTGGGGGGAAATCGAGGTACCTAGTGTAAATCTAATTTTTGGGTAATTTAAGGGAGTAAAAACAGTAGAAAAAAAAAACAAAGAGTAACATCACAGGAAAACAGTAAAGTTCATTGGTTGGTAAGTAACTGCTAATTTGAATTACCTATTCTAAGTTGATTTCAGATTAAAGGTGAATAGGACAAATATTTTACAGATTAAAAACTAAAGACCAGTCGGAAATTTAAAAAACAAATTAAAATCTAATTAAATAAAATAGAGATGCAGGGCCAGGCAATGTGTTGTACCTGCATGATGTGGGAGCTGGTGGACCCCATTGTGGTTCCTAGTGACCACATCTGTAGCAAGTGTTGGCTGCTCGAGGAACTCCGGCTCGGAGTTGATGAGCTGGAGTCTGAGCTTCGGACACTGCGATACACCAGGAAGGGGGAGAGTTACCTGGACGCTGTGTTTCAGGAGGCAGTCACACCCCTTAGATTAACCACCGTGAATTTGGCCAGTGGTCAGGGACAGGAGGGTGTGAGTATGGGTGAGGCAGGTAGAGGGATCCAGGAGATAGTGCTCAAGGAGCCTCAGCCATTGTCCTTGTCCAACAGGCTCAAGATTCTTGCTCCCTGTGTGGACGAGAACAGAGGCTGTAGGGAAGATGAGCAAACTGACCACAGTACCGTGGTACAGGGAGCCATTCATGTGGGGGGAGAAAAGAGAAGTGTAGCCGTAATCGGAGATAGTATAGTTAGGGGCATAGATACTGTTCTCTGTGGCCAGAATCGAGAGTCCCGAAGGCTCTGGTGCCTACCTGGTGCCAGGGTTTGCGATATCTCATCTGGGCTGCAGAGGAACTTGGAGTGGGAGGGGAAAGATCCAGTTGTCGTGATCCACGTAGGTACCAACAATATAGATAGAACGAGGTTAGAGGTTCTGCTGAGGGACAATGAGCAGCTAGGGGCTAAATTAAAAAGCAAATAGTGGGGATGTGGTAGAGAATATGGGGTTAGTGTAGGGTTAGTATAAATGGGTGGTTGTTGGTCGGCACAGACTCGGTGGGCCGAAGGGCCTGTTTCAGTGCTGTATCTCTAAATAAAAAATAAATAAAAAATAAATAAAAACCAAAAAGGTAATAATCTCCGGATTACTACCTGAGCCACGAGCAAATTGGCAAAGGGTCAATAAGATTAAAGAGGTAAATACGTGGCTCAAAGATTGGTGTGGGAGAAATGGGTTCGAATTCGTGGGACATTGGCACCAGTACTGGGGAAGGAGGGAGCTGTTCCGATGGGACGGGCTCCACCTGAATCATGCTGGGACCAGAGTCCTGGCGAATCGTATAACTAGGGCTGTAGATAGGGCTTTCAACTAAATAGTGAGGGGGAGGGTTCAGTTGCATGGAAAATCAAGAAGTTAAAGGAGAAGGTAGGAATGCAGGTTAGTGGTGAGGCTGATTGTTACCAAACTGCAAGAAGTATACTGGTTAAACCAGAAGACAGAAATAATAAACAGGCAAATAAAGCATCAGTGCTGAGGGATAGGTTAGCGGGTATAGCCCAAATAAGAGTTCTATATACAAATGCACGGAGTGTAAGAAATAAACTAGATGAACTGCAGGTGCAAATTCAAATGGAAAATTATGATGTGGTGGCCATTGTGGAGACGTGGCTGCAGGATGGTCGGGACTGGGAAATAAATATACCTGGTTATAAAGTTTACAAGAGGGACAGGGAAAATGGTAGAGGGGGTGGAGTAGCTTTACTGATTAGAAATCTTTTTCTTTTGGGCCTCCTTATCTCGAGAGACAATGGATACGCGCCTGGAGGTGGTCAGTGGTTTGTGAAGCAGCGCCTGGAGTGGCTATAAAGGCCAATTCTGGAGTGACAGGCTCTTCCACAGGTGCTGCAGAGAAATTTGTTTGTTGGGGCTGTTGCACAGTTGGCTCTCCCCTTGCGCCTCTGTCTTTTTTCCTGCCAACTACTAAGTCTCTTCGACTCGCCACAATTTAGCCCTGTCTTTATGGCTGCCCGCCAGCTCTGGCGAATGCTGGCAACTGACTCCCACGACTTGTGATCAATGTCACACGATTTCATGTCGCGTTTGCAGACGTCTTTATAACGGAGACATGGACGGCCGGTGGGTCTGATACCAGTGGCGAGCTCGCTGTACAATGTGTCTTTGGGGATCCTGCCATCTTCCATGCGGCTCACATGGCCAAGCCATCTCAAGCGCCGCTGACTCAGTAGTGTGTATAAGCTGGGGATGTTGGCCGCTTCAAGGACTTCTGTGTTGGAGATATAGTCCTGCCACCTGATGCCAAGTATTCTCCGAAGGCAGCGAAGATGGAATGAATTGAGACGTCGCTCTTGGCTGGCATACGTTGTCCAGGCCTCGCTGCCGTAGAGCAAGGTACTGAGGACACAGGCCTGATACACTCGGACTTTTGTGTTCCGTGTCAGTGCGCCATTTTCCCACACTCTCTTGGCCAGTCTGAACATAGCAGTGGAAGCCTTACCCATGCGCTTGTTGATTTCTGCATCTAGAGACAGGTTACTGGTGATAGTTGAGCCTAGGTAGGTGAACTCTTGAACCACTTCCAGAGCGTGGTCGCCAATATTGATGGATGGAGCATTTCTGACATCCTGCCCCATGATGTTCGTTTTCTTGAGGCTGATGGTTAGGCCAAATTCATTGCAGGCAGACGCAAACCTGTCGATGAGACTCTGCAGGCATTCTTCAGTGTGAGATGTTAAAGCAGCATCGTCAGCAAAGAGGAGTTCTCTGATGAGGACTTTCCGTACTTTGGACTTCGCTCTTAGACGGGCAAGGTTGAACAACCTGCCCCCTGATCTTGTGTGGAGGAAAATTCCTTCTTCAGAGGATTTGAACGCATGTGAAAGCAGCAGGGAGAAGAAAATCCCAAAAAGTGTGGGTGCGAGAACACAGCCCTGTTTCACACCACTCAGGATAGGAAAGGGCTCTGATGAGGAGCCACCATGTTGAATTGTGCCTTTCATATTGTCATGGAATGAGGTGATGATACTTAGTAGCTTTGGTGGACATCCGATCTTTTCTAGTAGTCTGAAGAGACCACGTCTGCTGACGAGGTCAAAGGCTTTGGTGAGATCAATGAAAGCAATGTAGAGGGGCATCTGTTGTTCACGGCATTTCTCCTGTATCTGACGAAGGGAGAACAGCATGTCAATAGTCGATCTCTCTGCACGAAAGCCACACTGTGCCTCAGGGTAGACGCGCTCGGCCAGCTTCTGGAGCCTGTTCAGAGCGACTCGAGCAAAGACTTTCCCCACTATGCTGAGCAGGGAGATTCCACGGTAGTTGTTGCAGTCACCGCGGTCACCTTTGTTTTTATAGAGGGTGATGATGTTGGCATCGCGCATGTCCTGGGGTACTGCTCCCTCGTCCCAGCACAGGCATAGCAGTTCATGTAGTGCTGAGAGTATAGCAGGCTTGGCACTCTTGATTATTTCAGGGGTAATGCTGTCCTTCCCAGGGGCTTTTCCGCTGGCTAGGGAATCAATGGCATCACTGAGTTCCGATTTGGTTGGCTGTATGTCCAGCTCATCCATGACTGGTAGAGGCTGGGCTGCATTGAGGGCAGTCTCAGTGACAGCATTCTCCCTGGAGTACAGTTCTAGGTAGTGCTCAACCCAGCGGTCCATCTGTTTGCGTTGGTCAGTGATTATGTCCCCCGATTTAGATTTGAGGGGGGTGATCTTCTTGATGGTTGGCCCAAGAGCTCTCTTCATGCCATCATACATTCCTCTGATGTTTCCGGTGTCTGAGGCCAGCTGAATATGACTGCATAGGTGTTGCCAGTAGTCGTTTGCGCAACGCCTAGCTGTTCTTTGTGCAGTACTTCTGGCTGCTTTAAGTGCTGTGGATGTTAAATCGCTGGGGACTTTCTTGTAGTTCAAAAGTGCAATGCGCTTAGCGGCTATGACAGGTTCCAGCTCTTCATTATGAGATTGAAACCAGTCTGCATTTCTCTTCGCACTTTTGCCGTAGGTGGTCAAAGCTGACTCATAGATGGCGTCTCTGATGTGGGCCCACTTGGTCTCAGCATCCCCTGTGGGAGTGTTTTGAAGGGCTGTTACAAGTGAATTTAGAAATTTTTGTAACAGCTGTGGGTGAGAAATTCTGCTCGTGTTGATGCGCGGGTGGCCCTTCTGCTTGGAATGATGCAACTTCTTTGGTCTGAGTCTAACCTTGCTGCATACCAGGGAGTGGTCGGTGTCGCAGTCCGCACTGTGGAAGCTGCGTGTGATTTGAACACTGTTTAAGGCGGCTCGCCTTGTGACAATGAGGTCTAGCTGGTGCCAACGACGTGATCTTGGGTGCCTCCATGAAACCTGGTGACAGGGTTTAGTGTGAAAGAACGAGTTGGTGATGCAGAGGTTATGATAGGTACACAACTCAAGCAGTCTCTGCCCGTTCTCATTCATCCTTCCAACGCCGTAGCGCCCAAGGCAGGAGGGCCATGAGTCATGGTCGGCCCCAACCCTGGCATTAAAGTCCCCCAGCAGGAATAGGTGTTCGGTGTTGGGGATGCTGCTAATGATGTTATGGAGTTGTTCATAGAACTGGTCTTTAGCTTCAGGTGCGGAACAGAGTGTTGGAGCATAGATGCTGAGTAGGTGTACTGGACCAGAGGTGGTGAGCAGTCGGATGGACAGTATGCGTTCCGAGCCATTTGAGGGAGGCTCTATCATGCTGAGCAAGGAGTTTCTGATGGCGAAGCCCACTCCATGCTGTCTTGGTTCTTCAGGATCCCTGCCCTGCCAGAAGAAGGTGTAGTCTTGCTCTGCTAGAGAGCCACTCGCGGGGAGGCGAGTCTCCTGAAGTGCTGCAATGTCCACATTGAGTCTACTGAGCTCGTTGTTAATGATGGCGGTCTTCCGAGAATCGTTGATTTGTGTAAGGTCTTCCGACAGGCCAGGACACATAGTTCTGACGTTCCAGCTTGCAAAGCGAAGGGCTGGTACCTTCTTTCCTTTTTTCATGTTGTTTGGTGCGGTGTATCAGTCCACCTTTCGGGCAATGACCCTGAGCTCCAAGCACCCATTGAAGCAGGCAGACTGTGGCGGGACAGAACCTTATTGACCGGGGGCTGCCCGGTTTGAGGCGGGCGGTAGCTGTCCAGTGAGGTGCAATGACCTCTCCCACCGACAAAGGCAACCCGTGGCGCCCAGTTTCTACGCCAATTTATCTGGACTTATAACCCGTAACTGCTGCCTTCCGTGTTGTTTCAGTCGCTGTGAGGCAACTATGGAGTGACCTCTCCATGGCGCATGCCTGGGCAAATTTATGGAGGTTGAGAGTTGCCCAGTCGTCAAAACCCCCCTCTCGGCCTTTCTGGTGGGGTCCAAAGGAGTGCAGGACACGACGTTTGGCACCAGTATGGCTGCAGGAACCGCCGGAAACATGCCAAAGGTGACACATGACCGCCTACGGGGTTCCGCTCCGGATTTTCTGTTAGGGTTTACTCCCTTAGCCTTGGTCTCTCCCGAGACGCCCACAAGGCAGTGGGGTTGTTGGGGCCCCTACACAGGTGTAGGATGGTGCCGGTGGGAGGAGGGGATGCAAGGGGGAGGGGTAGAGGGAGGGGGTGGGGGGGGGGTGCAGGGGAAGGGGGTGCGGGGTGAAGATGGTGCGAGGGGGGGGCGGGCTGGGACGGGGTTGTGAGGGGGTGAGCTGAGAGGGTGGAGCAGGGAAGGGGACGGGGGTGGGGGGGGGTGGAAGGGGGGTAAAGGGGGGGGGAGGGGGGGTGGAATCTGGTGCAGGTAATAAGCCATTTCCTCAGTGCCCACCATCGACGTCCGGAAAGCTCATCCACGTCCTTCGGGAGGTGAAATAATATCACCTCATTGGTGAGGGAGGATATAATGAGGGGAAAGCATCCAGTGGCGATCTTATGGGTGGAATTGAGGAACAGAAAAGGATCTAAAACTGTAATGGGTGTTGTGTATAGACCCCCTGGTAGCATTTCTGAGGTGTTAGATTGTATAAATGCACAAATTAGGCAAGTGTGTAACAAAGGCAGAATAGTATTAATGGGGGATTTTAACTTACACATAGATTGGGAGAGGCAGACTAGCACCTGTCAGAAAAGTAGTGAATTTCTGGAATGTGTCGGGGATAGTTTCCTATAGCAATATGTCCTAGATGTAACAAAGGACAGGCAATATTAGATTTAGTTATGAGTATTGAGCCAAATTTAATTAGTAGCCTAACTGTGCGTGAGCATTTATCAAATAGTGATCACATGATGATCAAATTCAAGGTAGCGTTTGAAAGTGAAAAGCACGAATCAGCTACTAGAATTTTAGACTTGGGTAAGGCTGACTTTACTGGGATGAGACAGAGACTGTCCACAGTAAACTGGGTAGATCTGTTAATGGGTCAAACGACTGAAGAACAGCGGAGAATATTTAAAGAAACATTTCACAAAATACAGTGAGTATATACCAGAGAGGAAAAAGCTCCACTTCACAGAAAAAACAGCCATGGACAACTAGAGATTAGGGATAGCATAAAACAAAAAGAAATGGCTTACAAAAATGCAAAACGTAGCACAGATCGGGCTGAATGTGATCGATACAAAGACCAGCAAAGGGTCACAAAGCAGCTTATAAGAGCTACTAAAAGAGATTATGAAAGGAAACTTGCAAGGGACATCAAAATCAATAAGAAGAAATGTTATAGTTACGTAAAGGGAAAACGGGTGGTCAAGAGCAATGTAGGCCCACTAAAAGCTGAAACTGGAGATATTGTCATTGATAATGGGGAAATGGCAGACTTGTTGAACAATTACTTTGCCTCAGTATTTACAGTTGCAAAGGAAGATAACTTGCCGGAAGTCCCAAAAAAATTAATAGCCGATAGGGGACAGGGACTTAATACAATTAACGTAAGTAAATCATCAGTAACAAGGAAATAATGGAACTAAAGAGAGTGAGAAATCCCCAGGACCTGACTATTTCCATCCGAGGGTCTTAAAGGAAGTGGGGGAGCACATTGCAGATGCCCTAACTATAGTCTTTCAGAGTTCCCTAGATTCAGGAGTGGTCCCTCTGGATTGGAAAGTTGCACATGTCACTCCACTTTTTAAAGAAGGTTAGCCTGACATCTGTGGTGGGCAAGTTGCTGGAGTGGATAGGGTGACTGAACACCTAGAAAAATTTCAGTTAATCGGGGACAGTCAGCATGACGGGAAGGTCATGCCTGACAAATCTCATTGAATTTTTTGAAGAGGTGACTAAGGTAGTGGACAGGGGAGTGTCAATGGATGTTATTTATATAGACTTCCAGAAGGCATTTGATAAAGTCCCACATAAGAGACTGTTAACTGAGGTAGAAGCCCATGGAGTTGAGGGCAAATTATTGACATGGTTAGAAAGTTGGTTGAGTGGTAGGCAGCAGAGAGTGGGGATAATGGGTAAGTACTCCGATTGGCAGGATGTAACTAGTGGTGTCCCACAGGGATCTGTGTTGGAGCCTCAATTATTCACATTATTCATTAACGACTTGGATGATGGTATAGTAAGTCATATGTCCAAATTTGCTGATGATACAAAGTTAGGCGGCATAGTAGACAGTCTAGAAGATAGCACAAAATTGCAAAGAGATATTGACAGACTAGATGAGTGGGCAAAACTGCGGCAGATGGATTTCAATGCGGGCAAGTGTGAGGTTATCCATTTTGGATCAAAAAAGGATAGAGCAGGGTACTTTCTAAATGGGAAGAGGTTAAGTACAGTGGATGTCCAAAGAGATCTGGGGGTTCAGGTGCACAGATCTTTATTTTCTGCACTTGCTCGTGGCATTTTAATCAAAAAGGCTAATGGAATGCTAGCCTTTATATCTAGAGGATTGGAGTATAAAGACACGGCGGTTATACTGCAGCTGTACAAAACCCTGGTTAGACCCCACTTGGAGTACTGTGAGCAGTTCTGGGCACCACACCTTAGGAAGGATATATTGGCCTTGGAGGGAGTGCAACGTAGTTTTACAAGAATGATACCAGGACTACAGGGGTTAAGTTACGAGGAGAGATTACACAAATTAGGCCTGTTTTCGCTAGAATTTAAAAGGTTAAGGGGTGATCTGATTGAAGTCTTCCTGTTAATATCTTGAAAAAGATAAACTATTTCCACTGGTTGGAGATTCCAAAACTAGGGGGCATAGTCTAAAAATTAGGACCAGACTGTTCAGGAGTGATGTTAGGAAGCACTTCTTCACGCAAAGGGTGGTAGAGGTTTGGAGCTCTCTCCCACAAACAGCAGTCGAACCTAGAACAGTTGTTAATTTTAAATCTGAGATAGATAGATTTTTGTTAAGCAAAGATATTAAGGGATATGGGCCAAAGGCAGGTATATGGAGTTAGGCCGCGGATCAGCCATGATCTCATTGAATGGCAGGACAGGCTCGAGGGGCTGAATGGCCTACTCCTGTTCCTATCTTCCTATGTTCCACATGGCACTATTAAACAATCTTTTTTTAAGAATCGTACTTGATAACAGGCTGAACATTTTTTATGGGTTCATCAATTCCAAACCCTGTGACAAACAACAGGCCCCATATACAAAGAGATTCCTTTCTATTATCATTGGCCATTTATCTCTTCCTAATATTTCTTATGTGGACCAAATTAAAATGCTTTTCAGTAATATGAAATTTTAGTGGAAGGTCACGTATTTACTGAAAAACCTGAAAAGATTTTACTGAACTACACCTGTTTCTGTTAATATCCTCAAAAAGTAAGTCATAAACAAAGATCAGTAAAACTTTAACTACATAGATTGTCCTTACCATGACAGTTTTTGGAAGGTAAATTTTGGAACGAAGTGTGGAATACAGTGAATATTATCTGGCAAACTATTACTCACAATGTGAAAAATTTAGGAGTTAAACCTGACAAGGGAGAGTGTTGGTGGGGGTGTTTTACATAAACTGACATGCGGGGTGGGTGTGAATAATTCACTCATACATGGGACTGGAACCCTTCCCCATTATCAGAACTGGGGTGGACTCCGCCTTTGTCAGTTCCTAGGGTGCATTCCCTCAATATCAGTTCCTTCCATGATGACATGAACAGGTATACCTGCAATTTTAGTGACTGGGAATCTCCCCTGATATCAGAACCCTATTGTTGTTTTTGTCCTTTCCTTTCCTTTCCAGTCTCGGTAAAACATGTTATCTTTTGCCACATTCCATCTTACTATTGCTCACATGTAACAAGGTTAAGTCAGAGCCAGGAGAGGATAAATATAAAAGAACACAGAAAGATGAAACTGGACATAGCCAAAAATGCAGTACCCAATGATGCAAGCAGCATTGGATGTTAGTGTGCTGATATGCCATTGTGCAACTGATAGATGTTTCTTCTCTATGTCTCCCTATACTTTGAATTCCAGATCTCAGCTGGCCCATCTGTGAGTTTCTGAATGGCACAGTGGAAAAGCAGATAGACAGCAAAGAGGAATCTATCAATATTGTTCATGTACACCTTCCACTTCCCTCTGACCTCCAATTTTAATCGCTGTACCATTGGAAGCTGTGCCTTCAGCTGCTTAGGCCCTAAGCTCTGGAATTCCCTCCCTAAGCCTCTCGCCCTCTCTCTCTTTTATGGCACTCCTTAATACCTATCTCTTTGGCCAAGCTTTTGGTCACATGTCCGAATATCTCCATATTTATTTTGGTGTCAAATTTTGTTTAAGCACCTTGGGTTATGAACATACGAATTAGGAGCAGAAGTAGGGCATTCAGCCCATCTAGCCTGCTCCGCCATTCAATAAGATCATGGATGATCTGTTTTTGTCTCGAATTCCACACTCTCTTCTACCTCCGATAACCTTTGATTCCCTGGCCTAACAAGAATCTATCTACCTCAGCCTTAAAAATATTCAATGACCCTGCCTCCACCACCTTCTGAGGCAGAGAGTTCCAAAGTCGTACAACCCTCAGAGAAAAAATTTCTCATCTCTGTCTTAAAAGGGCGACCCCTAATTTTAAAACAGTGCTCCCAAGTTCTGGATTCCCCCACAAGAGGAAACATCCTTTCCATATCCACCTTCTCAAGACCGTTCAGGATCTTACATACTTCAATCAAGTCTCCCCTCACTCTTCTAAACTCCAGTGAATACAAGCCAGTCTGTCCAACCTTTCCTCATAAGAAAACCTGCTCATTCCAGGCATCAATCTAGTAAACCCCCTCTGAACCGCCTCCAACGCATTCACATCCTTCCTTAAATAAGGAGACCAAAACTGAACAGTATTCGAGATGTGGTCTCACCAATGCCCTGTATAAGTGAAGCATAACATCCTTATTTATATTTTCAATTCCTCTCGTAATAAAAGGAGAGCATTCCATTAGCCTTCTTTGTTTCTTGCTGTACCTACATACTAACTTTTTGTGACTCATGCACTAGAACACCTAGATCCCTCTGCAGCTCGGAGTTCTGCAGTCATTTTCCATTTAAGTAATTCTCTGCTTTTTTATTCTTCCTGCCAAAGTGAACAACTTCACATTTTCCCACATTATACTCCATCTGCCAGATTTTTGCCCACTCACTCAACCTGTATATACTGGTCTACAAGCTCCTTATGTCCTCTTCACAAAGATAGGTAGGAAAGTATATTGTGTCATCTGCAAATTTAGCTACCATGCCATCGCTCCCCTCATCTAAGTCATTGATATAAATTGTAAAAAGTTGAGGCCCCAGCACAGACCCCTGCAGGACTCCACTCGTTACATCCTGCCAATCAGAAAAGGACCCATTTATGCATACTCTCTGTTTTCTGCCAGCCAACCAATCTTCTATCCATGTTAATATGTTACCCACTACACCACGAGCTCCTACTTTGCACAATAACCTTTTTGTAGTACCTTGTCAAATGCCTTCTGCAAATCCAAGTACAATACGTCAAGGGCCTCCCCTTTATCCATGGCACATGTTACTCCTTCAAAGCACTTCAATAAATTGGTTAAACATGATCTCAGGCCATGCTGACTATTCCTGATTGCCTTGAGTTTTTCTAAGCGCCCAGCTATAGCCTCCTTAATGATCGATTCTAACACCTTCCCCATGACAGATGTCAAGCTAACTGACCTGTTTTCTGCCTCCCTCCCTCCTTTCTTGAATAGAGGGGTTATATTTGCTATTTTCCAGTCTGATGGAACTTTTCCAGAATCTAACGAATTTTGAAAAATTAGCATCAACGCATCTACTACCTCATTAGCCACCTCTTTTAAGGCCCTGGGACTTGTCAGCCCACAGCTCCATCAGTTTGGTCAGTACTGCTTCCCTGGTGACTGTAATTTCACCAAGTTCCTCTCTTCCTTCCACCTCCAGATTTACAGCTATTACTAGAATGATTTTGTATACTCTATAGTGAAGACAGAAGAAAAATATTTGTTAATTTCATCTGCCATTTCCTTATTATCTACTATTAGCTCCCCATTCTCACTCTGTAGAGAATCAACACTCACTTTACTTACTCTTTTCCTTTTTAAATAACTGTAGAAACTCTTGTTATCCATTTTTACATTTCAAGCTAGCTTCCTCTCATACTCTAATTTCTTTCTCCTGATGAACCTTTTCGTCATTCTCTGCCGTTCTTTATATTCTGAACAGCCACTCATCTTTGCACAATTATATGCTTTTTCCTTAAGCTTGATGCTTTCCTTAACTTCTTTAGTTAACCACAGATGGTGGGTCCTCCCCTTAGAATTTTTCTTTATTGTAGGAATGTACTTATCTTGATATATTCTGAAATATCCCCACTGAATGTCTGCCACTGCTTCTCTATTGATCAATCTCCTAGCCTAGTAACCCAGTTCACTTCAGCTAACTCAGCTTTCATGCCCCCATAGTTGCCCTTATTTAAGTTTAAGATACTAGTCTTAGACCCACTCTTCTCTCTTTCAAACTGGATGTAAAATTCAATCATATTATGGTCGCTGCTACCTAGAGGTGCCTTTACTCTGAGGTCATAAATGAAGAATTAAGGCCGTTCTGAAGAAGGGTCTCTGACCTGAAACATTAACTCTGCTTCTCTCTGCACAGATGCTGCCAGACCAGCTGAGTATTTCCAGCATTTCTTGTTTTTATTTCAGATTTCCAGCATCTGCAGTATTTCACTTTTATTTTCTTCTTGTATACTTTGTCCTACATTATGGTTACTGTTGGGGGGCCTGTAGACCACTCCCACTAGCAACTTCTTTCCCCTACTATTCCTCATCTCCACCCAAACCAATTCTACATCCTGATCTCCTGAACCAAGGTCATCTCTAACTATTGCACCAATGCCATCCTTGATTAAGAGTGCAACTCCTCCACCTTTACCTAGCTTCCTATTCTTCGTGAACGTCATATACCCCTCAATATTCAGGACCCAATCCTTGTCATCCTGCAGCCACATCTCCGTAATGGCCATCAGATCACACTTATTTACTTCAATGTGCACGATCAGTTAGTCTACTTTGTTATGAATGCTATGTGCAGTCAGATACAGAGGATTTAGTTTTGTCTATTAGTTATCTTTGTAATATTATAGTCTTGACTGATGGTGCGTTATTAGGTTTTTTCTCTCTGACCCTGCCTGCCATTTTCTGACCTTCATTTCCCATATTACTATTCTGCTCTCCTGCCTTGACTCTACCCCTTGGTTTGCTACATCTACCCAGGCTTGATCCCTCAACCCCTCCCTCCCCTTATTTAGTTTAAAGCCCTCTCTACTTCCCAAGTTATACGGTTTGCTAGAACACTGTTCCTAGCATCATTCAGGTGCAGACTGTCCCTATGGTACAGCCCCCACTTTCCCCAGTTCTGGTGCCAGTGCCCCTTGAGCCAAAAAACACTCCTCCCACACCAGTCTTTGAGCCAGGTATTCATTTCACTACTCTTCTGTGTCCTCTGCTAATTGGCACGTGGCTTAGGTAATAATCCAGAGTTAATTACCCTCGAGGTTATTGTCTTCAATTTGGTACCTAGCTCCTCATACTGTCTAAGCAGAACTTCCTTCCTTGTCGTACCTATGTCTTTGGTACCTACATGGACCATGACAACTGGATCCTCCCGCTCCAAGTTCCTGCCCAGCCCGGAGCAGATGTTCCGAACCCTGGCACTGAGTAGGCAACACAGTCTTCTGGACTCACACTCTCAGCTGCACAGAAGTGTCAATCCCCCTCACTATTCTATCCCCTACTACCACTACATTCCTTTTTGATCCCCCCACTTGAACAGCTTCCTGTACCACGGTGCCATGGCCAGTCTGCTTATCCACCTTACAGACCTCGCTTTTGTCCACACAGGTTGAGAGCACCTCAAACCTGTTTGACAATTGCAAAGTCTGAGGCTCCTCCACTATTGTTTGCTCAGTCCCTTGACTTGCCTCACTCACGGTCACATCCTCCTGACCCTCACTGCTGACCAAAACAGATGACCCATTCTAAGAGGTGTGACCGTTTTCTGGAACAAAATGACCAGGTATTTCTCCCCCACCCCCCCACTCCACTCCTTATGTTGTTTAGTGTTTGCAATTTGGCTTCCAGATCAATAATCCTGATCCAGAATTCCTCTAGCCGCTTGCACTTTTTGCAGACATGTTTGTCCTGGATTACCTTGGCATCCAAAAGCTCCCACATACCACAGCTGCAACATAATACCTGCCCTGCCATTGTTACTTATGCTATTAGTTCATTTATTTTAATTACTTTCTTAATCACTTTCTTAATTAACTCTCACTGTTTTCCAAGCTAAGCTTAACTAGTATTACTAAATGAAACCATACAATTTCTAAAATTACCTGAGTTTTGAAAGATAAATGATAAAACACTCACCAACCAATCACCTGCCTTGGAGTCAAAGGAAGAAGACTCACCAGCTGCTGGAGGCTAAAAATGATAGGAAAGGAGCCCCTCTTTCCCCTTCTGCACCGAATTCCCACATGCACCTAATTACAGCTTCACTCTGACAATGTCTCTCTCAGGCAAATGTCACTTCTCACTGGGATGTTTTACTACTTTAAAGATACTACATAAATGAAAGTTGCTGTGTTGTTGCTGTGAAGCAGCACTGGCAGTGGGATGGGAACAGGTCACCAGCTCAGGTGAGGCATTACAGTGGAGGTTTTCTGTTTCAATGTTCAGTGCAAGAAACAGAATTCATTGGAAGTGGAAATTGGAAGATTGTGCACCCCAATCCATGATTTTTTTCTTTAATAATTTTAGTGGTCAAAATATTATTGGCTGCGGTGCCCAATTTCTTGACATGTGCTTCCAGTGAGCCCAGTTACATGACAGGGAAGCTGAAATAGAAAATCTCCCGACATGTAGTGAAAAAACAAACTCAAAAATGGCAAAGAGACTCCAAAGGAGAGAACTGACCATGGTAAGTATTGGACTGACACTGCCTTGTATAACACTCAAACATGAAGGCTAAAAACTTCCATGGACAGTTCCCAGACTCTGTTGTTGCCTGATCTTAGCCAGGACAACATTTGGTGGCACATCTGGGTACTGATCATTTATCTGCCCTTGTATGTCCTGGAATAATGTTCGGTATCTGTCCCAACTGTATCTCTGTTGAGAGCCGCATAGGGGTTGTGGTGGGGGGATGTGGGGAGCAGGAAATCTTCTATGGTACAGTTCGTTTGAAAATAAGGCTTAAACTTTGTGAGCATAGTAAAAGGAAAGTATTATTGAACTTTAAAACTAAACTAAAATCTGTGAATTAACATTCCCCTAACCATTCGCAAGGCTTATACTTATGTTTTTGAAAATAATATTTTCATAAAGTTGGCACTTACTGTACCTTCAAAATCCCACAATTGATTGTAAGGTTTTCCTCTATTACCAGGTGGAGCTGAAGGATCATTGAAGAAAGGCCCCTCTACCTCCATCAGCAAACCTTCATCATCTGGTTTAAATGACAGCGATATCCCCCTGTGGGTCACTGGTGAACTATCCCATGTTTTTGTAATTGTAAACTTCATCTGGATAATACTTTAATAAACTGAGAAAAAGAGTATTATTTAATTGTGTGAGTCATTGTATACTTTTAAAAAGATATCTATTACAAATAAATTTATTATTGTAAGTAGTCTTTATAATTTATCCAATAGTGTCATGGCCGTGCACATTGAATATTATTGTGTTGGTTGCTTCATCTAGTGACCTAACCCAGAACTGGGAAATCTTAACTATTAAACCACTCAAGCTCAAATGCTAGTTAAGACGGAGAACATAAAAATTGTCAGATTTTCAATAAATATATATCCTTGGTAAAATTATTTAAAAATAATCGCATATGAAATCATATGCAAGTATAAATAATATAGAACTGAGGAGATGCATTGAGAGCAGTACCAGACAATGGAGGACATATTTTTAAAAAACAGTGCTGACCTGGTCAGTGGGAGTCTGAAAAGGTCTGGGAGTGATTGCAAAACACCAATCAATTTTGGGGCTGCTATGACCAAACATAATCAACAAAGCAAACAGAATGCGCAAGTATATTGCCAAGTCAATAGAATATAGGTCAGTGACTGTTATGCTGAAGCTGTTTAGATCTCTGGTAAATCCACATTAGCTCTAGTCACCAAATCATAAAAGTAAAGTTCTGGATGCGGTTTAGAGAAAGGCCACATGCCTGATCCCTCATGTCAGAGGACAGATTGATAAGGAAAGATTTTAAAAACCTGAAGGGGTAAAAATTGGTTCCTGTTGTGCCCATTTTACAGGCGTAAAAGGGACTAATTTCAGGGTACAAGGTCTGCAGCACGAGGACAACTAAAAAAATATCCAGCCTGAAACTGGGTCGGGCCGTACTTTGTGTGTCTGGAGTGGCCGCCCAATAAAGGCATTAGATCCCTTGAAAATAGAAGTGAGGGGCCTAATGCCTGTTTAAGGACTTTTCCAGAAATTGGGCTGCCACGACTGCTCATATTTTCTGGACATTGATATGGCTACCACCAAAAAGATAAGTGAAGTGATTATTATTTATAATTGCTTTGGAGTCAGGAGGAGAAGGAGTACTCCTCTTGGCTTGTCAGTACTCTTAACAGCTTCTCGCAGCTGCGACTATCCTCCCTCCCCAGGACATATTTGAGGACCACTGCTGGTGAGGCAGGTGGCCCAAAATTGCTTTCTTTCCTCAGGCTAACCCTTAGATGAGGCCGCACAACTAATTTCTTGCAATCCTTGGGCCTTTGTCTTCAGGCACAGATCATTCTCTGCTTCCATTTGGCACTTTAACAAAATTATCTCTAGGAATTTCTAGGCAGAGGTCATTAGTATCATAAACTTGTAGGGCTATGGGGATCGAGCGGGGGAGTGGGACTGACTAGATAGCTCCATAGAGAGCTGGCATGGACCCGATGGGCCGAAGGGTCTCCTTCTGTGGCATAAATGACTATGCACTTCTCATCAAACTAAGTGAAATAGAAAAGGTTAATCCTGAGCACTATTTCAAGTTAAATCACAATGATACCTTATGAAGAAGTACAAGAAAGAAAACAACGCGCATTTATATAATGCCTTATCGTCTGAACGTCTCAAAGTGCTGCACAACCACTGAGTTACTTTGAAGTACAGTTCTGTTGTGCAGGCAAATGTGATTTCCAATTGTGCGAAGTACCATAAAGAGCAAATGAGATAATGACCAGTTAATTTGATTGTTTCATATTACAGTCCCCACCAATTAAAATGTCCACATTTAAAATGGGCAGTCGCTTATACTGTCCAGAAAGCGATAACCAAAAGCAAGTTGTGTTCATGATAATTTGAAAGTTTGTCAGTTATTGTGTCTAAAGTGCTCCGTTTATTTTGGATAGAAACAGCTGTGCTTACTCACTAGTTCACACCTTGTTAAGGTGCACAGAGTGCAAGAACAAACAGTAATAAATAGCACCTCATTAAGGTGCACTAAATGCAAAAACATAAGTAAGTAAATAACACCTTGTTAATGTTGAAGTACAAAAACAAAAAACTACAGATGCTGGAAATCTGAAACAAAAACTGAAAATTCTGGAAATACTCAGCAGGTCAGGCAGCGACTGTGGAGAAAGAAATGAAGTTAATGTTTCAGGTCTTTGACTTTACAACAGAAAACCTAATTGCCTTTGTGTACTTAAGACCTTCCAACTCCCTCTAAGTGATGCAAGGTTACAGTTTGTACAAAAGTTAAATAAAGCTGCAGTTCTGAGTGCAGCTGCAATTAACTTCAAAGGTCAAGAGAAAGAGTGAATGTCGTTATATAATTAGAGTACTGTAATTGTGCTCCCATGTTACACTGGCTATCACATAAAGCAGGCAAATCACATTTTCACAAACATGTTAGCTATAAGCTGAGTGGGGACTGTATTGGTAGAGGGAACAATGCTTGCTGTTCTTCAAATAGTGCCATGGGTTTCAGCTGAATATCTCACCTTAAAGTCAGTTTTTCCAAAAAATAGTTGGATCAACTGATCCAAGGTGGCAAACTGGCAAAAGAACTGATGGTAGGAAACAGATATTCAGAGAATGATCAACATTAGAAATGGTCTTCTGGGTAGTGGAGGCAAAAA
The DNA here is from genome assembly GCF_036365525.1 of Heterodontus francisci. Lineage (NCBI taxonomy): Eukaryota > Metazoa > Chordata > Chondrichthyes > Heterodontiformes > Heterodontidae > Heterodontus > Heterodontus francisci. The sequence goes on from NC_090371.1 coordinate 265,086,633, forward strand.
TTAGGTAATCATTCATGAGACAGATGTTCCGATTGGAGTAACTGTACATTTCTATGGAAGAATGAGCTTGAAGGCCTGAATCACCTCCCTCATTTGCACTTAAATCTTTGTAATCTTTATAAAATGTTACGTCTGAAATTTTATGTTCTAACTTTACATTTGGTTCTGTGTAGGCTTATGCCCTAGAATTCTGATTGGTTCACTGATCCCACTGTGAAAATAACCAGTGGCATGTGGCTTAAAGTCAAAATGCTGGGAATGAAGCCTGTCCTTAGACTTTTGTTGAATATGTAATCATCACTATGTTATATATCATATTTTTTTTCAAATGTGAATGTTTACTTTGAGAATTCATCATTAATTTGGAGCTCTTGTCCCTTGTTTATCTGCCTAAAATACTATTTGTAGGGACTGGATAAAACAATAGTTAGAATGAGAATTGGAACTGGATCTAGGGATGAATCTAAGCTAAATTAATCATATGTAAAAGCTCTTCCTCCGGCGATGTGTTCGACAGTCTCAACCCAGATCCTATTATGGATAGATCTACAGCTGCAAACAGTCCTCAAATTTAGTGATCACATTCAAAACAGTTCTAATAATGGTGGATGTGGGAAATGGGAACATTTTATTCTGGTACCTGGGAGTAGAGGAGGGTACTTGGTGCATGTCGGAACTGAGTCAAATTTGTTCTGTAAATTTGGAGGAAACTTTGCTGGAATTTTCACTGACCTGGGAGTGCTTATCCCAGAGGTCCAAATTGAAAGAGTCTTTCTCCAGCAGTATATTCCTTAACGTGAACATATAAATCTAAATGTGAGTCACTGCATTCCATTTCAAAATGCATTGAAAAACTCCCATATCACCAGATTTCAATGATAAAATCTGTTATGACAGTCTACACATGAACCCATGATACTTGCTACGCCTATCGATGGTGTAGTGATATGTCTTTACAATGTTCTAAGTGTTCTGTAAAATTAGATCTAAAACAGTAGCTGACAATACATGATCAGGATGCATTTCCACAGCAAAACCACTGATTGCCTTTCAAACTTTCTGTAACATTACTGAGTGAGAAGGAGAACAATTTAAAAGTGTTTTCTGTCTCTTAACAAATGTTGAGCATTGAACTAAATCATAATATAAAAGTGCTTTTTTCAAACCTATACCTTCAGTGTTCACAAATTCATCAACTAAATATCAAAACATAAATGTTTTAAAAGGTGTGATATACAACCAGCAGCAAGTTCATTTTCACTGATGATACTGTGTTGGCAGACTCGCTTAGGGATCTAATGCATCTTACTCATCATCTTGAAATAAGGGCCGACCAATAGGTAGGTAGACTGCACAGGATTCTAAGATATTGATCAAAAAGCAAAAGGACACGTGTCCCAATATCTGGTTCTTACTCAGTAATGTTACAGTGTTCCTAGGGATCCTTTTGGATGCCAACTTTAGTCTGGCATAGCACGTGTGTTAGTTGTGGCTCAGTTCATACCACTTTAACCTCTGAGTTAGAAGGTTATTAGTTTGTGCCCCATTCCAGAGGCTTGGGCACATAATCTAGGCTGACACTTCTGCTGCACTGTCAGAAGTGCTGCCTTTCAGATGAGACGCTAAACTGAGGCTGTCCTCTCAGATAGACGTAAAAGATCCCACGGTGCTATTTGAAGAGCAGCAGGAAGTGTTCCCTGGTGTCCTGGTAAACAATTACCCCTTAACCAACATCAATACAAAATAAATTATCCAGTCATTATCACATTGCCTGTTTCTCGGACCTAGTGTGCAAATTGGCTGCTATTTTTCCTACATTACAATAGTGATTGCACAACAAAAGCACACCATTGGCTATAAACAGTTTGTAAAGAGGTCATAAAGTGTGATACATAAATACAAGTCTTTTTTAAAAATTGCACTGAGAAGATGTGAAGTGTGCTTTGGTCTTTCTTATTTTCTACAAAGATAGAAAAGTCCCAATATATGTTTGTAGCACATAAGACAGTTTTCCTTCATGATTCAGAACCCCTCCTGCTCAAGTACAAGATCCAGGGCCATGCTGTGAGGTGGACTATAGCAAAAAGAGGAAACATCTGTAGAGAGAGATGGCTCCAGCTTGCATCAGCCAAAGGGAGAGTTAGCCTCATGGCAGGTATGTCTTTGCTAAATCCTCTTGCATGAGGACATGGATTAAAAAGTTGCTAATGAGTAAGGCAGTTAGACAACATTGAGACTTAGACATCTGGAACATCAAGATGGTTGGCATTTATTTGCAAGCTGTTCAATGGATGCCCTTGCATATATAGCTCATGAAACTCAGAGACTTCAGATGGGAGGTTGCTAGAAAGTAGTACCTGGAGTTTGGATACATGAACATATTCCAAGGTTTGGTGCCTACCATTATCGTGGTAGAAAGAACACATGTGCTAGTGACATTTTGCATTTCTGACTGCTAAAATTACTGAACAATAAAATATGGCACGCATCTGTGATGTAGTCATATTTTACAGCGAGTTGTCTGCTCACTAGGCCCCAACTGAGAAGTACCTGGTGTCTACTATCCACCTAGCTGCGCTTTCAATTATCTCATAACTAATTAATGAATATCATCCCAGGCGAGTAGGGATGGGGAGTTGTGGTGGGGAGGGCAACAAAGCACCAAAGGGCACCTTCTCATGGAAGATCAGGCAGAATCAAGTCAAACTTCAACAGAAGACTTATTAACCAAATATCAGAACTAGGAAACTACTCCAAGGCACTACTGGTGTAGTGAAATCAGGAGGGGTAGAGCTATCTCGAGGGAACGGACATTTTGCCATTCAGCTCCAGACATTAAATGCTTTAATGGTGTTCCTGATTGGACAATCAATGAGAACCTTACCAGCACAATTTTAGCTAGTTAAACTCCAGCTGTGTTCCTGTACACACAATGGGGTTTCTATGGTTAGCTTTTACCAACCTGCATCTCTCTTGATTTAGGCAAGTGTAATGCGTGCTCCATACTGGACAGCAGGTGGGGTGGGGTGGGGCGGGGCGGGGAAGAGGATGAATTTCCACTCATCCACCATAATTTTGGTAGAAAAGCTGCACAAACTCAGTTTGCGCCATTCTGATAGGTTTGTGCAGTTCTGCCACAGACATACAGGACATCCCCCGTTGAATCACAGCATCACAACACAGATGGAAGACATTCGGCCCATCTAATTCACGCCAGCTCTCTGCAAGAGCAATTCAGATAGTCCCGCTGCCCTGTAACCCTCCAATTTTATCTCAGGTGCTTATCTAATTCCCTTTTGAAAGCCACAATTGAATCTGCCTCCACTACCTTCTCTGGCAATGCATTCCTGATCCTAACCATTCGCTGTGGAGAAAAAATGGTTTCTCATGTCATCTTTGGTTCTTTTGATTTTGAACACATCTATCAAATCTCCTCTGCTCCAAGGAGAACAACCCCAGCTTTTCCAATCTATCCTCGTAACTGAAGTCCCTCATCCCTGGAAGCATTCATGTAAATCTTTTCTGCACTGTCCCCAAGGCCTCAACATTCTTCCTAAAGAGTGGTGTCCAGAATTCAACACAATACTCCAGTTGAGGTTAGTGTTTTAAAATGTTCATAACTTCCTTGCTTTTTTACTCTATGCCTCGATTTATAAAGCCCAGGATCCCATATGCTTTTTTAGCCTTTCTCAACCTGCCATGCCACCTTCAATGATTTGTGCACATATATCCCCAGGTCTCTCTGTTACACTACACCCCCTTTAGAATTGTACTGTTTATTTCATATTGCCTCCCCTTGTTCTTCCTACCAAAATGAATCACTTCACAGTTCTCCGCATTGAATTTCATCTACCACTTGTCTGCCGATTCCACCGGCCTGTCTATGTCCTCTTGAAGTTTATCACTATCCCCCTCACAGTTCACAAGACTTCCAAGCTTTTGTTATTCGTAAATTTTTAAATTGTGCCCTGTACACCCAAGCCTAGGTCATTGATAAATAATCAAGAAAAGCAGGGGTCCTAACACCAACCTCTGAGGAACCCCACTATATACTGACCTCCAGTCCAAAAAACAACCATTCACAACTACTCTCTGTTTCCCATCAATCAGCCAATTTTGTTTCGATGTTGCAACTGTTCCTTTTATTCCATGGGTTCTAACTTTGCTGACAAGTCTGTTATGTGGCACTTTATCAAGTGCCTTTTGGCAGTCTATGTACACCACTTCAAGCTCATTATCCTTGTCAACGCTCTTTTACCTAATCAAAAAACTCAAGCAAGTTAGTTAAACACGATTTGCCGTAAAATCTGTGCTGGCTTTCTTTAATTAATCCACACTTGTCCAAATGACCGCTAATTTTGTCCAGGATTATTTTTACTAAAATCTTTCCCACCTGACTGGCCTGTAGTTGCTGGATTTATCCTTACACCCTTTTTTGAACATTTGCATTTCTCCAAAAACTACCGGTATGGATCTCTTAAATAAAGCCAAGAAATGCTGGAAATACTCAGCAGGTCTGGCAGCATGTGAGGAGAGAGAAGCAGAGTTAGCGTTTCAGGTCAGTGACCCTTCTTCAGAACTGACAAATATGGTATGGATTTCTTAGTGGCTTGGTTTTGAGAGTCCCAAATGTGGTTATGGATTTCTGTCTATGCCAGATGCCTGGCTCACCAAAAAAAACAAACAATCTCAATGTTAAAATTATCTTTGATCTCAACAATCTTAATTGTCATGGTGGGTATTAAGGGCACTTTTCTGAATGGACCAATAATTTAGGAGTGGCATTAGGAAATGGAGAAATTTCAGTCCATAAAACAATTGCAACAATGCATGTGATTGTGATACATTCTTACACATTACTGTAATTATAGCATGATTGTATGTTTTTATATGGACATTAATAGTCAACACTGCAATATTTAGAAGGGTCCTGCAAAGCTCAATTTTTAAATTGCCTTTAAATGGGAACAATCTTGTAAAAGGTTTTCAGCAAACTTTGCTTATTTGTAAACACGATGTAAATTGTGTCAAAATGCTTCATACAGCACTTGTGCAACCATGTAAAGTGGAGTGGGGTGGAAAGAGGCAAAATGTTCTGGCAAATGTTTACTTGCGTGAGACACCAATATTGGTTGTGCTGAAATGCATCACCATAATACATGCTTGCATGATGGAATCCAGTAATTCCCCCCACAATCTCAAATCTTCAAACCAGCTGCCTCTAAAGTTTCCAAATCCTGCACCTACTCTGCAGAGAAACACTCCATATTCTACACACTTCACCCCAACCTGGACTCACATTCCCACTCCAGGATCCCCCCCCCACCCCACTCCACCCTGAACCCCTATCACCACTACACTCCACTCCACCCCTGGCTCATACCCCACTGTGCCTCACCCTACCCCACTCTGAGCCCCTATCCCTACCACCCTCCCCAGCCCTCACTCTAGGCCCCTACCCAATCTCCTCCACCCCCCACTGTGAGCCCCCTATCCCAATCTCCACCCCCCTCACTGAGCCGCTATCCCAATCTATTCCCCCCCCCCACTGTGCCCCTATACCAATCTCCACCCCCCTCACTCTGAGCCCCTATCCCAATCTCTACTCCCCTCCCACTCTGAGCCCCTATCCCAATTTCTATCCCCCCACTCTGAGCCCCAATCCCAATCTCCACCCCCCTCACTCTGAGCACCTATGACAATCCCTATCCTCCCACCACTCTGACCCCTATCCTAATCTCTATCCCCCCACCACTCTGAGCCCGTATCCCAATCTCTACCCCCCGCAACTGAGCCCCTATCCCAATCTTCATCCCCCCCCACTCTGTGCCCCTATTCCAATCTCTATTCCCGCCCCCCCACTCTGAGCCCCTATCCCAATTTCTATCCCCCCACTCTGAGCCCCAATCCCAATTTCTATACCCCCACTGAGCCCCTATCCCAATCTCCACCTCCCTCACTCTGACCCCATCCCAATCTCTACCCCCCCCCCCACTCTGAGCCCCTATCCCAATCTCTACTCCCTCCCCCACTCTGAGCCCCTATCCCAATCTTCATCCCACCCGTCTGAGCCCCTATCTCAATCGCTATTCCCCTCCCACTTGGAGCCCCTATTCCAATTTCTATCCCCCTCACACTGAGCCCCTATCTCAATCTATTCACCCCCACTCTGAGCCCCTATTCCAATTCCTATCCCCCTCCACTGAGCCCCTATCCCAATCTCCATCCCTTGATTCTGAGCCCCTATCCCAATCTCTATCCCCTCCCTACTCGGAGCCCCATTCCAATTTCTATCTCCCCCCCCCCCCACCGGAGCCCGTATCCCAATCTCTATTCCCCCCCACTGAGCCCCTATCCCAATCTCTATTCCCCCCACCACTCTGAGGCCCTATCCCAAACTATCCCAATTTCTATCCCTCCCCACTCTGAGCCCCTATCCCAATCTCTATCCCCCCCAGGTTGAGCCCCTATCCCAATCTCTATTCCCCCACCACTCTGAGCCCCTATCCCAATCTCTGCACGCCCCACTCTGAGCCCCTATCCCAACCTCTGAGCCCCTATCCCAATCTCCATCCCGCTGACTGAGCCCCTATGCCAATCTCTATTCTCCCCCCCCCCACTCTGAGCCCCTATCCCAATCTCCACCCCCCCCCACCACTCTGAGCCCTTATTCCAATCTTTATCCCCCACTGAGCCCCTATCCCAATTCTCCACCCCCCTCACTCTGAGCCCCTGTCCCAATCTTTATCCCCCCACTGAGCCCCTATCCCAATCTTTATCCCCCCACTGAGCCCCTATCCCAATCTTTATCCTCCCACTGAGCCCCTATCCCAATCTTTATCCTCCCACTGAGCCCCTATCCCAATTCTCCACCCCCCTCACTCTGAGCCCCTATCCCAATTTCTATTCCCCCCCCCCCCACTCTGCCCCATCCCAATTTCTATCCCCCCCATTCTTAGCCCCTCTCCCAATCTCCATCCCCCCCATTCTTAGCCCCTCTCCCAATCTCCATCCCCCCCAGAGTATCAGAGTATCCCCCCCCAATCTGAGCCCCTATCCTATTCTCTATTCCCCCCCCCACTCTGAGCCCCTATCCCATTCTCTATTCCCCCCCCCCACTCTGAGCCCCTATCCTATTCTCTATTCCCCCCCCACTCTGAGCCCCTATCCGATTCTCTATTTCCCCCCCCCCACTCTGAGCCCCTATCCTATTCTCTATTCCCCCCTCACTCTGAACCCCTATCCTATTCTCTATCCCCCCCCACCATTCTGAGCCCCTATCCTATTCTCCATTCCCCCCCCAACTCTGAGCCCCTATCCTATTCTCTATTCCCCCCCACCATTCTGAGCCCGTATCCTATTCTCTATTCCCCCCCCCACTCTGAGCCCCTATCCGATTCTCTATTTTCCGCCCCCCCACTCTGAGCCCCTATCCTATTCTCTATTCCCCCCTCACTCTGAACCCCTATCCTATTCTCTATCCCCCCCCCCACCATTCTGAGCCCCTATCCTATTCTCTATCCCCCCCCCACTCTGAGCCCCTATCCTATTCTCTATCCCCCTCCCCCCACCATTCCGAGCCCCTATCCTATTCTCTATTCCCCCCCCCCCACCATTCCGAGCCCCTATCCTATTCTCTATTCCCCCCCCCACTCTGAGCCCCTATCCTATTCTCTATTTCCCCCCCCACTCTGAGCCCCTATCCCATTCTCTATCCCCCCCCACCATTCTGAGCCCCTATCCTATTCTCTATTCCCCCCCCCCCACTCTGAGCCCCTATCCCATTCTCTATTCCCCCCCCCACTCTGAGCCCCTATCCTATTCTCTATTCCCCCCCCACTCTGAGCCCCTATCCGATTCTCTATTTCCCCCCCCCACTCTGAGCCCCTATCCTATTCTCTATTCCCCCCTCACTCTGAACCCCTATCCTATTCTCTATCCCCCCCCCACCATTCTGAGCCCCTATCCTATTCTCTATTCCCCCCCAACTCTGAGCCCCTATCCTATTCTCTATTCCCCCCCCACCATTCTGAGCCCCTATCCTATTCTCTATTCCCCCCCAACTCTGAGCCCCTATCCTATTCTCTATTTCCCCCCCCACTCTGAGCCCCTATCCCATTCTCTATCCCCCCCCCACCATTCTGAGCCCCTATCCTATTCTCTATTCCCCCCCCCCCACTCTGAGCCCCTATCCTATTCTCTATTCCCCCCCTCTGAGCCCCTATCCTATTCTCTATCCCCCCCCCCTCACTCTGAGCCCCTATCCTATTCTCTATCCCCCCCTCACTCTGAGCCCCTATCCTATTCTCTATTCCCCCCTCACTCTGAGCCCCTATCCTATTCTCTATCCCCCCCCCAACTCTGAGCCCCTATCCTATTCTCTATTCCCCCCCAACTCTGAGCCCCTATCCTATTCTCTATTCCCCCCCAACTGAGCCCCTATCCTATTCTCTATTCCCCCCCAACTCTGAGCCCCTATCCTATTCTCTATTCCCCCCCCCCCACACCATTCTGAGCCCCTATCCTATTCTCTATTCCCCCCCCAACTCTGAGCTCCTATCCTATTCTCTATTCCCCCCTCACTCTGAGCCCCTATCCTATTCTCTATTCCCCCCCCCACTCTGAGCCCCTATCCTATTCTCTATTCCCCCCCACCCCCACCACTCTGAACCCCCATCCTATTCTCTATTCCCCCCCCACCCCCACCACTCTGAACCCCCATCCTATTCTCTATTCCCCCCCCCACCCCCACCACTCTGAACCCCCATCCTATTCTCTATTCCCCCCCCCACCCCCACCACTCTGAACCCCCATCCTATTCTCTATTCCCCCCCCACCCCCACCACTCTGAACCCCCATCCTATTCTCTATTCCCCCCCCCCCACCCCCACCACTCTGAACCCCTATCCTATTCTCTATTCCCCCCACCCCCACCACTCTGAACCCCGATCTCAACCTCCACCGCCCCCTCGCTCTGAGCTTCTATCCCAATCTCACCCTCCCTCCCCTCACCCCATCTCACTCTTGGGAAGGCGGTGTCCTTTAAAACAATGACCATTGTTATATCATTCACTTGTTAAAAGTCACAGCGGGCCCAATAAACAACGCGCACCCTGCTGGATCGAGTTGTTTTACGCAGTATCATCAAAGTACAAACTGTACATATATATTTTAACAAACTTACAACTATTCAAATACATCTGGAAAAAAATAACCGTCTTGGGGGGCTTTGTCAAGCACTCCAAACCAAATTATACCTGTGTGAAAACAAACTAAAGGAAAGGATGGGAAGTAGTTGGCTTCCGCGTGCAATGTTCTCCCGGCGGAACTGAAGTTGGGATTATCCTTTCCTCCCGGATGGTTTAACTCGGTGGCAACTCTGAGCCGTTCGGCGGCGGTTTAAAAACTCTGAGCCGGCGGCGGCGGGCTTGTGGTTGCGAGCGGTCCCGGCGAATATAGACCTTGACAAGCAGTGACGGTGGATTATTGAGCTGGGTTTTTGTTTCAGGGTGACGTCTTGGATTAGCTGTGCGGTGCGTGTGGCTCGCTCGGTGTCGGTTTTTTTTTTGGGCCCGGGGGTCGGGCTCCGTCTCCACGGTAACCGCCAACCGCCCCATTCGCAGGCTCGCGGAGAGTTGTCTCGAGAGAGCCAGCACCGATCGCTCAACTCTCAGCAAGCTGCCTTAGGCCTTCTTCCTCTTTTATGTATGTGAAAATACACAGCAGGTCAGTTAGCATCAATAAAAAGAAAAGCTGGGTTTTTTTTTATTGCTGCAATCCTGCATTAAAATTATTTTTTTGCAGAAGAAAATGAGCTTTAATTACAGGTGCAAATTCCTGTGGATGCTGGAAATTGACTAAATTACAGAAACTGGTTTAATGAGTAATCTGTAGATTGTTTCATAAACAATAGGTCATATAAAGTATTTTAGGGAGGCGATAGAAAACAAGATGTGGGATTATTGATGGTTATGCTGATCGCCTTTTTTTGCAGAATGCTGGTTCAGCAATCTCTGTTTTTGTTTCTGGTTTACATTAGTAGATTTTTTTAAATTGGTGAATCTATGGAGATTTGTTTTTTATTTTAAGAGGAGCGTGCACAGTAATTTGCTTTTCTATCTGTAATTGAAGCATTTGTTGTTTGAGCTTTTTTTGCAAACAAAATATCAGTTTTAATGCAGGATGGCAGCAAAAAAGTAAAATACTGTATATTTTCACATGATTACACCAAAGGCTAAACAAACTATTAAAGCATCCTTCCTTTTTATGTGTGGCGTATTTGCATTTAACTTTTTTAAATTTCAATTTCAGGTATACACAACTTTTTTTTAAAAGTTAGATAAATATGTGCTGTATAAATCAGTGCATTTGCAGCTCATTTTCGTTGTTCACAAAGCCACTTCTAATGCTCTTAATCATGATTATTATTGACACAATGTTTGCAAATGTGAATGTGTTTTGTTACAAGGGAGGGGGATTTTTTTTTTAACAAAGCGGAAGGAAGCCTAAGCCAGCTTGCTGAGACTTGAGTGATCACTGCTGGCTGTGAATGGAACATGCCCATGAGCCTGGGAATTAAGCGGTTGCCCTGGAAACATTTCCTAATTGTTCAATACCAAAATGTTAGGTTGTGAGATTCCATTTTCAAACCATATCGTGATCTGCAATTTGTTGAAAGCTATGTTGAATATTTTCCCAGATTGAGACAGTGTTTTTTGATTCTGTTTGCCTTTACAAAGCGTTGTTGGCTTTTACTGGATCAGTGGAAATACAAGTACATGCAGTGCATAAAATGGTTTTGTTTTAAAATTAGCATGGCTAGTTGTCCTACGTCAAGTGTTCATTTGAGACCACTTTAAGTAGGCTGACTGTCAATTGCTTTGGAAATGTACAGTTAGTAGTCCATAGTACATCAGACTGTTTAATTTACTGCAGGTGTCATAGCAACATCTTTTATTTCTCAACAAGGCATGCATAGTAAGATTTCACCAGGAAATGCTTATGCTTCGTTGAAGTAAAATGGAGTTGGCAATGGACTTGCTCATTCTATGTCAGTGACCAGATTTGACAAAAAGCAAAACAGATTTTCAGATGTTGTGCAGTGCAGATTTCCTTTTGCTGTGCATACTTCTACATTGCAAGATAATTTAAATCAGATTCAGTACATTTGTTGTTAATGACAGTTGGTAAAAATCTTGCTTTGGTCTGGCAGACTACCAATTAAAGGAAAGAAAGAACTTGCATTTATATAGTGCCTTTCACAAACTCAGGATGTGTGTTAAAGCCAATGTACTTTTTGATGCATAGTCACTGGTGTAATGCAGGAAACACAGCAGCCAAATTGCTCATGACAAGTTCTCACATGCAGCAATTAGATAATGACCAAATAATCTGATTTAACAATGTTGACTGAGGGATGAATATTGGCCAGGCTCCCCTGCTCTTCTTTTGAGATATGAGGTGGGGGGGAGGGAAATTTATGCACCCGGCTGATTTGGTGGCGCGCTATATTTAGGCGGGAGGTATTTTTGCAGATTCCCAATGGCGGGAAATGTTAGAGGAATTAAGGCGGCGGCGAGTTTGCGGCATTACGGGGTTCCCCCAGCGCGGTGGCGGATTGCAGCTTTGATCGGGTGCATGGAGGAGCAGGGGAGGAAAGGGTGGGTCTGATTGGGTGCATGGAAGAGCAGGGGAGGGAAAGGTGGGGCTGATCAGGTGCACGGAGGAGCTGCGGAGGGAAGGGTGGGGTGATTGGGTGCATGGAGAAGCAGCGGACGGTGGAGTGGCGCTGAGTGTCCAGGGTGTTGAATGGTTGCTGTTGATGGTGAAGATAAATGTTGTTGGCTGCGGAGGGTGGTGGATCTAATCAGTACAGTGTGAAGGGGGGATGAGTGCTGTTAACGTCGAGATGAATTGAGGGTGCTGGCTAGCAGAGGGAATGGTCACAGTCAATGAGGACAAATGGATTCTGTAGGGGGGAAAGGTCAAGACTAATGGGTGGAAATCAACAACTTCATATAGAGGGGAACTGAACTTGGCAACAATGGTCAGTTTGATGTCAGGAGGTTCAAGGGTAAGAGTTGACATGTTGATAGTAACGGGAGGGATGGCATGAATACATTGATGATTACACTGTGCACGGTAATGGGGGCGGCTCAATGGTTACGTAGGAAAGGGTAACAGTAACATTGTGTGGATCAATGGTGATGGGCTCAATTGGGGAGGCTGGAGGGTGGGGAGACCTGCCCTGAATTCCACATGCACTATTTTCTCCAACGACAATGGAAACCATGTGGACACTTAAGGAGAGTGGGAGGAGGCAAACGATAGTGGGTATGTCTTCTCCCTGGCTGCAATTTTAGGGCAGATATAAGGGAGCTGTTCATTGCCTCGATGTTTCAGCTCACTAGCAACAGAGGGCTGAATCTCCACGCTCTGTGTACTTATTGGTCAGTAAGCCACAGTGACATGGGTCTCATACACCCAATTTGTCTAGTACCATGGGAGGAGGAGCAAAGAGAGAGACTAAGGAGGGCTCTTTTCCCTCAACTTATGATGCCTGAGCTCCGAATGATAACATCCTGGAACGGCCTTATTGAGGACGAGCACTGGCACGTCATCGCATCCCCAGGGCAAGCACAAATTACCTACAAATATCAGAGAGGCAATGCCAGTGACGCCTAAGGATGTCATGTGAAATTATCACAGAAATTTGTAGGATTCTGCAGCATGACCTGCAGCTGCTCGGCTTCGGTGAGAATCCCATGGCAGTTGCCCTCAAGGTGACTGCTGCATTCAATTCTTATGCTAACAACTCTTCCAGAGATCCACGGGTGATATGTGTAGCATCTCGCAGTCTGTGACCCACAGGTGCATCAAAGAGGTGACCAATGCCCTTTTTCGACGTGCCAGTGATTGCCTGTCCTCATCTACAGGCAATGAGATGAAATGAGGTCTGCAGCTTTCAGCGCAATCGCTGCCTTCCCTAGAGTGTAAGGCGTGATTGGTTGTACTCGTGTCCATTAGAGCACCCTTGGAACAGCCTGCTGTGTTTGTCATTCACAAAGGCTTCCATTCTTTAAACATGCAACTGGTTTGCGACCACAGAAGAATCATGCATGTTTGTGCACGTTTCCCAGGGAGCTGTCATGACTCCTACATTTTGAGGAACTCCCAGCCACCAGCAATTTTCGAGGAACCAGCTGAAGTGGACGGCTGGATCCTGGGTCACAAGGGTTTACCCCCTTTGTACATGTTTGAGTATGTCATCCCCAAAGTGCTACTGAAGAGAGGTACAATGCTGCGGACTCATCCACCAAAGCCATCATTGAACACGCCATTGACATGCTGAAAATGCAATTCCGTTGCCTTGACCGGTCTGGAGAGGCTCTTCAGTACGGGACACATAGTGTGTCATAAATAATCATTGTCTGCTGTGCCTTGCACAACCTTGCAATTAGATGCGGCAACATTCTGCAGGCGGAGGACAGGAGGAACACTAGTCCTCCTCAGATGAGGCTGTCATCGATATGAGGGCCATGAAGAGATATGCAAGGGACATCGGAGAGAACCTAATTTATGCACATTTCAGCCAACAATACGCCACATCATCAAAGAACAGTGGAAGGAGAAACATAGCAAGCCCCCACAGAAATTCACTTTTGTGTGAGGTCTTTTTCATCACTACAATCCTAGTGCAGCAAAGCTTCATTTTCATGGATTGGCATTTGAAATTATCTATGGGTTATGATGAATGTGACGACACACCACTGCAAGCAGCGTTAAGTTATGACCGTAGAAAACAAAAGTAAGGCATGACTGTAGTGGAAAAAGTCAATCTTCATCAATAGGAAACAACCATCATTGAAGAGTGAAGGCTCAAATTTCAAAGAGAAATGGACACAGGACATTTTCTGAGATGCTTTGCAAACATTTAATGCCTACCATAGGCCTCCAAAGAACATCTTTGTATCTATCTGAAATCAAGCAAAGCATTAACGATAGTGGATCAAATTTTAAATGAAATAAAGTGTATTAATCTTTACTATTGTCATAGTTTGTACAACACCTGTGCCACCTTCATGCTCGAAACTGTTTCAATTTTATTTTGCTCCCACTACCCCAACATTAGCAGCTGAGGTGGAGGCAGTCTGCTCAATGCTCTGCTCCATTGCTGTGGATGACCGTGTGGGCATCCTCTGGAGGAACGGCGCCTTAATGGCTCCATCCTACTGAGGGTCTGCAGCAGTGGTGCTTAAGTATCCCCTGTGTGCTTGCCTGCTAAAGTTAAGGGTGTCAGTATCAGGGGGGAGGACGAGATGCCACTTACCCTGGGGTGTCCTGAGAGGAAGGCCCCAGGACAGCTGGCATGCACTCCTCCTCCATCTATGTGCACAATGGCACCTGCCTGTCTCCTGGAGGGGGAGGGTCACCTGGAAGGAGGCCCAGGTTCCTTGTCTCCCTCTCACTTAGACTCTGCTTCATGGAGCCAACGGCAACGGAGTGCAGGTCAGATCACATATGACTCGAGTGCTCCACCAGACTCGCCACTGAGCTACCAGACTCTTGACTGAGGAAGCATGCATTCAAATGCCTGGGACATGGCAGACGCCATGGCTTGCATGGATTCTTCCATGGCATATGCAAAGCCACACATGACCTCGGGCATCTCCGACATATTTTCCACATAGCTTTGCTGCACATCCAGCATACTTCTCATAGCTACAAACAGAAGATCATCACGAGCGTGGGGAAGAACAGGGGCCTGGTTTTGAGCAGTCCTCCAATTGTCAGGGGACCCAGCTGGCACATGCTCCCTCAGCTGCTGGGATGTGTCTGCGTCGTGCACATGGATTCTAATCTTAAAGCTCCCGCGGACCATGTGGATGTATCTGCGCCGCCAGAGGTGGAAGAAGAGGCATGTGTCTGGGGCATTGGCGTTTTCTTCCTCCCCAGAGGAGGAGTCTTGGGCTATGTGGTGTTCTGTGGCTCGGGTGCGAGCACCTGCAGTGGAGACACAAACAGAGGCATTTAAGCATGTGCTTCACATGAGTTCACACAATTTCCTTTAGTTTTCATATATGGCTGCAAGAGTGGAGATGACGTTTCATCCTTAAATCTTGTGGTTTCTGCCTCACCATCTCCGCTCACCCTGCCTCCCTCCTCTCTTGATCTCCAACGCCTCCTCCTCAGCCGTGGTCAGCAGCCTTATATCAGGGACCCCTCCACCCATTCTAGCACACTCGCGTTGGTTGTGACTTCATTTATCCTTCAGCAGACAGTGCAGATTTAGTGACATGGCAAATGATTCATCACAACCATTTCATACTTGCATCAACATCACTCATTCTGTAGTGGCTTTTGTACAACACATCCAAGCACGTAAACAATGTCAATCTTCATCTTGGCGCAAAATCATTTAGTGAATGACACCAAGACTGCTCACACATTCCTTGTGTACTCTCTGCCTTAAAGACATGATGCAAGGAAAGAGAACAATGGAGCTGCTTCACCAAGACCACTTACCCTCTCTGATCTGAGCAAGTCATTGATGCACTTGCTGCACTGCACCCATGTTCTACGAGTGGCCCAAGGTTCTCGACCTCGACGTCCATCCAGGTCGCCTTGGTGAGGCAGTAGGGTTTTCACATTCCATCTGTAGGGAAGAGGACCTCCTGCCTTTCCCTGACAGCCTGCAGATCATAAATTGCTGCATAAAAAATATTCTCCTCAACTCCCCTCTGATTCTTGAAGCAATTATCTTAAATCTGTGTCCTTACATTTCTGACCCTCTTGCTAGTGGAAACAATTTCTTTCTATCTACTCTATCATAAGAACATAAGAACTAGGAGCAGGAGTAGGCAATTCAGTCCCTCGAGCTTGCTCCGCCATTCAATACGATCATGGCTGATCTCATCTCGACCTCAACTCCACTTTCCTGCCTGTTCTCCATAACCCTTCAAACCATTACTAATTAAAAATCTGCCTATCTTCTCCTTAAATTTACTCAATGTCCTGGCATTCACCGCACTCTGGGGTAGTGAATTCCACAGACTCACGACCCTTTGACAGAAGTAATTTCTCCTCATCTCTGTTTTAAATCTGCTACCCCTTATCCTAAAACTATGACCTCTCGTTCTAGATTGCCCCACAAGAGGAAACATCCTCTCTACATCTACTTTGTCAATCCCCTTACTCATCTTATATACCTCAATTAGATCTAAACGCAAGAGAGTAAAGGCCTAAACTGCTCAATCTCTCTTCATAAGACAAACCCTTCATATTTGGAATCAATCTAGTGAACCTCCTCTGAACTGCCTCCAATGCAACTACATCCCTCCTCAAGTAAGGGGACCAAAACTGTACGCAGTACTCCAGGTGCGGTCTCACTAATGCCTTGTATAGTTGCAGCAACACTTCCCTACTTTTATGCTCTATTCCTTTAGCCAAAATTCCATTTGCCTTCCTTGTTACTTGCTGCACCTGCATACTAGTTTTCTGCGGTTCATGCACGAGGACACCCAGATCCCTCTGCACCGAAGCACTCTGAGGTTTCTCTCCATTTAGATAATAACTTGCCTTTGTATTCTTCCGCCCAAAATGGATAACCTCACACTTCTCCACGTTAAACTCCATCTGCCAAATTTTGGCCCATTCACCTAACCTATCCATATCCATCTGTAAATGTATTATTTCTTTATTGCACCTTATTATCCCAACTATTTTAGTGTCATCTGCAAATTTGGCTATAGTACCTTCTATCCCTGCATCCAAGTCATTTAATATAGATTGTAAATAGTTGGGGCCCGAGGACAGAACCCTGTGTCACCCCACTAGTTACATCTTGCCAACCAGAAAAGGACCCATTTATTCCGACTCCCTGTTTTCCATTCCTCCCTGTTGTTTCCCTTTACATGTCCCACCTCTGTTCTCCCCCCCCCCAGTCTAAATTAAGATAATTGAACTCCCACCTTAGCACTATTGTATCCATTGTTCTTGCATCTTTCTGAAATTTGCTTAGAGTTGTTCCTCCATCTCCATCCCACTATTTTGTGGTTGCAGTATACACTCAACAGTGTAACGGCTCCTCTTCTGCCCCTTAACTCTAACCAAATAGTTTATGTCTTTGAACCCTCAAGCACAACTTCTCTTTCCAGGGCTATAACAGTGTCTTTGATCATTACTGCCATCTCCCCTCTTTTTGTCCTTCCCTATTTTTTCCTGAATGCATTGTAGCCAGGACTGTTAAGCCCCCATTCCTGCTCTTGTTTGAGTCAGGTCTCATTATTGGCACAAAATCATAACCTCAGTGGCAACTTGTGCCTTCAGCTCACCTACCTTATTTGTCATGCTCTGTGCATTTATGCAGTTGCACTCCAAACCTACCTTGGTCTGTTTTGCATTTCTCCCCTGTCTGATCCCACCTTTATATGGACTATCTTTATTCTAATGCTGTTCGTCACTCCCAGTTCTCTATGTACCTTGCTTCTCCTCTCTGATGCTTAAACTTGGTTCCTTCCCCTTGCCAAATTACTTTAAACCGTCCCCCACAGCACTAGTTAGCCTCCTCACAAGGATATAGATCCCAGCGCTGTTCAGGTGCAACCCATCCATTTTCTGCTGGTCTTTCCTGCCCCAGAATTGGTCCCAATGCTTCAGGAATATGACGCCCTCCCTCCTGCACCTTTTCTTGAGCCACACATCAAGCTGCTTTATCTTGTTGTTCCTATACTTGCTAGCATGTGGCGCTGGAACTGTGCGAGAGATTACCACTTTGAGGTCCTGCTCTGTAGTCTTCTCTCTAGCTCCTGAAACTCTCAATCCTTTTGTATCCTATGTCATTGGTTCAAACGTGGACCATGACTTCTGGTTGTTCCCCTCCCATCCCACCCCGACACACATTGTGCTGCATCCGTTGTAGTTGACATAAAGCACGGCAAAGTGGTAATGTTAAAACTTACAAATTTAATGATCAGATAAAAAGCTTTATATTACAACTGTAGCAGAGTCTAAATGTAAAGGTGTAATCACCTCTGGAATCAGATGATGCCCTCATAAACCACTTGAACTTCTCTTCTGGTTTGTTTATCTGGAGCCTGTGATTACACTGCAGCTTTGCAATCACCCTCCACTGGAGGGAGTTGTGAACCCTTGAATCTGGCTAGTTTTACCAAAACATAAAGGGCACTTTTAACCTAACTTGCTGGGTGTAAAAACCACAAGATCAGGTAAAAAACTGCTTTTACATCCTACCCAATGGGGCCAATTTTAACCTATTCCGCCAGTTGGGAAACTGACGGGAATGGCTGCTGTTTTGGCTTCATACCCTGTCCAATTTTGCTCCATTGAAGTCAATGAATAATGTTGGGTGCGGTGTAAAATCAGAGTGGGTTTCTCACCTTGTGAGAGGTTAAAATTACCTTCATAGGGGGTGAAATTGGGCTCAGCGCCTATTGTTTGGTTGCTACAGGTGCCTGTTGAAGACCAAAATAGCATCCAATGCAGCGCACACATTTCTACTGCAAATCATGCCAGTCATAACCTCACACAGCTGAATACGTGTTAAGCAGCAGGGAGAGTCACCCACCAGCGCTATTTAAAGGGATCATCAACTACTTTCAGGTTAGTTGCTGGTTGATTTCTTCTGGCTGCTATGATTCTACAAGTGCTGGTGCTTTCCATAGTTCTTTCAAGGTGCAAACGTCTACAGGGAGTGGTGTGGCAGGTGCTGAAGGACTGTTTTATTGATTTCAAGGTTTCTGAACAAATCAATGACCAGGATTTTATTCTGGCGGTGGGGGCTTCGACATCGGGGAAAAAAGCAACATTGAGATCCCCGTGTCGCCTCTTCTCTGGAAGGCTTGCCGCATCGGGTGCCAGTCAGGCATTTAAGGGAACGGCGGCAGGCCTTCCACAGGATCAAGGACCCAGTAGCCGGATCTCCCAGCCTTGGGGAGCTGCCGGCCAATCAGGCGCCACCCTGGAGGTCGTAGCTGCTGCTGGAGGAGCACCAGAGGCTGAGGAACATCGCTGGACCCAGGACACAGGTAGGACAAGGTGGGGAGGATCTCACAGGATGGGGGGTCGCAGGGGATTGGAGGGGAGGGTGGTTGGGAGCAAGGGCAAGGGGGTGGCTCTCAATGGGCTCCCCCTTCCTGATGCTGGATCGCGCATTCAGGTACTAAATGCCTTTTAATAAAGCCCCACCCCCCACAGCGGGGAAGCAGGCAGCACGGCTTTTTGTGCCTTGCTTCCCGTGCGGCGACAGGGCTGCCTGCTGCAGGGCTAATTGTGGCTGCAGTGGGAAAGGGCCTTAATTGGTCTTAACTGCCCAGTTAAGGGTCTCAATTGGTGTGGGGGGGGGTGGTGGCAGGAAGGCCATTCATAGGCTTTGCCTTCCCATCCCGGACTAAATTTTGGTGGAGGCGGACCCCCCTACCACCACCACCACCATCTCACCCGATTTTATGCTCTCCCCCGTCTGCTTACGCACTACGGGAGAGAGCATAAAATTCCCCCCAGTACTTCCAGACATTGGTGCACGAATAGGCATAACCTTTGGAATACTGCAAGACTGGGAGAATGAGTATATTCCACATGGAGCAGGACAAACTGCTGGACAAGTGAGGGAGAGGGGTGGTGGAGAATGGATCTCAGCAGGCGGTCATATCCGCAGATGATCTGGAGAGCAGTTTGCAGGATTGCTGTGACGCCCTAAGAGCCCCTTTGCACGCTGGTATCTGGATAGCAATAGTCTGAGTTTCTGCTGCACAGTTGGATGTTGGGTGGATGCCTTGTAGCGCAATCTCTCCCATGTTGTGCCATTTTTCACTGTTTCCTCGGTCAGAGTCACTTCCTGCTTGACTTCCAGCACTTGTCTCCAGCCACAGTGCACCTCCCCTTTACGCGGTGCAGGCTAGCTTTAAGTGGTGGAGCAAGTTATGATCTTGAAATAAAAATAGAAAATGTTGGAAATACTCAGTAGGTCAGGCAGGGATCTATGTAGAGAGAAGCAGAGTTAAAGGCCAGGATTTTCTGGGACGGGGATAAGTCCCGGAACCATATGCAGGTCCCAAGCCCGAGTGGATGGGCAGTGGGACTGTGGCGGCAACCTTCCCATCGGCAGCCTCTTAATTGGTCAGCCCAATCAGAGAGTCTGCAGCCTCGGCAGCGCCACTGAGAGAGGTGGCCACTGCTGAGGCTGCAAGGACAATGAGAGGATGCCTTCATTCTGAGGTTCCCTCGCAGGGAAGTTACAACATTTCTCATTTCTGCCAGGGCCAGGCAGGCATGCACCAGCGACCGGAGGGGAAATTCCACCAGTCATAGCGTCAGGGCTGTAGGGGCAGCCTTTGCCATTGGAGGCCTCATCCTAGGGACATGGAGCCTTTGGATGCGATGGCCCCAGCTGGGAAGCCGCTGGGAGGCTGCCTTCATGCAGCTATTGGCTTCCCCATGCTATGGGCGGGTGGGGGGGGGAAGGTCAGCTCCACCACCAGCAAAATGCTGGTGGCCTGGAAAGAAGGCTCTCAATTGGGGGGTAAAAGGCCTGGCAGCATGACTGCTTCGGGGGGCGGGGGGCCCTCCGACGCGACTCCCCAGCATTTTACTGGCCCTCCTAGCCCACCACCGAGAGCCAGTAATATCTTGCCCAATGTTTCAGGTTGATAACTTTTCATAAGATTAGTTACGATTTTGGGCCCCCGTTGATGCGTGCAGCCAGTGAACAGTGCGATTAACACTGGCTGCACATGGAAATCATTATAATAAGCAGGCAACATGAAGTTGGTATGCTGTCTGCATTTCAATCAACAGATGTGGGTTAATTGCACATTGTGATCCCCACGCCCATTTTTGGGGGCTATCCAATTTGGGCCTCCCAACTCTTATATAAAATATGCACGTGGAAATTTTTTTTTTATTAACCAAACAATTTATAAGTCGACAAAATATTGACATTGTCACAGGAAGAATGAATGTAGGTTCTTTTAAAAAGCTGTAGCTCAGAAGAAAGTGTTTCCACTGGCTGAAGAATCGATAATCAGAGGGCACAGATTTAGGGTGATAGGCAAAAGAACCAGAGGCAACATGAGGAAAAACTTTTTTTATGCACCAAGTGTTTAGACGTTGGAATGCACTGCCTCATAGGGTGGACGAAACATTCAATAGTAGGTTTCAAATGGGAATTGGATAAATACTTGAATGAGAAAAAATTACAGGAGTTTGTGTAGAGTGGTGCATGGGACTAAGCAGATTGTTCTTTGAACGAGTCGTGCAGACTTGAAGGTCTGTACTGTTAAATGATTCTATGAAAGTGACACTAACCAGGAATGATGTAGCAGGCAATCCGTTGAACCTACCTTTTATATTTACAAGTCTTGCAAATTTGCAACTTATTTTTACTTTTTATTTTCAAAACTGGTATCTTTTTCAGGCCTCAGCTGGAATCTATCAGTTTGTGGTTTCCTGAGACACACATGAAACAAAGAACATGGAAATACCTGAAGTAGACTTTCTGAGAGATCAAGGTAAATCTTACATGGCAGAAAAATACAGTGTTCAGAACAATTGTATAAAGTTCACTTCTGAGAAATAACTTTGCTGCTTTATAAATGCATAGGGGTGCATTACAATGATGTAGTCCATCAACTGTTTTAATTGACTTTATAAAGAAAGAGTAGGGCCTATTGAGGACCATAAGGATAACCCGTGTGTGGAGGTGGAGGGTATTGGTATGGTTCTTAATGAATACTTTGCATCTGTTTTCACAAAAGAAAAGGGATGATACAGATATTGCAATCAGGGAGGTGGAGTGTGAAATATTAGATGAAATTAACAGAAAGGAAGTATTAAGAGGTTTGACATCTTTGATAAATCCCCAGGTCTGGGCAAAATGCATTTTAGGCTGTTAAGAGAACGAAAGAAGAAATAGTGGAGGCTCTGACCATCATTTTCCAATCCTCTCTGGCTACAGGTCTAGTGCCAGAGGGCTGGAGGACAGCTAACATTGTTACCATTGTTTAGAAAGGGAATGTCCAAGTAATTACAGGTCAGTTGCCTAACCTCAGTGGTGGGAAAATTATTTGAAAAAGTTCTGAGGGACAGGATAAATCTTTATTTAGAAAGACATTGATTAATCAAAGACATTCAACACTGATTTGTTAGGGAAAGGTTGTATCTGACTAACATGATTGAATTTTCTGAGGAGTTAACACGGAGGGTTAATGAGGGTAGTGCATTTTATGTAGTCTATATGGATTTTAGCCAGGCTTCTGATCAGGTCCCACGTGGCAGACTGGTCACGAAAGTAAAAGCCCATGGGATCCAAGGCAAAGTGACAAGTTGGATCCAAAATTGGCTCAGAGGCAGGAGCAATGGTTGATGGGTGTTTTTATGACTGGAAGGCTGTTTCCACAGGGCTGAGTGCTAGGTCCTTGCATTTTGTGGTAAATATCAATGATTGGACTTGAATGCAGGGGGTATAATTAAGAAGTTTGCAGATGATACAAAAATAGGTGTGTGGTTGATAATAAAGAAGAATGTTGCAGACTGCAGGAAGATATCAATGGCCTAAGTCAAGTGGATGGAACAGTGGCAAATGGAGTTCAGTCCAGAGAAGTGTGAGGTTATGTATTTTGGGAAGGCGGACAAGGCAAGGGAATACACAATAAATGGTAAGATTTTTTTAGATTTAGAGATACAGCACTGAAACAGGCCCTTCAGCCCACCGAGTCTGTGCCGACCATTAACCACCCATTTATACTAATCCAACACTAATCCCATATTCCTATCACGTCCTCATCTGTCCCTATATTTCCCTACCACCTACCTATACTACTGACAATTTATAATAGCCAATTTACCTATCAACCTTCAAGTCTTTTGGCTGTGGGAGGAAACCGGAGCACCCGGAGGAAACCCACGCAGACACAGGGAGAACTTGCAAACTCCACACAGGCAGTACCCAGAATTGAACCCGGGTCGCTGGAGCTGTGAGGCTGCGGTGCTAACCACTGCGCCACTGATACTGAGAGAGACCTTGGAGTACATCTCCACAGATCCTTAAAGGTGGCTTGACAAGTAGATAAGGTGGTCAAGAGGCAGACAGGATACTTGTCTTTATTAGCCGAGGTATAGAACATAAATAAGAGTTGGCAGGTTATGTTGGAACTGTATAAAACAGTAGTTAGGTCACTGCTGGAATACTGTATGCAGTTCAGGTCACTGCACTATAGGAAAGATGTTATTGCAATAGAGAAGGCACAGAGGAAATTTACGATGATATTGCCTGGACTGGAGAATTTTAGTTATGAGGGAAGTTTGGATCGGCTGGAATTGTTTTCTTTGGCGCAGAGGAGGCTGAAGTGTATAAAATTATGAGGGGTCTAGATAGAGTGGATAGCAAGGTCCTATTCCCCTTAGTTGAAGGATTCATAACCAGGGAGAATAGATTTAGGGTAAGAGGTAGGAGGTTTAGAGGGGATTCGAGGGAAATCTTTTCACCCAGAGGGTGGTGCGGATCTGGAACTCACTGCCTGAAAGGGTGGTAGAGGCAGAAATCCTCATAAGATTTTAAAAGTACTTGTATATGCACCTGAAGGCTATGGACCAAAAGCTGGAAAATGTGATTAGACTGGATGGCTACTTGTCAGTCAGCCAGCATGGACACGATAGGCCCAATGTCCTCCCTCTGCTGTAAATTTCAATGATGAATCAAAATTTCAAGTATTATGTTGCATATGTGCTGGAATTTGCAACAGCAATGAAATACACTCCTTTGGCATTTTACTTTTTATTGCGCATCTATATGCTAAGATCTTGAGGCATATCCTTGTGGCTGAGATTCCTGAGGAACTTAATGGTGGTGAATAGCTAACTGGAAGGATTAAGAGTCTTATAGGAAGTGATACTAACATTAATTCAGTACCTTGTATATGTTATAGTAAAATCAAATTAATTCTACAGCTTTAGAATGTAACAAATTGTAAAGCCAGTACACCTTTACTGAAGCACCTTCTTCAATTTCAGTGAAAAGTACTTTACGTGCAAATTTGTCTTCAATAAAACCTCCTACCTTTTTGTCCGACAGCTTAGCTAGCTAATGCCATGAACCAGAGCCAAAGAGCCTAAGCAGGCCCTAGCTTAGATCGTATATTAGCTGATTTAGGTCAGGGCCTCAATCCCTAACTCGGATGTGAAAATCAGAAAGGATCCTTATTGCTGTCCAGTGACCCCTGCTGGAAATGTTTGGACTGAATTTTACAGCCCCAGCCCCTTGATGTCAGGGGTTGTGGCGGGGGACCAGAAAATGCCTCCAGCAGAGGCCCGCCACAGCCTCGACGGCGGGAAGGCCCGGCCTGATATTGCTGGCGACGGGACCAAAATTGACACATGTAAATCTATTTAAATAGATTAATTAATTACTTACTTGCTCCCGCCGTCCATTCCAGGGCGATATTGGTGCCGGTGACTGGCACTTCCACGCCTTCAGATACCCGTCCTGGTATCTGAGGCAGAACACTAGTGGGGAGGGGGGAGCAGGTAAGTTTCTCTGTGCAGGGTGGGTGGGGGGAGCGGGGTCAGATTAATTTCATTGGTGTAGCGGGTGGTGGGAAGGGGTAAAGCTTAAAGCAGATGAACTTTTAGGGGTAGGTCGGCAGCACAAGGTAAATGTTTTGGGGCGGTGGGGAAGGGCAGGTAATTACTTCTATACTTATGGGGGAGGAGTGGGAGAAGGTCAGGATCACTTTATTTAACTTTTTGCAATCACTATTCCTTTTAATATGTAAATTGTAATGTAGGGCTCGAAGCCTGCAATGGTGCCTGATGCCATTGTGGGGACGGACTGCCCGCTGCCTCCACGCGAGCTTATAAAATCCAGCGCTTGTGTTGAACATTCAGTGAGAACTGGATCTGGCTCAACTGTGTTGTCTCCCACATTCAAATAATCCATAATTCTGAGCTGGGTTAAACCTAGGCCCTAGAGATGAAAGAATAGTGAGCTAAATGTAATCTTAAAGTAAAAGATCTTTGAGATAATAGGTAAATCCTTTGCACAGAAGTACGTATCCAGTATTCTCTTTACTATCTTGCATTGTCCTTA
The DNA here is from genome assembly GCF_036365525.1 of Heterodontus francisci. NCBI lineage: Eukaryota > Metazoa > Chordata > Chondrichthyes > Heterodontiformes > Heterodontidae > Heterodontus > Heterodontus francisci. The sequence goes on from NC_090371.1 coordinate 265,111,735, forward strand.
AAAAATCAATTCAAGATGGGCTACTGAGCTAAGTGCCACAGCATTTGAAGGGGAAGTACTATAGTTACAATTGTTGGATTTTTTTTTTTAGTTATTAGTTGGTTGGAGACCCTCAGGTTGGTTCTTACTCTCAGGCAGGTCATCTTAGACTAACTTATTAGATTTCCTTAATGAAGGCTGCATATCTGGGGATAAGGGTGAAGCAGTGGATGATACATACTCAATCTCAGGAAGACATTTAACACTTTCCCACATAAACTGATTTACAGAGTGCATGCTTGATGGCAAAGTATTAGGCTAAATTGATATCTGGTTGGCAGAGTGTGGTTTGTGGGGAGATGTCAGATTGGAAACCGGTTATAAGTGGAATTACACAGAGGGATGTTAACTTTATGTTGATAGTTTTGTATAATAATTTTAAATTACTTGGAGGGCAATATTATTGAGTTTATGGATGGTACTAAATTAGGTGTATTGGCCAGTGATGGTAACCAATGTCCAACATTCCAAAGGGATATGGATGGGATAGGTCAATGAGTGGAGTGGAGCACAAATAAATCTGAAGTCATGAGATTAGAGAGAGGGGAGTATAATATATGGCAATGTACTTCAGTTAGTTAAGAGAACTGGGGTTTTTGATGGATGGGTTGTTTACGGACAGTGAAGAAAACGAATATGTTACTGGGAAAGAGTTGAGGGTTTGATTTATAATTCCAGAGAGATGATATTGAACATGTATCTGGCCTTGCTGGGACTGCAGCTGGAATACCTTGTTCCATTTTGGTGTGTATTACAGGAGCATTATTAGTCCAAGTCCAGAGGAGGCAGATTCCTGATTTTAGTGGGCCTATTTATGTCAAGCTTAGGACTTCACTGTGGAGAATAGGAAGTTGAGGGAAACTTAATTAGCCCTTTAGGATTTCCATCCATGGATATGGAGAATTTGGATTCAGGAAAGTTCTATTGAGCACAGGATTTGCAGACCGGGGGATGCACTTTAAAGTTAAGGATGTTAACAGGAAATCAAAATTGTAGGCTTGTTTTTAAAAAAGGATGTTGGGTAATAGAATCATGGAACACATTGCCAGTGGGGCTTATGGAACAGAAATCCATGGCAGCATTTAAAAAGGACTGGATAAATTCCTATTTGGAAAGAGAATTAGTCTGGGCTGTTATTTTCAGAACCATGGAAACTGATGGGTGGTTTGGAAAGGGAGGCAAAATACATTAGTGATCATCTTCTCAAAATATTGCTGCATTACTGAACGAGATGAATAAGCAAGTAGATTTATAGGCCCGGATTTTGCAGTAAAGGTGACGGTGAGGTTGTCAGCACTCACTGTTATTAAAGTGTAAACTGGACAACAAATTCCAGTGACTGCATATGCACAGTTAAACATGAAAATCAGGAAGTTGCTGTTTGAGTTGCCCAGCTCCTCCAGACACTTTGCTGTGCCGGTATCTCACATAGCGACTTGCAATTGAAATGCATGGAACAACGAGAAGTTGCTGTACCTAATGTGGAGACAATAGGCAGGTACTCTAATTGGCAGGATGTGACTAGTGGTATACTACAGGAATCTGTGTTGGGGCCTCATCCATTCACCATATTTATTACTGACTCAGATGATGGGATAAGAACCATATCTCCAAGTTTGCTGATGACACAAAGAAAGGTGGCATTGCAAGCAGTGTAGATGGAAGCATAAACATACAGGGAGATGATAATAGATTGTGAATGGGAAAAACTGTGACAAATGGATTACAGTATAGCTATATGTGAGATCATCTACTTTGGACCTAAAAAATAAGAGTATTTTCTAAGTGGTGACAAGCTAAAACAGTGGTGGTCCAAAGCGACTTAGGAGTCCATGTACATATATCGTTAAACTGTATTGGACATAAGCATAAAATAATCAAAAAGGCTAGAAATTATGCTACAGCTCTAGAAAGCCCTAGGTAGACCACGATTGGAGTACTGTGTTCTGTTTTGGGTATCACCAGGAAGGAAATATTGGCCTTGGAGGGAGTGCAGTGTAGATTTACCAGAATGGTACCTCAACTCCAAGGGTTAAATTAAGAGGAAAGATTACACAAACTAGGGTTATATTTCCAGGAATTTAGAAGGATAAGGGGTGATTTGATTGAAGTTTTCAAGAGGAACTGATCGAGTAGATAGAGAGAAACCGTTTTTGCTGGTTGGGGAGTCTAGAACTGGGGGCATAGCATAAAAATTAGAGCCAGATCTTTTTGGAGTGAAATTAGGAAATGCATCTGCACACAAAGGGTGGTAGAATTTTGGAACTCTCTTCTGCAAATGGTAGTTGATACTGGGTCAGTTATTAATTTTAAATCTGATATTGCTAAATTTTTGTTAACCATGGATATTAAGGGTTATGGGGCAAAGGTGGGTATATGGAGTTAGGTCACAGTTCACCCATGTTCTTATTGAATGGTGGAACAGGCGCCTACTCCAGTTCCTGTGTTCCTACCTAGATGATATATCCTCAATAAACTCATCAGAAACAGTTCGGGCTTGTCCATTCCAGTGTAAGTAATTTTTTACCAGCATGATGAGTCTTAATCGTCAAACAACCTCTCTGGCAACGAAAATTAACTTTTATAAGTGTGGAGTCTCATTCTTTCAGATTTTAATTATTGTTGGAGGCTGAAACAAATAAAAAATACTTTCATTTTTACTTTGTCATTCTGTATTTGTTCTCTCTTTCTTGATCCAATCTTTATTTCCCTCTCAATTTTGATTTCTGTACTTGATTTGGCATTGAATTAAATATACTAATGTACACTTTCTGGTTTAGATGTTCAGCACTGCATCAAAATGGCTTTCTAATCACAGCAAATTCCAGTTCAAAACCCCATAGAAAGTCTGTGGGCAAGTATAAGTGCTGTTCAATCGCCACTGACTACAAGATCCAGGCTGTAGTATTTTTTACTTAAAGCAAATTTATAAAAGCCATACTAGTTAATAGCAAAAATTAGGTCTCAAGTATAAAAATATATTTACATTGTGCTATTGTCCTATCTTCTAGTTTAGTTTCCTTCATAAACAATTTACAAAACTTGAGAAAGTGAATTAATTCCTTTTGTTACCTTGTCCTTTTTTTTTAAAAGAAAAAAAAGAAAGACTTGCACTTTTCATGACCACTGGCTGTCTCAAAGTGCGTTACAGCCAATGAAGTACTTTTGAAGTGTAGTCATTGTTGTGAGCAGGAAATGTGGCAACCAGCAAGCTCCCACAAATAGCAATGTAGTAATGATCAGATAATCTGTTTTTGTGATGTTGGTTGAGGGGTAAATATTGGCCAGAACACCCCTTCTCTTCAAAATAGTGCCACTGGATCTTTTACATCCACCTGAGAGGGCAGACAGGGCCTCGGTTTAACATCGTAGCCGATAGACAGCATCTCTGACAGTGCAACACTCCTTCAATACTGCGCTGGAGTATTAGTCTTGATATACTATTGCATTTATTTTTATATTTTATGTACACAGGCTTTGAAGTAGGTGTGAATTTAGAATCACATTGTTTAACCAAATGTTTTAAAGGATAATATATCTTGGAAGATTAGGTTGCCTGAATTAAGTGATCACAATGCTCTCCCCTTAGGAGTTTAGGACCTTCAAAGTTTAGAGAAATGATATTTGTCCTCGCGTAGGTTCTAATGGGAGGATGTTCTACATAGGATACCATGTCAAAAGTTTAAACATGATCTGAAATGTTGACTTCTATTGTGTTCAATTTTGTGTCCTATAGTTCAGCGGTTAAATGCGGTGCTCAGTCAGTATCAAGCAGAGCAGATGCCCAAATCTGATGTTGGCCAGGTACAGTCATTTCCAAAATTATATTTTCTAAATATTTTGCTAAGTTAATTTTTTTTTTTAGCTTTTTAAATGCTACTGCAGGATTTCTGTAACTGGGTTGGAGTTGCACTCTTTATTTACTGACATTGGGGAGAATTTTATGCTGGTGGCCGAAGTCTCGACATCAGGAGAAACCCACGCCGAGGTCCCCATGTCACCTTTTTTCCGAAGGCCTGCCAAATTTAGTGCCAATCAGGCACTTAAGTGGACAGCGGCGGACCATCCATAAGATTTAGGACCCTGTTACCAGAAGTCCCACTCTTGGAGAGCTGTCGGCCAATCTAGGGAGGCACCACAGAGGCAGGGGCTGCTGTTGAAGGTGATCGTCCTGAACCCTGAGGGGCGTCGCTGGAACTAGGCCTTGGATAGGTCAGGGCGGGAGAGGGCTCGGCAGCAAGGGAAAGGGGGTGGCCCCTCAGCAGCCCCCCCCATTTTCCCAATGCCGGGTCCCTCGCTCAGGTACTAAGTGCCTTTGAATGAGGGACCTGCCTGCAGAGCTGGGAAGCGGACCGCATGGTTTTTCCCACCGTGCCTCCTGTGCGGTGACGGGGCCGCCTACCGCATGGGTAATTGCGGCTGTGGTGGGAAGAGGCCCTTAATTGGGGGTTAATTGCCCAGTTAAGGGCCTCAATTGGCGGCGGGGCAGGAAGACCATTCACAGGCCACTATTCCACCTGATTTTATTTTCTCCCTGCCTCCAAACCCACTGCAGGAAGGAACATAAAATTCCACTCATTCTCGCTGTTTTTATTGTTCCATGTGATCAGCAAAACTTCAACTATTTGTTGGCAGATCTCAATTCTTTTCTTCCCTATGTATGGCATTCCCTACGTATATGCAGCAAGACCTGGACAATATCCAGGCTTGGGCTGATAAGTGGCAAGTAACATTCGCGCCACACAAGTGCTAGGCAATGATCATCTCCACCAAAAGAGAATCTAACCATCTCCCCTTGACATTGAACGGCATTACCATCGCTGAATCCCCCACTGTCAACATCCTAGGGGCTACCATTGACCAGAAACTGAACTGGAGTAGCCATATAAATACCATGGCTACAAGTGCAGGTCAGAGGCTAGGAATCCTGAGGCGAGTAACTCACCTCCTGACTCCCCAAAGCCTGTCCACCATCTACAAGGCACAAGTCAGGAGTGTGATGGAATACTCTCCACTTGCCTGGATGGGTGCAGCTCCAACAATACTCAAGAAGCTCGACACCATCCAGGACAAGCAGCCCGCTTGATTGGCACCCCATCTACAAACATTCACTCCCTCCACCAGTGGCAGCAGTGCGTACCATCTACAAGATGCACTGCAGCAATGCACCAACGCTCCTTAGACAGCACCTTCAAAACCGTGACCTCTACCAACTAGAAGGACAAGGGCAGCAAATACATGGGAACACCACCACCTGCAAGTTCCCCTCCAAGTCACACACCATTCCTTCATTGTCGCTGGGTCAAAATCCTGGAACTCCCTTCCTAACAGCACTGTGGGTCTACCTACCCCAAATGGACTGCAGTGGTTCAAGAAGGCAGTTCACCACCACCTTCTCAAGGGCAATTAGGGATGGGCAATAAATGCTGGCCTGGCCAGCGATGCCCACATCCCATGAATGAATCAAAAAAAAAAAGGGTGCTAATGTGGCCAGGTTTCTCCCCACAAAGTTGTTTACTCATACATTATTGTCTCACTCCGAAATGTCATTGACTAGTTTTTATACAGTCGCTGTGGCCGCTTATACTTGGATCAACTATGTTAAATGAAGAAAATGTTTTATGTCAGCAAGTGGAAAAATGTTGACAACCTAATTTTTAGTGTTCCTGGAGCAAGTATAATTAGATCTGTTTTGCATATAACACACAATTTGATATTGAAAAATGACATTCAAATACATGTTAAGTGCAAAGGTGCAAAAGTGTTTGTCCAACGTGGAAAAATTATGTTACGAGTATTTTACCTTCGGCACTGTAAAGGGCTGCTATAAGTAATGAACAAATGAGTAATACTATAAAAAAAAGTTTTATTAGATTATTTACTTTCCAATGATAAAGCATGTGCATTCCTCCCTTCTCCTGCATAATTCTTAGGTTATAGTTCAAATCATACGGTCTGACAGAGTGTTTATTCCTCTGTTATCTGAAGACTAGTGGACACAGAAGGGTTCATGTCATTTCCAGTTTTCAAATGATAGTAACGAGTCTTCTGTTCAACCTCCAGAACTCCAGATTTCTTTGGGAGCGAGACTAGCAATTTAACCAGGCAACTTAGAATCCAGTTACACTGGCTGAGTTAAGGTGAAATTATAATGCAAACCTGGCATTCTTTTGAATATGAGCATGTTGTACTTGAAAATCATGGCTGGGAGTTGCAGAGTCCTATTGGAGAAGGCTCAATGTCTGATGGAGAAAATACTTTGACAAATCAATACCGTAATTGCAGTATTTTCTCTGTTCATCTAGGTTGGGCAATTAGGTGAACATGATCCTCCAGCACCCTGGCTCATAGACAAGTGGTAAGCTTCTTCTTGGTGTATTAGGCTGGTGATATAATTATCTTGTTCATGCAATTTGTTATTCAAATTATTGAAACATATTGATTAAATAATTGGGAACATTGCGTGTTCATGAATCAGTCTTCAAGTTTTATACTTGCTTTTGTGTAAAATATTAGGAGATTTTTATATTTGATCATCATGCCACATATTATTTAAACTTGTGAGACTGCAAATGTCCCAGTAGTCTGTTTTTCTGCTTCAACAATCATCCAGCTAGAAAGAAAATCGCTAAGACTTAGGGCTGAATTTTTAGGCCCCAATGGAGGGCGGCCACTGAGGTGGGTGGGGCGCAGAATTTCACACCGCCAGTTGGCATACTGATTCCCTGGCTCCATCCCGTCCCCAGGCCATTTTCCTGGAGGGGGATTGGGGTGCACCAAGACTATCTGCCCAGAAGTGGTGGGTAGTCAATTAAGCTCGTAAAAGGCCAATTAAGGCCTATTGTCAGAGGCTGACTGGAATTTTCCAGTTCACCTCTAGGTCACCCGAGACTTCGGGGAAGAGTGTAGCTGCCTGGAGACGGCCTGCGGCCTGCAAACCAAGGAATCAGCACTCCAGGCAGGCTTAGAAACCCTTCCTAAATTCCTGGCTTCAGTTGCAGTCACAGGCCACCCTGTAGCAGAGTTTTCCCTCTACAATGGTGGCCCAGCTGCTGAGACTATTTTTTAAGTTAAAGTTAAAAAAGTTGGAGAGAGGGTGCCTCCATCTTAGGGCACCCTCTCTCTCACTGACCTGAAAAACCAGCCTGCTGCCTATTCAGCGCTATTGGCCCTCCTATTCGCTCTCTAGCTTCAAGAGCCCACCCGCCATCCTTAATTGACAAGCCTGCCCTCTGGCCATTATTTGGCCAATTTGGGGAAAATCACAGCTGGGTGACTGTTCCCCACACAGCGCAGGCTTCTGACTCCCTTTTGACCATGACTGCGGCGTTCCAAAGCCCACGGGGAAAAGCCTGTCCTCTGTTTCTTTCTTAAGTTTTCTGTTCACTGAAATTATCATAATTTTCTGAACATAATATGCACTTTTTCCCCTAAAAGTTGATCTAGAAGTTAGGGTGTATATTATACCTGGTAACAAATCAAAATGGGTTTTTTTGCAGCCGTTAAATGGCCTCACAGTGAATGCAGTCAATTCTGTTTGGAATTGGCTCTCTTTCCCTTGCAAAAGTTTGGGTCCTTTTTATTAGATTTACGGAGGAACTCAGCCAGATCTCAGTTTCCCTGGCTGAGATTCTAGAAGAGCAGAAGCATGGAAACTCAGACTAGGAAACAGGGAGGCTGCAGAAGAAAATTGATGCCTGAAAGAGGGTTAAACAGTGCATCCTGTAGTGTCCTTTCAAGATTGGCTTGGTGACGGTTCTCCTATGAGGCAATCCATCAAGGGATTGCAAGGCTTTAATTACCAAAGGACCCAACTGACATCATAAGCAGTTGGTAGGATGTTGTCCAGAATCTTTTAAGGGATGACTATTTTGATATTTATGATCCAGGTATGTTAGTTGGTATATATAATCAAACGTGTAAGAGGCAGGCAGTGTGGGGATCCTCCTGGAGTGTGGCACTCTCAAACAGGCTCCCCCAGCCTGCAGTCCATCACTTGCAACTGGCCGGTCATGCCCCTGGGAATAATGACACTTTGACAACAGTCTAGATGTGCATTATACATGGTGGTAAGGCAATTTTTACTCTTCATTAATGCAAGTCTAGGTGCATATTATATTTGGAACATTGTGATTATCTCTAACAACATACTGTTAAAAGCAGCTAAGGATGGTGTGTGATACAGTGAAAACCTACAGAGAATGAGTACAGAACTTTCAAAGGAAGGAGAAAAATTGTGTTCAAGCCTTGATACCTGATGATGATTCGGCTCTTTCCTCTTAATCTATGTTTAGTAACCAGATTGTTGTTAAAGTCTCAAGATGTGTTTCAATAGTAATTGCTGATTTTCTAAGAGAAGGTTGACTAGTGCATAATTTACTGATGTTTCATGTTTGTACTTTCTCATCTTTTCTCTGGCAGTCTTATGGCACCTCTTATAACAGAATATGACAAGCAGATGCAAAAAATGAGCCAACAGTTGCATTGTCATCAGGTGAGAATACTCGAGCCTTGCTTTGTTTTAAAGTTGATGATTTTTGTTGAAGCTTATAGATCTACTTTCCAGCAACACTTTATTTTTAATTCAATATTAGATTCACATGAATGAGATGAAGTTAAAGCTTGAAGATGTTGTAAGAGAAAATGAAAGGTGAGATTATCCTACTTTTAAGGTTAGAATTATTATGAAATCTATTAGCTGTAGGCAGGTACTAATTGCTTTATTCATTTACGTGTGTCTTTGAATTGATGCAAATTAAAACATAAAATGTGAATCATGCGCTAGCATGTAAAATCACTTCAGTGCTTCTGATGAAGCTTTATCAAAGTGGTGTGGTGGGCTTAAGTACTATACTTTCACCTCCTGAGATCTAAGTTTAAAAAAACCCAGACGTATGAAATAAAAGTTTCAATGTTTTTCTTTCCCGCCCATCATCCTTGAAAGCACTGACTTTGACACAGTAGGGTTCTATGGAGATGCTGGTAGCCATCCAATAACTCAGCCAAGTAGCCATTCATTATATGTAAGCTTTGAGAGCAAGTGTCAGCAGGCCGTACACAGTGGAGGGCATCAGTCAAGTCTAATCCTTTCCTCACCTGTAAGTGCATTTTTTAGCTATGCTCACCATACAATCGGGGCCAGAACACAAGTTCATTTTCTCCTTCCCTAACCCAGAGGTACTGGACCAATTGTCCATTTTGTGTTCTGGCCAACACCAACCAACTTGATGTAAGCTGGAGACTGAACCTAGGACCTTTTGATTGGTATGTCATCTTACTATACCTACTTGGTATAGTACTTGCTTTTACCTACTAAGTCATTGAGTGTGGGTTCTGAACTTGGACCTGAATTTTTCTAAACCAAATTTAATCTTTCTGGCAAATTCACTGAGCATGGCAGACAATTTATGCAAGTTATTTGAAATTACAAAAGCAAGATACTGTGGATGCTGTAAATCTGAAATAAAAACAGAAAATGTTCGAAATACTCAGCAGGTCTGACAGCATCTGTGGAGAAAGAAAGAGAGTTAATGGTTCAGGTTCTGATGAAAGACCACAGACCTGAAATGTTAACTTCGTTTCTCTCTCCACAGATGCTGCCAGACCTGCTGAGTATTTCCAGCAATTTTTGTTTTTCTAGTTATGAAATTAGCTGGCTATGCCTTATACCAAAAATTAGGTATTACTCTATTTTCTAACTGGTCCACTTGCCATTGGCTGTGCTGCAGGTTGTATGCCGAGTTACAGGAGACCATTGAAAAACAGTTGGAGTCATTGCCTTCTGGTGCAGATATTGTTGACGTTGACTCTACAGGAGAAGAAGTGGTGAGAAACCTAAAGGAACAGTTACGGCTAGCCAATAGGGTAGGTGATTCGGAGCAAAGTGATACACTTCTCAACCTACAATGCGTGGAACAGTATTTTAACATTTAAAACTATTTTTTATAACCTTCATGACAGAACTGCTATGGTCATAACAATATTGAAAGAGGGATCAGAGGTTTGACTGAAGCATAAAGTATAGCCTAAGATTTAGTCATCTGGAAGGTGGAATATACCGTAGTGTGGGACTGGAGTCATATGTAGGCTAAACCAAGTAAGGGTGACAGATTGCATTAATTTAAAAGTGCTAATGAACCAGTTTGGGTTTTTTTACGATAATCTGGCAGCTTTCATTATTATTTTTCTAGTACTATCCCACAATTATTGGAATTATTAAATTCAATTTCACAACTTGCCATATGACATTCAAACTCTCAACCTCAGGGTTACTAGTCCAGTATCATAGCCACTAGCTAATGTAATGTATACATGATTGCACACTCAACCACTATGAGGACCACGAATCATTAATTTATTGATGTAAATGAAAGCTCTAAGTGTGATTTCAAATGGAAAAGATTGTCATGTTCTTTCGTGTTTTTTTTCTGAAAGTGCTAAGCTAACCTGTGTTTGATTAGAAATCTATCTGATTTGTAGTACAACTGTGTTATTGTCCCAAGTCACAAAGATAGAAAGCCAAATATATGAATTAACAATTCTTATTGTACATGATTCCTTTCTTCCAATCAAATGCACCGTGACAAAGATTAAAGTTCGTAGTGACATTATTTGAAGATGGAATATCATGTATGAGGGATTAAGTTGCTTTATATAGATTTCAGGCTTGCTGTATTCTATACACTTAAACGTGTTTTATTGGTGAAACTGATCTCTGTTAATCGAGTGTTTTACTGCTTTACTGATATTTCTCATTTTCAACATTTTCATTATTATTTTACTGAAATGATAATGAGTAAAAGTACATTACTGTACCTGAGTGAGCACAGAAATTGCAATGCATCCCTGAAATTTCAGAGCTCATATTGGCATTTAGCTGAAAGTGAAATCAAGCACTGCATAATTTACACTCCATAAAAGGCTGATATTCTAGATTTCCATGCTGATAGAAAATTACTTTCCTAACTGGTCTGCCTTGCATTTTAGGAAAAGGACCTGGCTTTGGAGTTATGGCAGTCAGTTGCACAAGCTTTAGATCGAATGCAACTGATGTATCAAGATCACGTGTCAGAGGCTCAGAATCATACCTTTGATCAACAACAACAGAATGTATGACATCCTTTAATATTTTTATATTTCATAGAGTTAAATGAACATTATTTTTCTGATGTAGAAATGTATGGTGAGCTTTGCTTCATTTAAAAAAAAATGAAACAAGTTATGATGTAGCTGTTAATTAGTGCTTGATAATTACATTTTTCTGAGAACCATCAGCAAGTGCATAAATCTTTGATATTTTTGTTCCAGGAACAGTTGGCACACTTCCAGCAACTTACTCAGCAGCTTCAACTGGCAAATCAAAAACTAAAACTGGTAAGGTGAAACATCTGGAAAATGCTTATTTAGTATCCAATACAACCTTCGGTTTCACATACTGAATTATATGGAAAATAATTCAGGAAGATTTTTCACTTCTAATAAAGTTTTCATTGATAAATTATATTTCAAGAGCTTGTGAGAACCAATTAATGTCACCAGCCAATTTAATAGCCTCAGCGCCAATCTTTTCTTCTCCAAAGTGCTAACTCAGCCTGGTAGTAAAATATTGGCTGGAATTGCACGCCCCCCCCCCCCCCCCCCCAAAGAGCGGGATGGTGGGTGGCGGGGGGGGGGGTCCTTCCCGTCCTGCTTCCGCCTCTGCTGCCATTTTATGCAGGGCGGCAGCGGGAAACGGCCCACCCGCTCCAGGCCAATAAAGGCCTTTAATTGGCCAATTGGCGGCGACTTAAGGGATTTACCCTTGGCTGGTTGGGCGGCGCAGGCCTGAGAAAACCCACCTGACAAAAGCAGGTGGCTCTCTGACGGCCCGGGGTGGGGCCATCCTGGTCAGGCACCCTGTGCCCGATGGAGGACTGCCCCCAATACCCCAACCATCTCCGACGTCCAGTACACCCCTCACCACCCCCCCCCCTCCCCCTCCCCAGTCAACTAACCTTGCCTCAGTGGGGCCCAATCGATCGCCCCCGGCGAGGCCCCTAAAACTTACCTTTACCCGGGGCCGTCCTTCCTCTTCTTCATGAAACAGGGCTGCACTCCCAGTGGTGCTGCTGGGACTAAGAGCTGCTGGCCCACTGATTGTCCAGCAGCTCCATTAGACTTGACCTCCTGCCTCAATGAGGTGGAAGACCCACCTCAGATCTCTTAAAGGCCTGGGGATTGTAAAATCCAGAATGGATCCCCAGGTCAGGCGGAGCCCAGGATGCTTCACAGGAACGTTGCCAAAGAAAATTTGGCACCGAGCCACTTTAAATATTAAGCAGAAGGTCGTATGTTAAAACCCCACCCAAGGGCTGTCCGGTCCTCTGCCAAAACTGCTGACTACTCCAGAATCATCCTGGAATGCCAAGATAACCCCTCTTTTTCTCTATTACCAACTGTCTCCTTAAACTCTTCTCCCTTGTCCCTCCACCCTCACTACCAAACTCAAATGTGGGCAGCTCATGATTTTATCACTAAGATTGAGAACATCCATTCAGCTACCTCTGCCACAGCCCTCCCTTCCCCTAGTCCATCAAATGAAACTTCCTCCAAGGTTCCACCTAGCCTTGAGCTTGCATCTTTCTTTAGTTTTCCTGCTATCTCCTCTCGTGCCCTCTCTCAGCTCATCTTGTCCATGAGACCTACTTCCTGTTCTCTTGACTCAGTTCCCATTACTGACCACTCAACTTCCATTCCTGGCCCACCTGCTAGCTAACATTGTAAACGGTTTCCCATCCTCTGATACTGTCCCACTCTCCTTCAAATCTGCTGTCATCACCTTTCTGCTCAAAAAACCTCCCCTTGATTACTCTGTCCTTGCAAGCTACCACCTCACCCCAACTATCTTTCGTTCAACTCCATATATGAACCTCTCCAATCAGATTTCCGCTCATGCCGCAGCTCTGAAATGGCTTTAGTCAAGTCGCAAATGACATCCTCTGTGATTATGAATGAGATGCACTATCCCTCCTCATACTTTTCGATCAGTCATGCTTTTGACATCATTGACCACACATTCTCCTTCAATGCCTCTCTGTTGTCCAGCTGAATGGGGCTGCCCTCGCTTGCTTCAATTCCTGTCTAACCAGTCATCGCCAGCAAATCTCCTGCAATGGAATCTCTTCCTGCTCCCATACCATTAGCACTGGAGTGCCCCCCACGGATAACTCCTGGGCCCCTCTTATTTCTCATCTACATACTGTCCCTCAGTGACATCATCCAAAAACACAATGTCAGTTTCTACATGTACAGTGACAGCACATAGCTCTGTCTTGCTGGTGCCATTGTCTTCAGCCCATGCCATGCCTCGAGCTGAACCTGACTATTCATGATGCTGGCACCTTATTTGACTGTAATCTGAGCTTTCAGCCCATTTCCTCTCCCTCAGTAAGACTGCCTACATCTACCTCTGTAACATTACTGGTTTGTGCCGTGCTTCAGCCCATCTGCTGCTTGAAACCCTCTGTTGCCTTCAGGCTCGACCATTCCAGTGCTAACCTGGTCAGCCTCCCATCTTCAACCTTCCGTAAACTTGAGCTGATCCAAAGCTCTGCTACCCATATCTTTTCTCGCACCAAGTTCCGTTCATGCATATTCTTAGGCAGTTCCTCGGGAATGGGGATGACTTTTTCCATTCCAGGGTTGTGGGCCCTTAGGTGACCAAATTGTCCAATTCTGGTTCCGCATACTCTTCCACAGGTGGGGCAGGTGGTGCTTGGTGAGGCAAGTGAATGGGATGCGCAAATTTCTGAACACTCCTTTCGTTGTTTGCACGGTCGCTTCCTGGGCAAATCAACGTTCTTTGAACTGGCTGGTACCTTCGCGAATGCTTCTTCTCCATTTTGGGCGGTCTTGGGCAAAAGATTCTCACAAATCAGTGGAGATGTCACACTTTTTCAGGGAGGCTTTAAGGACATCCTGTAGCGTTTCCTCTGCCCTCCTGGTAGCCTCTTGCCGTGACAGAGCTCGGAGTAGAAAGTTTGTTTTGAGAGTCTTGTGTCAGGCATTTGGAAGATATGGCCCGCACACCATAACTGACTAACCATGACCAGTGTCTCGATACTGGGGGTGTTGGCCTGAGAGAGGACACTGATATTGGAGCGCCTGTCCTGCCACTGAATTTGCAGGATTTTGTGGCGGCACCGCTGGTGATATCTCTCCAGGGCTTGGAGATGTCTGCTGCACAGCGTCCATGTTTCTGATGCGTACAGAAGGATAGGTAACACTGTGACCCTGTAGACAATGAGCTTAGTGCCAGGTCTGAGGTCTTTGTCGTCAAACACTCTTTTCCTCAGACGACCGAAGGCTGCGCTGGCACACTGGAGGCGATGCTGAGTTTCATCATTTATATCCTGCCTTGCTGAAAGGAGGCTCCCAAGGTTTGAGAAGTGATCCACATTGTCCCGTGTGTCATGCAGGCCCCCACCTGCCAAGAATGAGGCGTATTAATTTCGCCACATGGACATTAAACTTCAAATTGTTGCTGAGAAGAAGAGAAGGCCTGTTACAAGGGGTTGCCAGGCCCCTGGCTAGAAAGACATTTTTGCATATTAACAGACAATGTTTGTAGACAAAGGACCATTCTCTGACACACACACAATACACAGAGCCAAGACATGGTCAGACCAGTTAGTCACATGACTAACCTGCTTGGCAACCTGGGGTTTTCTGAATTGTAGAGTTTTGAACTGAGAGATGGCAAAAAGCAGAATGCTTCTGGACTGAAGAAGACCTCCTGTCTTTCTGTCTACTCCCATCTCTTTCTCACGGAACTCCAAAACCCACTGAAGACACATGAACCCCAAGAGAGAAAAGTCTCCTACAGTGAACAAGGCTTAAGAAGAATACTGGGCCCCAACAAAAAGCAAGATCTATCTACAATCAAGGACTCTACTGCGAGCTCGAAACACAGTAACACAAAACCCTCTTTAGAGATTGCCTCAAACTTTCCCACTTTATTTTTCTTCTCTTTCTGTCCATATCTGCATGTGTATATTGCGTATGTATGCTAGCGTGGGTGTGTTGTGTATCTGTAGGCATTAACCAAATTAGTGTTAAAGTTTAATAAATTTCAACTTTTCTTCTTTAAACCTGAGAAAGCCTGTTTGTGCTGGTTTCTTTGCCTTATAATTGGAAAGTGGTGAACAAGAATTCACCAAGTGGGAGCTAAAAACACGGTGTGTTTAAAAATTAAACCCTATTACAGTAAGACCAGGTGAAGGCTGAAAGGGAACCCGAGACCTCTTTCTCACCTGGTCGTAACAAGTGGTTTACCATGAATCTTGATAGTTGGGGGGCAGTATTGCGCTTAGGGAGCAGGCTGGTAGAGGACCTTTATCTTCCGGATGTTTAGCTTAAGGCCCATTCTTTCATACGCCTCTGTGAACGCATCGACAAGGGTTTGAAGCTTGGCCTCTGTGTGCGCATGTGCAAGTGTTGTCAGCATACTGCAGCTTGATGACAGAGGTTGGAGTGGCCTTGGTTCTGGACTGGAGGTGACGTGGGTTAAATGCTTTCCCGCTCGTCATGTAGAGTAAATCTACTCACACAGGGAGCTTCGAGGAGATGAGGTGGAGTGTTGTGGCGAGGAAGATGGAAAAGAGCATTGGTGCTGTGTTCATGCATCACCCCTGTGTTCACTGATGTACATTGGCTCCTGATCCACCAATGTCCCAAATTTTGAATTCTCATCTTTGTGTTCAAATCCCTCCATGGCCTTATCTTTCCCTATTCTGTAACATCCTGCAGCCCTACAATTCGCTGAGAACTCTGCGTTCCCCCATTTCTGCCCTCTTGTACATCTGCAACTTCTTTTGCCCCACCAATGAGGCCATGCCTTCAGCTATCTAGGCCCCACGCTCTAGAATTCCCTCCATAAACCTCTCCGCTTCTCCACCTCTCTCTCCTTTAAGATGCTTCTTAAAACCCACCTCTTTGTCCAAGCTGTTGATCACCAGTCCTAATAACGCCTCGTTTGGCTCAATGATGTCATTTTTTTGTTGGATTACGTTCCTAAGAAGCCCCTTGGTATGTTTTACTATATTAAAGGTGCTTATTTAAATGCAACTTGTTGTTAAGCACCATAATCTTGGCTTGCACTTTATTGCAGCACTGAGAAAATGCTGCAGTGCCAGATGTGTCTTTAAGCCAAGGTCCCATCTGCCTGGTCAGGTGTAAGTGAAAGATCCCATAGCGTTTTCTTGAAGAAGAAAAGAAAGTACTTCCAGTGTCTTGGCATATGTTCATAGCTGAGCCAACATCACTAACCAGACTAACTGGTCATCGATCTCCTAGCTGTTTGAGAGACCTAACAGTGCACGATTTGCTTGCCATATTTGCCTACAAAATAGTAATTGCATATTGAAGGTAATTTGGTATCTGTGAAGCGCTTTGGGACATTCCGTAGATGGAAAGACATTACAAAATGCAAGTTCTTTCTCTTAGACTACTGTGCACAACATTATTTATTCCTATTTTTATTTCAACAAAATAGATATAAAGTATTTAATATTATTCGTACACTTGAACAGATTTGTTCTGTAGTGGCAGTACAATAATGCAAATGTTAAAAGCTGTATAACCTTTTGATATTGAGAAAATTAAGAACTCTTATTTCAAAATAATAGCTTTAGTACTGTTTGTGTTTCTGCTTAGCTCTAATGACTGTCTTTGCTACACCACTTTTTTTTTAATAAAGCAGACTTTGATCTTTAAATAACATGGAGGTTGTACCTTTAAAAGCATGGAGGTTACACCTTTTCCTAAACATTTTCAAGGTTATTAATCCATCATGTGAGTCGAGAAATGTAACATAGCTTTTTCTTCCTGTTTTAAACAGACTAATCAGCAGTTTATGAATACAGTGACTGAGCAAAATTTGGAAGTGGAGCAGCACCGCAAAGAGTTGAGGTATGTATAATGTCGCTGTAACCCAGGTGTTCCATCGCATTCAGAGTCAAGTACACACATTTCAATGTAAGAAAATATTAGTGAATGTTTACCAGTATTGAAAATATACAAAAATTACCCAACAAATACATCTATAAAAAGGAAAACACAAATAACAGAAATCAAAAATAAAAAACAGAAATGCTGGAATTGCATGCTATATAAAATAGCTTGACATTTCAGGGATAACCCTTCATTGCGATCATTAACCGATCTATCTCCTTCAGATGCTGATGGGCATTCTGTGCCTTTCCAGTCATTTTTCTTTTTATTTCAAATATAAGCAGGTATGCTAAACTTCCATTTCTGTAGCTTCTCCTGAGGATTTCCAAAGACCTGTTCTCAAAATTGTTGTGCAGGAGTATGTCAGTTTTCATGTGTATTGTGCTGTTTTCTACATTTGGGAGCAATATTCTGCAACTTGGAAAGTTTTCTGACAAAATGATACAATGGAGCTGCGATTCGCATTGGTCACATGTCTATCTGTTGGGGTTGAGGTTAAAAGTTTCCAACAACTATTTCCAATATTGGGGAAAGGGGGAAATGCCAATTTGCTTGAATAACTGGTAAATTGATATTGATCCAGTTATATCCAGCTCATCTAAGAAAATGCTGTTTTTCCAAGCCCTGGGTAGAATTTTCCAGGGTGGCGGGTTTGAAGACTGGTGGGGGCTGGGAAAAAACTGGGGAGCTACATTGGGACAGCTCCCCAACGCACTCCCACAAGTCTGGAGGTTTCTTAATGGCAGGAAGGGTTTTGGATCAGTTGCCCACTGAACGGAAGCAGCCAATTACCATATTTACGGCCCCCAATTAGAGGCAATTTATATGCCCCACTAGCATTTTGCCAGCATCCCCCCCCCCCCCACCCCCGGGGAGGCAGCCAGGGAGCCCATCGGAGCCCAGGGAGGGGGCCACGGGAAGGAAAGGCAGCCCTGCGACTCCAATAAGCCATCGTAGGGGTTTCCCCTTTGATTTGAGGGACATGCCTACTTGGCACCTCTGAATTTTGATTTTAAATTTACCTTTCTGAGGCCCCCTCCATGTTGAGGTACCTTCTCAATCTCCTACCTGTCTCAGCAGCAGCCACCTCTGCTGAAGCTTCAGAGCTGCCGGCCTTCTGATGGAGCATCAGGAGCTCACTTGCCCTCCTTAATTGGACTTGGGACCCTCATTTGGTCCCAACTTCAGGGTCCCAAAGCCCACAGGAAAATTCAGCTCTGCTGTATTTTGGCACACCCACAAGTGTTCCCATTACAGAAACGTACTGCTCCTTCATATTCATATTCAGAAATTCATGTAATAAAGTGGCAAACTAGTACATACTTCAACATCAGCATTCATTAATGTCCTGGGGGGGGAAGGGGGGGTTACCATTGACCAGAAACTGAACTAGATCTTTTTTTTAAATTCATTAATGAGATGTGGGTGTCACTGGCTAGGCCAGCATTTATTGCCCATCCCTCATTGTTCTTGAAAAGGTGGTGGTGAGCTGTCTTCTTGAACCGCTGCTGTCCATGTGAGGTAGGTACACCCACAGTGCTGTTAGGAAGGGAGTTCCAGGATTTTGACCCAGTGACAGTGAAGGAACGGCGATATAGTTCCAAGTCAGGATGGTGTGTGACTTGGAGGGGAACTTGCAGGTGGTGGTGTTCCCATGCATTTGCTGCCCTTCTAGTTGGTAAAGGTCGTGGGTTTGGAAGATGCTGTCTAAGGAGCCTTGGTGCGTTGCTGCAGTTCTTGTAGATGGTACACGCTGCTGCCACTGTGCGTCGGTGGTGGAGGGAGTGAATGTTTGTGAATGGGATGACAATCAAGCTGGCAGCTTTGTCCTGGATGGTGTCGAGCTTCTTGAGTGGCTTGCTAGGCCATTTGAGAGGGCAGTTAAGAGTCAACCACATTGCTGTGGGTCTGGAGTCACGTGTAGGCCAGACCAGGTAAGGACAGCAGATTTCCTTCCCTAAAGGACATTAGTGAATCAGATGGGTTTTTACAACAATTGACAATGGTTTCATAACCATCATTAGACTAGCTTTTAATTCCATATTTATTAATTGATTTCAAATTCCACCTTCTGCTGTGGTGGGATTCGAACCCATGTCCCCAGAGCAATACCCTGGGTCTCTGGGTTACTAGTCCAATAACAATATTACTACACCATTGCCTCCCCACATATAAATACAGCCATATAAATACTGTGGCTACAAGAGCAGGTCAAAGGCTGGGAATTCTGCAGAGAGTAACTCACCACCTGACTCCCCAAAACCTATCCACCATCTACAAGGCACAAGTCAGGAGTGTGATGGAATAGTCTGTACTTGCCTGTGGAGTGCAGCTTCAACAACACTCAAGAAGCTCAACATCATCCAGGACAAAGCAGCCCGCTTGATCAACACCCCATCCACCACCTTAAACATTCGCTCCCTCCATCACCAGCACACAGTAGCAGCAGTGTGTACCATATACAAGATGCTCTGCAGCAACTTGCCAAGCCTCCTATGACAGCGCCTTCGAAACCCACAAACTCTACCACCTAGAAGGAGAAAGGCAGCAGACACATGGGAACACTACTACCTGCAAGTTCTCCCTCCAAACCACACACCATCCTGACTTCACTGTCAAACAGCATTGAGGTGTACCTACAGTACATGGCTCAACCACCACTTTCTCAAGGGCAATTAAGGATGGGCAACAAATGCTGGCCTTGCCAGCGACTCCCACATCCCATGAAAGAATAAAAAATAAAATTCTTCAAATGAATGAACTATGTGCTTACTCTGTATTTGGAACATAGGAACAGAAATAGGCCACTTAGACCTTCCAGCTTATTCCACCATTTAATTAGATCATAGCTGATCTGTACCTCAACTCCATTTACCCACTTTCGTCCTCTATTTTCTAGTATTCTCACTGGTAACAGTGTACTGACCCTGTGAGTACATAACTGTCATGGTGTCATCTATGCTCTCCTGGTTTTAGTACGAAGAGTGTATGACAATGTCTGAGTTGGCCCTTTGAATCTTCATAGGGAATGGTGGGAAGAGTGACAGCACTCCCTGATGGAATTTCAGGTTGAACACTGTTTCAAGCAGTCACCGTATGGTCAAGGTTGCTTGACATAATGGAGGTACTGCTGGTATGAGTTCCATTGTTCAATGGAGTACTTAAATTAGGCTAGGGGAGAAGGGCATCTCCTCATGACTCTCATCTTTTAATATGAGCAAACTCTCCCATATGGTTAACTGCATTTTTTCTCAAATTATCGAGTCCTGAATGCAGACTTTCTTGGATATAGAACCTATGTCAATTGTACCAGCAATCAAAAAATAGTGGAACAGTATCCTTATTTCACTGTACTTCAACAAGTTTTCTACTGTTTCTAATTGTTGATGCAACACTTTATGAATGACTTAGATACAGTATTGAGTTCTGAATTAGAGGTCTCTGAGATGAATGTTTAATCCTGTCCAGCCTTGCATCCACCGTGAAGTGCATGGTGGCTACAACATTGCCATGTGACACTTTTTTACACAGTCAGTTCGAAACCAGGTCCACTGATGTTTATACAACATTACTTCTGATCCCTCAATTGTCTGATCCATCATTGGTCTGGTTGTAATCAATGAAAGATTCAGCTCTTGCAGCTTTGATTGTTCTTCAGTTGATAACCAGCTTGATTTGTGAAGATGCAGGTAATTCTGTGTGTGTTCTGGATGCCTGGTACCATAATGAGCATCTTCTGATTGTATGATGTAGTTGTACTCTGAGATCTTACATAGAATATGCAGCACAGAAACAGACCATTTGGCCTAACTGGTCATGTCTGTTTATGCTCACATGAGCCTCGTCCCATCTCATTATCTAACCCTATCTGCGTTCCTTTTTCTCCCACATGTGTTTATCTAGCTTCCCTTAAGTACATCAATGGTATTCACCTCAACTACTCCTTTTAGTAGTGAGTTCCACATTCTAAACACCCTCTGGATAAAGAATTTTCTCCTGAACTCTCTATCGGATTTGTTAGTGACAATTTTATATTTATGGCTCCTATTTCAGTCTTCCCACAAATGGAAACATCTGTATGGCCCATGTTTTGTGGAACAAAGTTAGTTAACATTTGATTACTGTATAGGTTGAGCATTAAAGTCCAAATAATTGCATACCCACTCTGCAACAGATATATTGATAATGATGGTCACCTTTTAAGCCTGATCTGTACTTGCTTGGTAAGGTATGTGGGAAATGATAAAATAATGAATGTGCTTATTGTATCATATGCCAACCACTTGTGATTTCTAGGCCAACCCGTAATCTAACTGAATGGCAGAACAGGCTTGAGGGCAGAATGGCCTACCCCTGTTCATATGTTCTTACTAGAAAGAAAAGTGAAGCACAGAAGTATTAGAATTGATGAGGTCTGCAATGTATGTTCTAAAATATGTTCTGCCAAAGTGTAACAAAACAGAATTTCCACAATCTATAAATGAAATTTGTGCCTGTTTAAAATCTAAACCTCATATGGGACTGAATTTTAAGGGATATTGGGAGATGGGAACGGAGGCAGGTGGGGGCACAATATTGGGATAGAAGATGTCGCATTGACGTCCTTTCCACATTTTACTGTTGGTGGCCGACATGGAGGTTGATCCGCACATCCACGTGGTGGGAAAGCAGTTAAGGTACTTAAGAACCCAATAGACAGCAATTTTATTCACGGGTTCTGATTTAACAAATGGCGCATGGGAACCATGGGGCTTCAGAGCCTCACCTGGTTACGGGAGGCAACAAGGAGGCGGGAGCTCGGGCTTCACTGGGAAGCCATCGGGTGAGGCAGCGTCACTTGGCAGCGAGGGTGGAGGAGGGAGGGCATTGGGAATCGCTGTCAGGAGTGGGGGGCAAAGATGCTAGCACTGTGGGGAGCCATACCAGTGTGCCATCAGGGCAGTGCCACCTCATCAGAGGTGACAATTGAGAGAAAGGTTGGGGGGTGGGCATTTGCTGTGAAGGCCTTGTACTGAGACAGAGGCAACCTGTCCTGGACCTCATTCACCCTGGCTTCGGGGTCTCTGTTGAGGAGGAGGAGGAGCAGTATTGAGGGAGGGAGGTTCAGACAGGGGCATGCCAGAAACTTTGGAGGGTGCGGGACAGAAGGGCCAGCATTGGGATCAGCATGCCTGAGAAGGGGGCAGAAGGACATGCCAACAGCCTCCTGCACACAGAAGAAGCTACCCTCCAGAGAGGGTCTACCGGCCAAGGCTCAGCTGCCTGCACATTTCTAAGCAGCAGTGTCTCCAAAGACTCCGCCTCACCAGAGAGGATGTCACTGATCTTTGTGCCATGAGGATGATCTGAGCCCCATGTGACTTGATGGACACCCGATGCCAGTGTCGCTGCCGGTCACAGTGGCACTAAACTTCTACACCACCAGATCATTCAGAGATCAACTGGAGCTATGTGTGAGATCTTGCAGTTTGCAGTGCATCAAGGAGGTCACCAATGCCCTGCCTGTTCAGGAGGGCCAGCAACTATGAACGTTTCCAGACTGATTCAGACATTCAAGCTGAGTGGGCTATGAGGTTCGGGTTCAAAAACAAGAAATGCTGGATTCACTCAGCAGGTCTGGCAGCATCTGTGGAAAGAGAAGCAGAGTTAACGTTTCGGGTCAGTGACCCTTCTTCCGAAGAAGGGTCACTGACCCGAAACGTTAACTCTGCTTCTCTTTCCACAGATGCTGCCAGACCTGCTGAGTGAATCCAGCATTTCTTGTTTTTGTTTCAGATTTCCAGCATCCGCAGTATTTTGCTTTTATTATGAGGTTCGGGTTGTTGTGATATTGCTTTAAAGGAATTTGTAAATAGTAAGTGTGCATCATCACTGCAGTAAGTCATGTCATACAGCATATTACACAGAGTAGGAGTTGTGTTGATCCCTAGTGAGATATGCATGTAGAGCTCTTCTGTAACTTGTATATAGTATTGTGAGTCTTCAAGAAAAAGAACCCAGAGTATTTGCTACCATTTATTAGTGTGTGATTGGTCAATTTGTGTGAAGAATCCAGTAACGCAACAGGGGCCATTGCTGGATTCCACCAAGTGAGGGTGTTACTGACTGCACACATGTAGCCACTAAGGCTCCCACATATGGCCATCAAGGCTTCCCACAGACTAGCCAGCAGCCTTCATCAACAGGAAGGGCTTCCATTTGTTTAATGATCAACTGGTCTGCGACCACTGCAGACGAATTCTGAAGTTGTATGCAACGTTTCTAGGAAGCAGCCATGACGCCTACGTATCTTGGCTGTCCCAGATGCCAGAGCTTTTCCGTTTCTCCCCCCCCGCATTCAGCGCTGGATACTAGGAGACAGGGGCTACCCACTGAGGACACGGGTCCTTATGCTTGTGAGGAACCTGCATGGATGCAGAGGAGAGGTACAATACCTGCCACTGGTCAACCAGAGTGACCATCAAGCAAACCATTGGTCTCCTGAAGATGAGATTCAGGTGCTTAGATAAATCTGGTGTAGCCCTTCAGTATGCCTCAGCAAGAGTCTTGCGTATCATGGTAGTCTGCTGTGCACTGTACAACCTGGCACTACAGAGGGAGGAGGCGTTGACCACAGAGGATATTGTAGAGCGTGATGCCTCCTTCGATGTTGAAGATGTGGAGGAAGAGAGGAGGAGGATGCCCAGGCAGTATCAGATGAAGGACCCCAGGGAAAGCAGGAAAAACACCATGAAATATGCACAAGGGAGGCTCGAGACACTCTCTTGTATTGACTTACCACCTTTTAGAATGCACCAATCAGTCCTGTTGTCGCCTCCTTCTGCACTCCAGCACCCAGGTGCACATCGCATAGTGGCAAGGCTGAAGCATTAAGTGCTCGCAGTTTGGTCCCTCACTCCCAGCCCCTCAAGAGAGAGGCAAGGTTTAAATGAAGTCCCAAAGAGCATTAATCAGAGCAAAAATACAAATTAGGAGCAGGAGTAGGCCATTCGGCCCCTTGAGCCTGCTCCGCCATTCAATTAGATCATGGCTGAACTGATTGTAACCTCAACTCCACATTCCCGCCTACCACCAATAACCTTTCACCCCCTTGTTTATCTACCTCTGCCTTAAAAATATTCAAAGACTCTGCTTCCATCACCTTTTGAGGAAGAGAGTTCCAAAGACTCACGACCCTCAGGGAGAAAAGATTTCTCCTCATCTCTGTCTTATAATAATGAGATGTAATGAGATAACATCGTTTCTTTATTCCACGTCACACCAAATGCAAGGCTATCCATTTGGAATGCACATTCACCCGTGAATCCCTAAGTGCACCTGGGTGCTCTTCTTAAATCTTTTCCGGGTGCTCTTCTTAAATCTTTTCCAGGTGCTCTCGCTCTGCTGTGAGCTGAGGTGAAGGCAGGCTGCTGACCATGCTGCCCCTGGCTTGGAATGACTTTGGCTGCTTGAGGTATGGAGAGTCCTGGCAGATTGACGACCTTTTGCAGAGATGTAGGAGCCTCCTCTGCTGTCAGGATGATTGAGGCGCTGGTGTCACTGGCAGAGGGGCTGAGGAGTTGCTGCCCACACCAGGAGCACCCTGAGAGGAGCCCTCAGATACTGGAAGCTGTCATTTCCCCTTCCCTTGCATGGCACCTTTGTGCCTCCCTGTGGGCCTGAGAGGGACGAGAACCTGGTGGAGACTCCAGATGCCTCATCCCCCTCTCACCTTGCTACTGCTGCATCGAGCTCATGGACAAGGCGATGGCATGCAGATCTGCACACGTTTCCTGCAAATGGTGAGTGGCCTGTTGGATCAGGCGCTCCATGAGAATAGCCAAGCTCTCAATGGAGGAAACCATGTGTGCACCATCAAACACAGGGCAGCACTCAAGTCCTGGATGGGCTCCTTCATTGCTACATCTGCCAGATGTAGTCTTATCTCTTGCTGCAACTGTAGCATTTCCCATGTTGCCGGTGACTCCAGAGGCACATAATCAGCTTAAGGTTCAGCATGGGCCTGGACTCCAACAGTCTGCCAACTCAATGACTGAGCTTCCACAGCCCACTGGGGTAGAGAATTCCAAAGATTCACAACCAATAAATATATTGATAAGTATTCCACAAACCGGGAATGATCTTTAAACCTGTCATTTTCTTACATATCTTTGCTAAACTGGTTTCTAGATGCAGATTTGTATTTGGTTCAGCTTCTTCTGGAGAAAAAAGATGCTAATTATCACTAGATAAACCAGGTTCAGTTGAAGCTGCAATATGTTACACTATCAACTTAACAGCGCAAAAATTTCTGGACATTGCTTCCTCTTCCATTGGGCTCAAGACGTGCAAATAAGGCACACTACCACCGCACTTAGCCCGCTCTTTTTAGTTCTGTGCTGTCCTCTCCACCAAACACTCCCTCTCGCTCTGCCACATGCAAGGTCCAAAGGGCAGAAAATGTATGGATTACTCAGCAGACTGGATCAGGTCACTGACCCCCTTCCAGCACTGATTCCAGGTCCTGGGAGTGATCGAATGGCTGCTGAATTCCTCCGCTATCACGGTTCAGGCTTGTTTGGTCAGGTAGACTGGTCTCCTCCCCTCCCTGGGGATGAGGACTTTCCACTTTTCCCTTGCAGCCTGGAGGAGAGTCTGGAGGTAGGCATCGTTGAACTGTCTTCCTTCAGCCGTGATAGTTAGGCTTACCTTACTTCACCAGAGCCTTCTAAAGATAAATGCAGTAGTGAATGCAGATCTAGCAGCCCTTTAAATATGGTTGCCTTTGCCACCTTTGCTTCCATGTTCATCCTGTCACTGGATAGCCTCCGCGCCTCCCGACTCTTAATTGGCCGGCTGCTCATTGCCCCAACGGAAACCACACTCGCTTCTGGTCCTGACGTCGGGACCTGTGGCCTCCAAAAGAAAATTCAGCCCATAGTTTCTGGAAAAATTCTGTTTGTTAACTAAGATGTACCCAGACATGAGCAGTACCATAGCTAACTTCTTCAGTTAATAAGAAACACCTGTTATTTACATAAATGCTGTCATTAGCAATTTAAATCCGTAAATCAAGCTGATCTAGGTTCAGAAATTGCCACCTGCTTAAAAATGAAACGAGACAAAATTCCAAATCTATCATAGTACTGGATGAGGTTGCGAACCATTCTGCTCATTCTCTTGCAGCTATATCCTTTTCAATAAGGTAATTAACATGAAAAAGTAAAACTTTACAAAGAATTTACTTGGATTGATAACACATTTTTGTCATGCCTTTAGCATATGTCAAAGGGTTTTACTATCAACTTTTGAAATACGGTCACTACAGTTGCTATGTAGGTAAATATGGCATCAAATACACACAGTGAAGTCCCACAGCAGCAACTGAGATGAGTGACCAGACAATCATCATTTTGAGTGTTTTTTGGTTGAGGGAAGAACATTGATCAAGCTGTTCTTCTTCTGACAGAGATCATTTATATCCACCTGAACAGGTGGTCCGGACCTTGGTTTAACCATCCAAGAGACAGCACAACCAACACTGCAACATTCCCTTAACACTTAACTCAAGTGTCAAACTTAGATTATGTACTCAAATCTTTCAGTGGGGTTTGAACCCATGGCCTTTTGACTCAGAGGACAGTGCTGTCAAGTGAACCAAGCTGACGCTTAATCAATATAATCTATGTTCTATTACACATAACAGTTGGAGAAACTGTTCAAACTTCTGTTTGTACAGGAAAGCAAAACTGGACTTGCGAACAGCAGCCTTGAAAGAGGGGGAAATGAACAAAATGATGCAAAGGATGCAAGAAGATATGCAGAGAAGTGTACGTACATGTTCTGTACTTGAGGTACAAAATTGACGAGAAGAATTATGTATCTGCATGTTGTCTTGAATAAGGATACTCATGCAAAAGAGAAGTTGCTATGTTGCAGTTTTGGATTTCTTGTTTTCAACAAAGACTATTTCTCTGCATGCAGTGTTCATCCTGTAACATTTTCAAAGTGATAACTATAATTCAGATAATTTTATTGTGTAGGTTACTGTAAATCACCCCATTGATGTACGTACTTTGTGGTTTCCTTTTCCATTTTAAATGAATTTGAAAGGGGAGAAGGTGGCATAGTGGTAATATCACTGGACTAGTAATCCAGTGACCCAGGGGACACACTCTGAGGAAATAGGGTCAAATCCCACCACAGCAGCTGGTGGATTCAAATTCAGTTAATTAATAAATGCAATTAATTAATGAAAATCTGGAATTGGAAGCTATTCAGTAATAGAGTCAGAGAGAGATACAGCACTGAAACAGGCTCTTTGGCCCACCGAGTCTGTGCCAACCAACAACCACCCATTTATACTAATCCTACATTAATCCCATATCCCCTACCACATCTCCACCTTCCCTCAATTCTCCTACCACCTACCTACACTGGGGGCAATTTACCATGGCCAATTTACCTATCACCTGCAAGTCTTTGGCTGTGGGAGGAAACCGGAGCACCCGGCGGAAACCCACGCGGTCACAGGGAGAACTTGCAAATTCCACACAGACCGTAGCCAGAACTGAACCCGGGTCGCTGGAGCTGTGAGGCTGCAGTGCTAAGCACTGTGCCACTGTGCTGCCCACATGGTGACCATGAAACTACCATTGATTGTCATAAAAACCCATCTGGTTCACTAATGTCCTTTAGGGAAGGAAATCTGCTGTCCTTACCTGGTCTGGCCTACATTTGACTTTAGACCCACGACAATGCGGTTGACTCTTAACTGCCCTCTGAAATGTCCTAGCAAGCCATTCAGTTGTACAAAACCGCAACACAAAAGTTGAAAAGGAATGAAACTGGACCCAGTCTTGTCGACCCTGGAAAGTCCTCCTTACTAACATCGAGGGCTTGTGCCAAAATTGGAAGAGCTGTCCCACAGACTAGTCAAGCAATAGCCTGACCTAGTCATACTCATGGAAACATACCATACATCCAAAGTCCCAGACACCACAACCACCATTCCTGGGTATGTCTTGTCCCACCAACAGGACAGACCCACCAGAGGTGGCAGCACAGTGGTATACAGTTGAGAGGGAGTTGCACAGGGAGTCCTCAGCATTAACTCCAGACCTGATGAAATCTCATGGCATCAGGTCAAACATGGGCAAGGAAACCTCCTGCTGATTACCACCTACTGCCCTTCCTCAGATGATGAATCAGTACTCCTGCATATTGAACACCACTTGGAAGAAGCACTGAGGGTGGCAAGGGCACAGAATGTACTCTGGGTGGGGAACTTCAATGTCCATCACCAAGATTGGCTCGGTAGCACCACCAATGACTGAGCAGGCTGAGTTCTGAAGGACATATTTGCCAGACTGGGCCTGCAACAGGTGGTGAGGGAACCAACAAGAGGGACCTTGTCCTCACCAATCTACCTGTTGGATATGTGTCTATCCATTGGTAGGAGTGACCACTGCACAATCCTTGTGAAAACAAAATCCCGTCTTCACACTGAGGATACCCTCCAACATGTGTGACACTAGCACCATGCTAAATGGGATAGATTCAGAACACAGTGGGCGGCACAGTGGCGCAGTGGTTAGCACAGCAGCCTCACAGCTCCAGCGAACCGGGTTCAGTTCTGGGTATTGCCTGTGCGGAGTTTGCAAGTTCTCTCTGTGACCACGTGGGTTTCCGCCGGGTGC
Source organism: Heterodontus francisci (assembly GCF_036365525.1). Taxonomy (NCBI): domain Eukaryota; kingdom Metazoa; phylum Chordata; class Chondrichthyes; order Heterodontiformes; family Heterodontidae; genus Heterodontus; species Heterodontus francisci. The sequence goes on from NC_090371.1 coordinate 265,140,441, forward strand.
TCTGGTTTCCTCCCACAGCCAAAGACTTGCAGGTTGATAGGTAAATTGGCCATTGTAAATTGCCCCTAGTGTAGGTAGGTGGTAGGAGAATGGTGGGGATGTAGTAGGGAATATGGGATTAATGTAGGATTAGTATAAATGGGTGGTTGATGGTCGGCACAGACTCAGTGGGCCGAAGGGCCTGTTTCAGTGCTGTATCTCTAAATAAAATAAGATCTGTCACTCAAAACTGGGCATCCATGAGATGCTGTGGGCCATCAGCAGCATAACTGGCATATCACTCACTCTACCATTATCGTCAAGCTGGGGGAATCAACCCTGGTTCAATGAGGAGTGTAGGAGAGCATGCCAAGAGCAGCACCAAGCATACCTAAAAATGAGGTGTCAACCCGGTGAAGTTACTACACAGGACTGTTCGCATATCAAACAGCGGAAGCAGCATGCAATAGATGGAGCTAAACAATCACACAACCAATGGATCAGATCAAAGCTCTGCAGTCCTGCCATATCCAGTCGTGAATGGTGGTGGACAATTAAACAACTGACAGGAGGAGGATGCTGCACCAATATCCCCATCCTTGATGATGGGAGAGCCCAGCACATCAGTGCACAAGAAAAGGCTGAAGCATTTGCCACCATCTTCAGCTAGAAGTGCTGAGTGGATGATCCAACTCTGCCTCCGCCTGAGGCTGCCAGCATCACAGATGCCAGTCTTCAGCCAATCCGATTCACTCCACGTGATATCAAGAAATGGCTGAAGGATACTGCAAAGGCTATGGGTCCTGACAACATCTCGTCTGTAGTACTGAAGACCTGTGCTGCAAAAGTAGCCGCGCCCCTTGCCAAGCTGTTCCAGTACAGTTACAATACTGGCATCTACCCGATAATATTGAAATTTGCCCAGGTATGTTCTATCCACAAAAAGCAGGACAAATCCAAGCTGGCCAATTTTCTTCATCAGTCCTTCATCAGACTACTCTTGATCATCAGCAAAGTAATGGAAAGTGTCGTTGACAGTGCTATCAAGCACCACTTAAACAGCAATAACCTGCTTACCGATGCTCAGTTTGGGTTCTGCCAGGGCTACTCGGCTCCTGAACTCATTATAGCCTTGGTCCAAACATGGTCAAAAGAGCTGGACTCAGGAGGTGAGGTGAGAGTGTGTGAAGGCAGCATTTGACCGAGTGTGGCATCAAGGAGCCCTAGCCAAACTGAAGTCAATGGGAATCAAGGGAAAAACTCTTCACTGGTTGGAGTCATACCTAGCACAAAGGAAGATGGTTGTGGTTGTTGGAGGCCCATCATCTCAATCCAGGACATTGCTGCAGGAGTTCCCTACGTTAGTGTCCTTGGCCCAGCCATCTTCATAGAGTCATTTATGTCCATTGAGTCCATACCAGCACTCCATGGAGCTATCCAGTCATCCTTCCTTCCATCATAAGGTCAGAAGTGGGGATGTTCGTTGATGATTATATGACGTTCAGTACCATTCGCAACTCCTCAGATTCTGAATAGTCTGTGTCCATATGCAGTAAGACCTTGGACAATATTCAGGCTTGGGCTGATAAGTGGCAAGTAACATTCGTGCCACACAAGTGCCAGGCAATGACAGTCTCCAATAAGAGAGAATCTAGCCATCTTCCCTTGACATTCAAGAGCAATACCATCACTGAATCCCCTACTATCAACATCCTAGGGGTTACCATTTGACCAGAAACTGAACTGGAGCAGCCACATAAATACTGTGTCTACAAGAGCAGGTCAGAGGCTGGGAATTCTGCGGCGAGTAGCCCACTTCCTGACTCCCCAGAGCCTGCCCACCATCTACAAGACACACGTCAGGTGTGTGATGGAATATTCTCCACTTGCCTGGATAAATGCAGCTCCAACAACACTCTCAAAACTCGACACCATCCAGGACGATGTCGCCCGCTTGATCAGCACCCCATGCACCACATTAAATCTTCACTCCCTCCAGAACCGATGCAGATTGGCAGCAGTGTGTACCATCTACAAGATGCACTGTAACAACTCTCCATACCTCCTTCAACAGCACCTTCCAAACCTGCGAACTCTTCCACCTGGGAGAACAAGGACAGCAGATGCATGGGAACACCACCACCTGCAAGTTCTCCTCCAAGCCACACACCATCCTGACTTGGAACTATATCGCCATTCCTTCACTGTCACTGGATTAAAATCCTGCAACTCCCTTCCTAACAGCGCTGTGGGTGTACCCACACCAGATGGACTGCAGCAGTTCGAAAAGCCAGCTCACCACCACCACCTCAAGGGCAATTAGTGATGGACAACATGTACTGGCCTTGCCAGTGACACCCACATCCCATGAAAGAATAAAAACAAAACACTTCTGATTTGCAGGCTATAATAAATTTGTATTTTATCAAGCTGTCTGCTACAGGAGAATAGGACCATAGCAATGACGTGATCAAAGAATAAATATATCGCTCTAATATCCACAGGCCAACCATTTAAAAACTGCATTGCTGGTCAGGCTGCTAATGACACGTGCTGGAGGTATGCATATATATATCATGTGTGGGTGAAATTGGGTACAGTTGCTCTGTCCTATATGGTCGAATAGCCTGTTGAATTCACTTTCTAGATTCACTAGTAAAGAATGACCACAAAGGGAAACTGGTGCCCATTGAATCATTCCCTGGCAGTGAGTAAAGGTGAATGATTAGTGGAAAAAGTATGGGAAAAGTGAAAATAAATATGCTACGAGTTGGATTTACTTCATGGCAGGACTGAATAGCACCCAGAGATTGGATTTTAACAGACATCTGTCTTCAGAAATGTGTTATCACACATCAAAGAAGCCGCCTACTGGGATTTTCACATACGCTGTTGAGCTGGCTCAGCTTTTTTAAACTGTGTCCATTAACTGATGGTACTAAGACTATGGGACACAGATTGAAGGTTTTGGGCAAGAGATGCAGGAGGAATGTGAGAAAGAGCTTTTTTACGCAGCAAGTGGTAATGGCATGGAACTCGCAGCCCACAAGGGTGGTGGAAGCAGAGACAATGATATCGAAAGAAATTGGAATTGGTTGGAGACTTCAAGGAAATAACTTTGCAGGGCTACTGAGATCAAGCGGGGGAGTGGGACTGACTGGATTGCTCCGTGGAGAGCCGACATGGGCTCGGTGGGCCAAGTGGCATCCTTCTATGCTGTAATATGATTCTATGTTTCGAACAAATCTGAAATCTGTAGTTCCCTCAGTCAACAGATTTAAGTCAGAGCAAATGCTGTGTGGGTATGTTGGAGTGTATATCATTAATATATGCTTTCTTGATATGCTGAAGGTACAGCTATAAAAATAGGACCAAATGAGGATCCAAGGGATTGGTTGACTTTTTTTAAAACCGAATTTATATGAATATAGTTCAGTATTATGATAACTAACATTATACTAGTGCTACATCACTGGTGTCTGTTAATGATTCGGCAGTTTCGATATAAACATGGATTACTATATTAGGTACTTATACCCCATGTATAGTGGAAAAAGTTGATTCAGTTCATGCCAAGTTCCGACCTTGGTTTGCAACTGTAAGATGCACACATTGGGAGTTGCAAACTGCCAGAAACAAGTATACCTTTTGTGAAATAAAAACAGAAAATGCTGGAAATACTCAGCAGGTCTGGCAGCTTCTGTGGAGAGAGAAACAGAATTAACATTTCAGGTCTGTGACCTTTCATCAGAACTGGCAAAGTTTAGAAATTAATAGGTTTTAAGCAAGTGAAGCAGGAGTGTGGGGGTGGGGGAAGAGAACAAAAGGGAAGGTGTGTGATAGGGCAGAGGGCAGGAGAGATTAAATGACAAAGATGACGTGAGGCAAAGGGAGTGCAAAGGTGAAAGACAAAGCATTAGTCCAGAGAAAGTGTTAATGACAGAATAATAAACCAAGTTTAAGGTAGGCACGTGGTTGTAAAATAAAATTGAAAGTTGATAAATCACCAGGGCTGGATGAAATGTACCCTGGGCTGTTAATGAAGTCAGAGAGGAAATAGCAGAAGGTCTGTCCATCATTTTCCAGACCTCACTGGATACACGTGTGGTGCCGGAGGATTGGAGGACTGCTAACGTTGTACCTCTGTTCAAAAAGGGAGCGAGGGATAGACCGAATACTTACAGGCCAGTGAGTCTAACCTCAGTAGTGGGCAAATTATTGGACTCAACTCTGAGAGACAGGATAAACTGTCACTTATAAGGGCATAGATTAATCGAGGATAGTCAGCCTAGATTTGTCAAGGAAAGATCTTGTCTGACTAACTTGATCAAATTTATTGAAGAAGTAACAAGGAAGGTTGATGAGGGTAATGCAGTTTATGTGGTCTACATGGATTTTAGCAAGGCTTTTGATTAGGTCCCACATGGCAGACTGTTGGAAAAATAAAAGTCCATTGGATCCAGGAAAATGTAGCAAGGTGGCTCAGTGGCAGGAAACAAAGGGTAATTGTTGACTGGTGTTTTTGCGACTGGAGGGCTGTTTCCACTGGCATTCCGCAGGGTTCAGTACTGGGTCACCTGCTCTTTGTGGTATATATTAACAATTTGGTTGTAAATGTAGGGGAATGATCAAGGAGATGACACAAAGATTGGTCGTGTGGTTGATAACGAACAGAATAGCTATAGGCTGCAGGAAGATAATGATGGACTGGTCAGGTGGGCAAAAAAGTGGCAAATGGAATTCAACCCAAAGAAATGTGAGGTGATGCATTTGGGAAGATCAAACAAGGCAAAGGAATACACGATTAATGGGAGAATACTGAGAGGTGTAGAGGAAGTGAGGGACCTTGGAGTGAATGTCCACAGATCTCTGAAGGTAACAGGACAGGTCGGTAAGGTGGTTAAGAAGGCATATGGAATCCTTTCCTTTCTTAGCCTGGAACTGTATAAATCATTGGTTAGGCCACAACTTGAGTACTGTGTGCAGTTCTGATTATCTCATTACGGTAGGATGTAATTGCATTAGAGAGGGTACAAAGGACATTTTCAAAGATGTTGCTGGGACTGGAAAAATGCAGCCATGAGGAAAGATTGGACAGGCTGGGTTGTTCTCCTTGGAACAGAGAAGGCTGAGGGGAGATTTGATTGAAATGTACAAAATTGAGAGAGGCCTGGATAAAGTGGATGTGAAGTGCCTATTTACCTTAACAGTGACTAGAGGGCAAAGATTTAAAGTGATTGGTAGAAAGATTAAAAGGGAGATGAGGAAACATTTTTTTCAGCCAGAGGGTGGTGGAAGTCTGGAACTCACTGCCCAAAAGGGTAGTAGGGGCAGAAACCCTCAACTCATTTAAAAGGTGGCTGGATATGCACCTCAAGTGCTGTAACCTGCAGAGCTATGGACCAAATGCTGGAAGATGGGATTAAGCTGGATGGCTCATTTTTTTGCCACGCAGACACGATGGGCCAAGTGGCCTCTTTCTGTGCCGTAAACTTTCTATGATTCTATGAAAATAAAATAATAAAAAAGGCCAGTTATGTTCTGAAATTATTGAACTCCGTGTTGAGTCCGAAAGGCTGTAGAGTGCCTTATTGGAAAATGAGGTGCTGTTCCTTGAGCTTGCATTGATGTTCACTGGAACACTGCAGCAGACTAAGGACACAAATGTGGGTGTGAGGACAGGGTGCTGAACTGAAATGCCAAGCAACCAGAAGCTCGGGGTCATGCTTGCGGACTGAGCGGAGGTGTTCAGCAAAGTGGTCACCCAATCTGCTTTGTGGAACACCCTCGCTCAGTCCATAAGCATGACCCCGAGTTTCTGGTTGCTTGTTATTTCAATTCAGCATGCTGCTCTCACATCCACATTTCTGTCCTTGGTCTGCTGCAGTATTCCAGTGAACACCAATGCAAGCTTGAGGAACAGCACCTTATTTTCCGATTAGGCACTCTACGACCTTCTGGACTCGACATTGGGTTCAGTAATTTCTGAGCATGACTGGCCTTTTTTTTATTATTATCCCTGCCTTCCTCGGAAGCATCTGCTTCAGTCAACAAATTGAGATTGCAAGTTCAGCATGTGGAGAATGGTAGCCAAATCCACAGGTGGCACACTATGCTGCTGCACCAAAATACTGCCTCCATTCCTCAGCCATGCTAATTAATTCAAACCAGCAAGTAAGTGGAGTTGTTTTTGCAGTTAAATGGAAATTTAAAGCACAGTATCTACTTGAGTGCAAATCAACATCACGCAAGGTCACCCAATCTGCTTTGCGGAACACCACTGCTCAGTCCACAATCATGACCCTGAGCTTCTGGCCCCTTCCACTTGTTCCCTTACTGTACCATCTGTTATTTCCAGTCAAGAGCCATACATAACATACGTAGCATATGCAACTTATGGTCACATAATTTTAAATTTTAAAAAAACGCGGTATGTGCTTATTAATGTTGATTTGGTGGTGTGTTCACCAATATAACTGGAGTAGCTCCACTATTCTGCCTATGCAGGTTTGATTGCTGAATTTTAACTTTGTACCACAGCATAAACGAAAATGCTGTTGAAACATCCTCGTGACCCCCAAAAAACACATTCTAGTTCATCCTCCAGTGTAGACCTACACAGCTATAATTTTGGATGGGAGCTTTCAGGTATTGGTGGTAATGGGAGGGAACAGTTGTTTGTTTTGTTTCCTGTATTTTTTGTTGTGATTGTAATTAGTAACTACATGTTTATGTAGAAACTTATACTTTAGCTAAAAATAATTGTGTTTATCTTAGAGCTGTGTGAATTTCTCATTATCTATAGGAGGGGAATGCTGCAGCTGCCCTGGGGAGAGAGGAAGCCTCAGACAAACGATTGCAACAGTTACAATCTGCTGTAGCCCAGTTTGAAGCCAGGTATCAGACAATCTTGCAACAAGCATTTTCTGTCCATAAGTTCACAAGCCTATTTTTCATTTAGAGGCTTTATTAAAAGGTATTCTGAATTAAATGTATTTTATTTTTATACCCAGCATTTGAGTCCACTCTCAACAAGCATCTGTTCCCCAACAGATGAGCTGGCACCCCAGTTATATTGCTGCACAATATAATGAGTTAAGGATGGCACACATATTAGCACAGGATTGCTTACCTACTGCCCTGCCTCCCAAGGAAGCATCTACTTCAGTCAACAAATTGAGATTGCAAGTTCAGCATGTGGAGAATGGTAGCCAAATCCACTGTGCCCCTGCACCAAAATACAGCCTCCAGTCCTCAGCTATGTGAACATTGCTATTCTCATGTCTTGATTAATTCAAACATAGACAAGTAACTCTAGAGTGGTGTTTTAAAGCACGCACTCGGCCGGATTACCTACAGCTACCAAACAGAAATATTATACATTACATTAACATTCCAGAGTGTCTGCAGCCACGGCATGCGGTAAGTCCATTGAGGTGAAGAAGGAGCTGCGGGACCCGAGAGAAGTCCTGGGAAAAGGTGCCCCGAACACCCAAAACATCCACGAACGGCCCCCCCGGCCGCAACTTCAAAGCGCCCGCGGGAGATGGCTCGGAGAGCATCTGCAGCGCACTGTCGGCAATGCTGCATGCCTTTATTTAAACCACTGCAAAAAAAAACCCTTAGCAAATGTAATCACCTCTAAGTCTGCCAAATGATGCTTCACCTCCCTAAGGACGTGGATGAGCTTTCCGGACGTCGATGGTGGGCACTGAGGAAATGGCTTATTACCTGCACCAGATTCCACCCCCCCTCCCCCCCCTTTACCCCCCTTCCACCCCCCCCCCACCCCCGTCCCCTTCCCTGCTCCACCCTCTCAGCTCACCCCCTCACAACCCCGTCCCAGCCCGCCCCCCCCTCGCACCATCTTCACCCCGCACCCCCTTCCCCTGCACCCCCCCCCCACCCCCTCCCTCTACCCCTCCCCCTTGCATCCCCTCCTCCCACCGGCACCATCCTACACCTGTGTAGGGGCCCCAACAACCCCACTGCCTTGTGGGCGTCTCGGGAGAGACCAAGGCTAAGGGAGTAAACCCTAACAGAAAATCCGGAGCGGAACCCCGTAGGCGGTCATGTGTCACCTTTGGCATGTTTCCGGCAGTTCCTGCAGCCATACTGGTGCCAAACGTCGTGTCCTGCACTCCTTTGGACCCCACCAGAAAGGCCGAGAGGGGGGTTTTGACGACTGGGCAACTCTTAACCTCCATAAATTTGCCCAGGCATGCGCCATGGAGAGGTCACTCCATAGTTGCCTCACAGCGACTGAAACAACACGGAAGGCAGCAGTTACGGGTTATAAGTCCAGATAAATTGGCGTAGAAACTGGGCGCCACGGGTTGCCTTTGTCGGTGGGAGAGGTCATTGCACCTCACTGGACAGCTACCGCCCGCCTCAAACCGGGCAGCCCCCGGTCAATAAGGTTCTGTCCCGCCACAGTCTGCCTGCTTCAATGGGTGCTTGGAGCTCAGGGTCATTGCCCGAAAGGTGGACTGATACACCGCACCAAACAACATGAAAAAAGGAAAGAAGGTACCAGCCCTTCGCTTTGCAAGCTGGAACGTCAGAACTATGTGTCCTGGCCTGTCGGAAGACCTTACACAAATCAACGATTCTCGGAAGACCGCCATCATTAACAACGAGCTCAGTAGACTCAATGTGGACATTGCAGCACTTCAGGAGACTCGCCTCCCCGCGAGTGGCTCTCTAGCAGAGCAAGACTACACCTTCTTCTGGCAGGGCAGGGATCCTGAAGAACCAAGACAGCATGGAGTGGGCTTCGCCATCAGAAACTCCTTGCTCAGCATGATAGAGCCTCCCTCAAATGGCTCGGAACGCATACTGTCCATCCGACTGCTCACCACCTCTGGTCCAGTACACCTACTCAGCATCTATGCTCCAACACTCTGTTCCGCACCTGAAGCTAAAGACCAGTTCTATGAACAACTCCATAACATCATTAGCAGCATCCCCAACACCGAACACCTATTCCTGCTGGGGGACTTTAATGCCAGGGTTGGGGCCGACCATGACTCATGGCCCTCCTGCCTTGGGCGCTATGGCGTTGGAAGGATGAATGAGAACGGGCAGAGACTGCTTGAGTTGTGTACCTATCATAACCTCTGCATCACCAACTCGTTCTTTCACACTAAACCCTGTCACCAGGTTTCATGGAGGCACCCAAGATCACGTCGTTGGCACCAGCTAGACCTCATTGTCACAAGGCGAGCCGCCTTAAACAGTGTTCAAATCACACGCAGCTTCCACAGTGCGGACTGCGACACCGACCACTCCCTGGTGTGCAGCAAGGTTAGACTCAGACCAAAGAAGTTGCATCATTCCAAGCAGAAGGGCCACCCGCGCATCAACACGAGCAGAATTTCTCACCCACAGCTGTTACAAAAATTTCTAAATTCACTTGTAACAGCCCTTCAAAACACTCCCACAGGGGATGCTGAGACCAAGTGGGCCCACATCAGAGACGCCATCTATGAGTCAGCTTTGACCACCTACGGCAAAAGTGCGAAGAGAAATGCAGACTGGTTTCAATCTCATAATGAAGAGCTGGAACCTGTCATAGCCGCTAAGCGCATTGCACTTTTGAACTACAAGAAAGCCCCCAGCGATTTAACATCCGCAGCACTTAAAGCAGCCAGAAGTACTGCACAAAGAACAGCTAGGCGTTGCGCAAACGACTACTGGCAACACCTATGCAGTCATATTCAGCTGGCCTCAGACACCGGAAACATCAGAGGAATGTATGATGGCATGAAGAGAGCTCTTGGGCCAACCATCAAGAAGATCACCCCCCTCAAATCTAAATCGGGGGACATAATCACTGACCAACGCAAACAGATGGACCGCTGGGTTGAGCACTACCTAGAACTGTACTCCAGGGAGAATGCTGTCACTGAGACTGCCCTCAATGCAGCCCAGCCTCTACCAGTCATGGATGAGCTGGACATACAGCCAACCAAATCGGAACTCAGTGATGCCATTGATTCCCTAGCCAGCGGAAAAGCCCCTGGGAAGGACAGCATTACCCCTGAAATAATCAAGAGTGCCAAGCCTGCTATACTCTCAGCACTACATGAACTGCTATGCCTGTGCTGGGACGAGGGAGCAGTACCCCAGGACATGCGCGATGCCAACATCATCACCCTCTATAAAAACAAAGGTGACCGCGGTGACTGCAACAACTACCGTGGAATCTCCCTGCTCAGCATAGTGGGGAAAGTCTTTGCTCGAGTCGCTCTGAACAGGCTCCAGAAGCTGGCCGAGCGCGTCTACCCTGAGGCACAGTGTGGCTTTCGTGCAGAGAGATCGACTATTGACATGCTGTTCTCCCTTCGTCAGATACAGGAGAAATGCCGTGAACAACAGATGCCCCTCTACATTGCTTTCATTGATCTCACCAAAGCCTTTGACCTCGTCAGCAGACGTGGTCTCTTCAGACTACTAGAAAAGATCGGATGTCCACCAAAGCTACTAAGTATCATCACCTCATTCCATGACAATATGAAAGGCACAATTCAACATGGTGGCTCCTCATCAGAGCCCTTTCCTATCCTGAGTGGTGTGAAACAGGGCTGTGTTCTCGCACCCACACTTTTTGGGATTTTCTTCTCCCTGCTGCTTTCACATGCGTTCAAATCCTCTGAAGAAGGAATTTTCCTCCACACAAGATCAGGGGGCAGGTTGTTCAACCTTGCCCGTCTAAGAGCGAAGTCCAAAGTACGGAAAGTCCTCATCAGAGAACTGCTCTTTGCTGACGATGCTGCTTTAACATCTCACACTGAAGAATGCCTGCAGAGTCTCATCGACAGGTTTGCGTCTGCCTGCAATGAATTTGGCCTAACCATCAGCCTCAAGAAAACGAACATCATGGGGCAGGATGTCAGAAATGCTCCATCCATCAATATTGGCGACCACGCTCTGGAAGTGGTTCAAGAGTTCACCTACCTAGGCTCAACTATCACCAGTAACCTGTCTCTAGATGCAGAAATCAACAAGCGCATGGGTAAGGCTTCCACTGCTATGTTCAGACTGGCCAAGAGAGTGTGGGAAAATGGCGCACTGACACGGAACACAAAAGTCCGAGTGTATCAGGCCTGTGTCCTCAGTACCTTGCTCTACGGCAGCGAGGCCTGGACAACGTATGCCAGCCAAGAGCGACGTCTCAATTCATTCCATCTTCGCTGCCTTCGGAGAATACTTGGCATCAGGTGGCAGGACTATATCTCCAACACAGAAGTCCTTGAAGCGGCCAACATCCCCAGCTTATACACACTACTGAGTCAGCGGCGCTTGAGATGGCTTGGCCATGTGAGCCGCATGGAAGATGGCAGGATCCCCAAAGACACATTGTACAGCGAGCTCGCCACTGGTATCAGACCCACCGGCCGTCCATGTCTCCGTTATAAAGACGTCTGCAAACGCGACATGAAATCGTGTGACATTGATCACAAGTCGTGGGAGTCAGTTGCCAGCATTCGCCAGAGCTGGCGGGCAGCCATAAAGACAGGGCTAAATTGTGGCGAGTCGAAGAAACTTAGTAGTTGGCAGGAAAAAAGACAGAGGCGCAAGGGGAGAGCCAACTGTGCAACAGCCCCAACAAACAAATTTCTCTGCAGCACCTGTGGAAGAGCCTGTCACTCCAGAATTGGCCTTTATAGCCACTCCAGGCGCTGCTTCACAAACCACTGACCACCTCCAGGCGCGTATCCATTGTCTCTCGAGATAAGGAGGCCCAAAAGAAAGAAAGAAAGACATTAACCTTGGTGATGGTTTCTGTCTGACCCTCTTTTCTAAGTGAATTAACTATTACTTTAATATTGTACAAGCTCGCAAGCAATTATAGGTGTTTGAGAGTGCACATTCTTTAATACACATTGTTGAACACTTGGATTATTTTGTATTAAACTCCATATCGGGTTCTCCACTTGAATACTAACAACAGGTCACTTGCTGTAGTAGGGCAAGTCAATTAATCCATGTCACTCAAGACTATGTATCAGCTTTCAAGGATTAGTTACAACATATGATCAGCTAACAATAATTTGCCATCTAGCTTCTTTGGAAGGTACTTATAATTTTTGAGAACCATGGTAATAACTCTATCAAACAGCAATTTCAAAACAAAGTAACCCAATAGCATTAAAATAACTAGAGTTTACATAATATGATTGATATCTATCTATATCTTAGGAAATCATTTTTTCACATGAAATGTTTTGCGACATCCAAAGATTAACAAAATCCTTTTGTGTTATTTAGAGGAGTGTCCAAGCTTTTTGTCTTCTGGGCTATTTAGGTGCATACTGTAGAACCTCTGAGGCATCATATAAAGTTTAAATTCATGTTTGAGTTTGTCTCAAACTGTTGATAAAAACAGACCTAAGTGTTTTGATTTAAGACTTATCCAGCTATGCAGCTTCAGCCATGCGAAGAATTATCCTTTCCAAACCTAAAGGCTCACAAAATTCAAAGCGAATAGAGCAACCAGTAAGAAGTGTAAAGTTCAACTGGTAACCAAGTTGCCTGGGCTTCTTAAAACAGACAGCTCAGGCTCAACTAGTTCACTTACCCCTGATATAAAGACAAATATAGAAGTGATATGCTTCTAATTATTCATTTATATTTTTTCAAAGTTTCAAATTAAAATTCAATGCAGCATTCCTTGTTGAGCAAAAAAATTATGGATTAAAAGGATTAAAGATAATTGGTAGTTTAAAGAGCTCCCAAACCGGTCTAAAATTACTTACTATTCTGATGTAATTAATTTATAAGTTACGTTAATTAGTTGTGCTGTTATTCACAGTTTACAAAAATATACAAGAAACTTGGGAAAAAATAAGATCAACCATTATGCAATTCTTCAATAACTTAACACTGACCTATCACTGTTAATTTACATGCCTGAAGATCAGTCTTCATTTATTTTATTATTTTATCAGATTTACTGATTATTTAAAGTATTTCTGAAACTTTGTGATGAACTTTTACCAGAACCAAAAAAACTTATTTTCTAAAAAAAAAACTACTTTAAATTTCACATTTAACAATACAGAAAATAACAGCCCATGATCTGCTCATTCTTGTAAATTTCAATTTGATTAGGCCTCTAGGTGCAGGTAGCTATTTTGATGGCAGGGAATAGGCAAATAATGGCAAAGTTCCTATCAGTGTGCAAGTACCAAAAAAAAAGTTAAATTGAGCAAAGTGTAGAAAAAACAATCCTTGGGAAATTGCATTTAATATAATAGATTTTTAGGGCATTTTGGACAAATATTAGTTTATTTATATTTCTAAATGGAAATCATATGAACCCATGATATAGCAGATTTCATAACAAAAACTGAGATTAGTAATTTGTACCATCCCAAAGTATCACACATTTAAATATGGTTCCATGGGCTAAACTTGACTAACTGGTCATTATTCATGCATGAGCCAAAAAGTTGAGAGTTGACAGCCAATTTGACTAGATCAAAAATTAGAACTCATAATTTCAATATTAGACGATGAAAGAATTTGCATTTATATAGCATCTGTTGCACCCTCAAGAAATCCCAAAGTACTTCAAACCATTGGATTGATTTTGAATGATAATCACTGTTATGTTGGCAAACAAACACGGCAGCCATATAAGAATGTTTGCTATGCCACTTACAAGAAAGGTTGCATGTAGTGCAATGAGGCCAAAGGTGAAATGTTCACTAAATGAGAGGTTCTCAGCATTTATGCTTCTGAGGACCTCCCTCCCCCACCAATGTTATAAAAATTCCATGGACCCACTGTAACAGAACACACTTATCTCTATAAAATTTAATTAGACATATTATTTATTATTTAATTTTACTTACAATTTTACTCCTATTCTCCAGTCTTTCCCTTTCTTGTGCTGAGTTTCTCTCTTTTCTCCAGACTCTGACCGACTAGAGACGACTCCACAATTATCCTTCCAATTTGCAAGTTCTTTGTACCTTAAGCAAAGTGGGGCGGCACAGTGGCGCAGTGGTTAGCACTGCAGCCTCACAGCTCCAGCGACCCGGGTTCAATTCTGGGTACTGCCTGTGTGGAGTTTGCAAGTTCTCCCTGTGTCTGCGTGGGTTTTCTCCGGGTGCTCCGGTTTCCTCCCACAAGCCAAAAGACTTGCAGGTTGATAGGTAAATTGGCCATTATAAATTGCCCCTAGTATAGGTAGGTGGTAGGGAAATATAGGGACAGGTGGGGATGTGGTAGGAATATGGGATTAGTGTAGGATTAGTATATATGGGTGGTTGATGGTCGGCACAGACTCGGTGGGCCGAAGGGCCTGTTTCAGTGCTGTATCTCTAAAACTAAAAACTAAGCAAACTTTTTTTTAAAGAAATGCATATACTGTATAAATATGATACTTGACACAATTCTAATTCCCAGTGGTACAGCAGACAGCACTCAATTGGGGGTGGAGGGGTAGTGAAGAGTGAAATTGCACTTATGGGGTGGAACTAAGGAGAAATCAGAAGCGCAAAGAAAACTTGGACACGTGGAGAATCTTGCCAACAGGTTTGATGCACATAATCATGTCAGTGGGGAAATGAGATGAAGCTTTAAGTTATGGTCTCTCTGTCTCTGTCTCTCTCTCGCATTGATTCGCTTAGCAAAGACTCAACATTTTGTATGCTCGCCCTAGCTTCCCTCCCTGCCTCCGGGGCAATGCATCCAGCAAAAACCACCGATGCTGCCTTAGCTACAAAATGGTTTGTTTTCTCTCGCTGTCTCTCTCTTGCTCTATGTCTGTCTCCACATTGCAACCAAAACCTCTGCAGACACAGAGCGACCCTGCTTTGATTCACTCTCATTGGATGGCATCCTTTAATTGGCAAAATCTATTACATGTCCAACTTTTCTCCGTTCTAATGAAAGGTCACAGACCTGAAACGTTGTCTGTGTTTTTCTCTCCACAGTTGCTGCCTGATCCACTAAGTACTTCCAGAATTTTTTGTTTCATTTGGAGTATTGTGTTCAGTTTTGGGCACCACACCTCAGGAAGGATAAATTGGCATTGGAGGGGTGCAACACAGTTTTACCAAAATGATACTGAGGATAACGGGGTTAAATAATGAGCACAGGTTGCATAGACTACACATGTATTCCCCTGAGAATGGAAGATTAAGGGGTGAATTGGTCAAAGTTTTTTATTCATTCATGTGTCACTGTTGCCCATCCCTAATTGCCTTTGAGAAGGTGGTGGTGAGCCACCTTCTTAAACTGCTGCAGTCCATGTGCTGTAGGCATACCCAAAATGCTGTTAGGGAGTTTCAGGTTTTTGACCCAGCAATAGTAAAGGAACAGAGTATTCGAGATGTGGTCTCACCAATGCCCTGTATAAGTGAAGCTTAACATTGTTACTTTTATTTTCTATTCCTCTTGTAATAAAGGATAACATTCCATTAGCCTTCTTTATTACTTGCTGTACCTGTATACTAACGTTTTGTGACTCATGCACTAGAACACCTAGATCCCTCTGCACCTCGGAGTTCTGCAGTCGTTCTCCATTTAAGTAATACTCTGCTTTTTTGTTCTTCCTGCCAAAGTGAACAACGTCACAATTTCCCACATTATACTCCATCTGCCAGATTTTTGCCCACTCACTCGACCTGTCTGCAAACTCCTTATGTCCTCTTCACAACATACTTTCCTGCATTTCTTTGTGTCATCTGCAAATTTAGCTACCAAGCCATCGCTTCCCTCATCTAAGTCATTGATATTTTTAAAATTTATTTATTTAGAGATACAGCACTGAAACAGGCCATTCGGCCCACCGAGTCTGTGCCGACCAACAACCACCCATTTATACTAACCCTGCAGTAATCCCATA
Organism: Heterodontus francisci; assembly: GCF_036365525.1. Taxonomy (NCBI): domain Eukaryota; kingdom Metazoa; phylum Chordata; class Chondrichthyes; order Heterodontiformes; family Heterodontidae; genus Heterodontus; species Heterodontus francisci. The sequence goes on from NC_090371.1 coordinate 265,156,282, forward strand.
TTCCCTACCACCTACCTACACTAGGGACAATTTACAATGGCCAATTTTACCTATCACCTGCAAGTCTTTGGCTGTGGGAGGAAACCGGAGCACCCGGCGAAAACCTACGCGGTCACAGGGAGAACTTGCAAACTCCACACAGGCAGTACCCAGAATCGAATCGGGTCCCTGGAGCTGTGAGGCTGTGGTGCTAACCACTGTGCCGCCCCAAATTGTAATAAGTTGAGGCCCCAGCACAGACCCCTGCAGGACTCCACTTGTCACATCCTGCCAATCAGAAAAGGACCCATTTATGCATACACTCTGTTTCCTGTTAGCTAGCCAATCTTCTATCCATGCTAATATGTTACCCACTACACCATGAGCTTCTCCTTTGCGCAATAAGCTTTTATGTGGCAACTTGTTACATGCCTTCTGGCAATCCAAGTACAGTACATCAGAGGGCTCCCCTTTATCCACGGGACATGTTATTCCTTCAAAGAACGTCAATAAATTGGTTAAATATGATCTCCCTTTCACAAAGCCATGCTGACTATTCCTGATTACCTTGAGTTTTTCCAAGTGCCCAGCTATAGCCTCCTTAATGATCAATTTTAATACCTTCCCCACACAGACATCAAGCTAACTGGCCTATAGTTACCTGTTTTGTGCCTCCACCACCAACCCCTCCCCCACCCCCCCCCCCGCCTTGAATAGAAGGGTTATATTTGCTATTTTCCAGTCTGATGGAACCTTTCCAGAATCTAGCAAATTTTGAAAGATTAACACCAACGCATCTACTACCTCATTAGCCACCTCTTTTAAGGCCCTAGGATGAAGTCCATCTGGACCCGGGGACTTCTCAGCCCATAACTCCCATCAGTTTGGTCAGTACCGCTTCCCTGGTGACTGTAATTTCACCAATTTCCTCTCTTCCTTCAACCTCCTGATTTACAGCTATTACTGGAATGTTTTTGTATCCTCTACAGTGAAGACTGAACCAAAATATTTGTTTATTTCATCCGTCATTTCCTTATTATCTACTATTAACTCCCCATTCTTACTCTCTAGAGGACCAACACTCACTTTACTTACTCTTCTCCTTTTTAAATACCTGCAGAGACTCTTGTTGCCCATTTTTACATTTCTAGCTAGCTTCCTCTCATACTCTAATTTCTTTCTCCTGATTAACCTTTTAGTCATTCTCTGCCATTCTTTATATTCTGACTTATCAGCTGACCTGCCACTCATCTTTGTGCAATTACATGCTTTTCCCTAAGTTTGACGCTTTCTTTAACTTCTTTAGTTATTCACAGATGGTGGATCCTCCCCTTAGAATTTTTCTTTTATAGTAGGAATATACTTATCCTGAGTATTCTGTAATATCCCCTTGAATGCCACTGCTTCTCTATTGATCTATCTCCTAGCCAAGTAGGCCAGTTCACTTCAGCTAGCTCAGCTTTCATGCCCACATAGTTGCCTTTATTTAAGTTTAAAATACTAGTCTTAGACTCACTCTTCTCTCTTTCAAACTGGATGTAAAATTCAATCATATTGTGGTCGCTGCTATTGAGAGGTGTCTTTACCCTGAGGTCATTAATTAATCCTGTCACATTACAGAATACCAAGTCCAATATAACCTGCCCTTCCAGTGCTGCTCTAAGAAACTATCTTGAAAGCATTCTATGAGTTCCTCATCCAGGCTACTTTGCCAATCTGATTATTCAGGTTTATATGTAGATTAAAATCACCCATGATTACTACCGTCCCTTTGTCACAAGCACCCAATATTTCTTTTTGTATACTTCGTCCTACATTATGGTTACTGTTAGGGGGCCTGTAGACCACTCCCACTAGTGACTTTTTTTAATGAATGTTACATGCATTGAGATACAGAGCCTTTAGTTTTGTCTTTTTGCTACCTTTATAACATCTAGTCTTGACTGTTGGTGTGTTATTAGGTTTTTACTCTCTGTCCCTTCCTGTCATTCTCTGACCTTCATTTCCCATATTACTGTTCTGCTCTGCTGCCTTGACTCTACCCCTTGGTTTGCTACATCTAGCCAGGCTTGATCCCTCTCCCCCCTTGTTTAGTAAATCCTTCTGTACTTCCCTAGTTATAAGGTTTCCTAGAACACTGCTCCAAGCACGGTTCAGGTGTAGACCTTCCCAATGGTACAGCCCCCACTTTCCCCAGTACTGGTGCCAATGCCCCACAATCCGAAACCCACTTCTCCCACATCAGTTGGCAGTTCACACCCTCTGCCAATTGGCACATGGCTCAGATAATAATCCAGAGATTATCCAGAGAACCCTTGAGGTTCTGCTCTTCAATTTGGTGCCTAGTTCCTCATACTGTCTAAGCAGAACCTCTTTCCTCATCCTACCTATGTCTTTGGTACCTACATGGACCACGATAAATGGATCCTCCCCCTCCCACTCCAGGTTTCTGTCCCGCCCTGACCAGATATGCCGAACCCTGGCACCGGGTAGGCAACACAGCCTTCCGGACTCACGCTCTCGGCTGCACAGAACAGTGTCAATCCCCCTCACTATACTGTCCCCTAATACCACTGCTTTCCTTTTTGCTTCCCCCACTTGAATGGCTTCCTGTACCACAGTGCCATGGCCAGTCTGCTTACCTTCCTTGCAGACCTCACTTTCATCTACACTGGTTGAGAGCACCTCAGACCTGTTTGACAATTGCAAAGTCTGAGGCTCCTCCATTACTGTCGGCTCAGTCCCTTTACCTGCCTCACTCACATCCTCCTGTCTCTCACTGTTGATCAAAACAGATGACCCTGTTCTGAGAGGTGTGACTGTCTTCTGGAACATAATGTCCAGATATTTCTCCCCCTCTCTTTTGTTGCGCAGTGTTTGCAGTTCGGATTCCAGATTAATAATACTAATCTGGAATTCCTCTAACTGCTTACACTTTCTGTAGACGTGTTTGTCCTGGATCACCTTGGCATCCAAAAACTCCCACATACCACAGCTGCATCATAACACCTATTCTGCTGTTGTCACTTATGCTATTAGTTAATTCACTTTAATTACTCAATCACTTTCTTAATTAACACTTTCACTGTTTCCCAATCTACTAAGCTTAACTAGTATTACCAAATAAAAACCTTACAATTTCTAAAATTACCTGAGTTTTGAAAGATAAATGATAAAACATTCACCAACCAATCACCTACCTTGGAGTCAAAGGAGAAGACTCACCAGCTGCTGGAGGCGGAAAACGACAAGAAAAGGAGCCCCTCTCTTCCCCCTCTGCACCAAATTCCCACGTGTACCAAATTCCAGCTTCACTCTGGCAATGTCTCACTTCGGCAAATGTCTCTTCTCAATGCGTCCCCTCGCTGTGTTCAGATAAGAACTGGTCTTTATATAGAGATTCTGATGACTCACTAGCTCAGCTTCTGCTACAATAATTTGCCTATTGATTTCATTTCATAATCTGCATTTTTTCTTCATAGTACAATATTAAGTATTGATTTTTTTTTGTTATGCTTTCTTGCTGAAAACAGTGCTCTATGACTGATCTATTTGCGAGTATATTTGTGTTTGTGAAAAATTACATTTCAAACCTGTTGATTTTGCTATGATTATCCTCACATGTCTGAAAAATGCAGGTTAGCACTACTTTAGAACTGCACCTATTAGGTTTACAGAGTTAATGTTTCAGGTTGATGATCTTTCATCAGAATGGTCATTGACCTGAAATGTTAACATTACTTCTCTGTCTATAGATGATGCGAGACTTGTTGAGTATTTCCTGTTTTTATTTTTATTTTAGATTTCCAGAATCTTCAGTGTTTTGCTTTTCTGTTCAATTAACTATTGGTTTGGTTTACTAATTTTTCAAATTTCCAATTCTATTTACTTGTAATTACAAGATTTTTCATCTCATTCTCACAGCACGCTTGTAAAATTACTTTTTTAATTTTTTATTTAGAGATACAGCACTGAAACAGGCCCTTCGGCCCACCGAGTCTGTGCCGACCATCAACCACCCATTTATACTAATCCTACACTAACTCCATATTCCTGCCACATCCCTATCACCGACCTATACTAGGGGCAATTTATAATGGCCAATTTACCTATCAACCTGCAAGTCTTTTGGTGGTGGGAGGAAACCGGTGTACCCGGCGAAAACCCATGCAGACACAGGGAGGACTTGCAAACTCCACACAGGCAGTACCCAGAATTGAACCCAGATCGCTGGAGCTGTGAGGCTGCGGTGCTAACCACTGCGCCACTGTGTCGCCCCTCACTTATAGTGAGTTTGAAGTGATCATTGTCAGTAGTTACTATCCTTACATTCTCCTATGAAGCTTAAAAATTGTTTTTTTTGCAGATTGCGTGTAGCTGCACAAGATGCAGAACAGTTGCGAAAAGAGAGAATTTCTTTTGAGATACAAATTGGTGAACTTCAGGAAAAATGTGCAAAAGTGGAGGAAGAGAAATATGAGGCAGTAGCCAAGGTTCGAGACAGCATGCAACTCCTTGAAGAAGCAAACTTACAGAAAGATCAGGTAATATTGCACAGTAGGTTCTTTCTTTAGGTCCACAAAGAAAATGCCAACAGAGAGGCTTTTTATATCTTTATTGAAAGACTGAAAAACATGTGAACTCTCCGAAATGTAACCAGAATCTCTTGTATAGTTTTCTTTCTGTCTTTACACCATTTTAAGTGTGATGTGAACATATTTGTGTGAAGTACAGTTGAAGCTGTTGTTCAAATAACAACTTGCATAGTGTCAGCTGTGGCTCAGTTAGTAGCACCCTTGCTTCTGAGTCAGAAGGTTTTGGATTCAAGTCCCGCTCTAGGACATATGCACAAAAAACTAAACGAACACTCCAGAGAGGTACTGGGTGAGTGCTGCACTGTTGGAGGTGCTATCTTTCAGATGAGAAGTTAAACCAAAACCCCATCTGCCCTCTCAGACAGACAAAGATCCCATGACGCTATTTTGAAAAAGAGCAGGGCAGTTATCCCCAGTTTCCTGGTCAATATTTAGCCCTTAATAAACATCACAAAAAAAAAATTACCTGGTCATTATCGCATTGCTGTTCGTGGGCTTGTGCTGTACACAAGTGGGCTGCCGCATTTCCCAAATAAAAAGTATCTACAGTTAAAAAGTACTTTGTTGGCTGTAAAGCGTGTTGGGATGCAAGTCTTTTTATTTCATTTATATAGTGCCCCTAACATAGAAAAAGTTATGATGTGCCTTGCAGAGATGTAAAGCAGAGAAATAGATGCTGAGCTAAAAGAGGAGATAATTGAAGGGTAACCAAAAACTTGGATAAAGAAGTGAGTTTTAAAGAAGATATTAAAGGAGAGGAGGTACATAAAGAGACTGAGGGAGTTAAAGAGGGAATTCCAAAGTATGGGGCTAAGCAACTGCAGGGGTAGTCGCCAATGGAGATACACAAGAGGCCAGAGTCAGAAATGGAGAGTTTGGGGATTGTAGCACTGCAGAAGGTTATAAATAGAGAAGGGTGATGCCTTGCAAAAAATTAAACATAAGGACAGGGTTGATGGGTAAGTGGGACTCGGCGTAGGATAGGATATGAGCAACAGAGTTTTGAATGAGCTGATCTTTATGAAGAATGGAGAAATGGAGTTTGGCCAGGAGAACAATGGAGCAACCAAGTCTGGAGGTGATAAAAGGCGCAGATGAGGGTTTGTGTGCAGAGGTAAGGGTGCAGGCAGGCGATATTACAGTTGTGGAAGTAAACAGTCTTTGTGATTGAAAGGATACTGGTTTAGAAGCTGAACTTGACATTAAATAGGATGCCAAGAATGTTAGCAGATTGGTTCATTCTGATACTGTAGCTGGGGAAATAATGGGACTCTGGGAAGGTTACAAAGTTTGATAGAAGCCGCTGATGATTGCTTCAGTCTTCCCAATGTTTAGCTGAAGCAAATTGTGACTCATCCAAGATTGGATGTCAGACAACAAGTCTGACAACAACAACAACTTGCATTTATATAGTCCCTTTCACATAGTGAAACGTCCCAAGGTGCTTGATGTTATAAAAGGTCATTTGACACCAAGCCACATAAAGAAATATTAGGACAGCTTGGCCAAAGTGGTAGGTTTTAAGGTTCGCCTTAAAGGAGGAGAGAGGCAGAGGGGTTTAGGGAGGGAATTCCAGAGCCTAGCGCCTAGGCAGCTGAAGGCACAGCTGCCTATGGTGGAGCAAAGAAATCGCTGATGGTCATCAGGTCAAAATCGGAACAGTGCAGAGATCTCTGAGGATTTATAGGGCTGGCAGAGGTTACAGAGATGGGGATGGGTGAGGCCATGGTGGGAATTGAAAACATAAACAAGAATTTTGAAATTGAGGCGTTGCCGGACAATATAGCCAACGTAGATCAGGGAGCACAGGGGTGGTGGGTGAATGGGGCTTGGTGCGAGTAGGACATGGGCAGGAAGTTTTGGGTGAGCTCAAGTTAATGGAGGGTGCAAAGTGGAAGGTGGGCAAGGCGGACATTGGAATAGTCAAGTCTGGAGGCTCAGATGAGGGTTTCAGCAGCAGGTGATCTAAGGCAGGGTCAGAGATAGGTGATGTTAAGGAGATGCAAGTCAGTGGTGATGGTGACGGAAAGGATATGGGGTCAGATGCTCAGCTTTGAGTCAAATAGGACACTGAAATTATGAGTACAGGAGCAAGGATGTCTTACTGCAGTTATACAGGGCCTTGGTGAGACCTCATCTGGAGTATTGTGTACAGTTTTGGTCTCCTTATCTGAGGAAAGATGTTCTTGCCATGGAGGGAGTGCAAAGAAGATTTACTGGGCTGATTCCTGGGATGTCTGGATTGACGTATGAGGAGAGATTGGGTCGACTTGGCCTATATTCACTAGTGTTTAGAAGAATGAGAGGGGATCTCATAGAAACTTATAAATTCTAACCGGACTAGATAGGCTAGATGCAGGGAGGATGTTCCTAATGGTTGGGGAGTCCAGAACCAGGGGTCACAGTCCCAGGATACGGGGTATGCCATTTAGAACTGAGATGAGGAGAAATTTCTTCACTCGGAGGGTGGTGAACCTGTGGAATTCTCTATTTCAGAAGGCAGTGGAGGCCAAGTCATTAAATATATTCAAGAAGGAGATAGATATATTTCTTAATGCCAAAGGGATCAAAGGATTTGGGGAGAAAGTGGGAACAGGGGACTGAATCAGACAATCAGCCATGATCTTTTTTGAATGGCGGAGTAAGCCCAAAGGGCCGACTGGCTGACTCCTGCTCCTATTTTCTATGTTTCTATGAGGAGTCTGCTTCATCTTCTGACAGTGACCAGGAGGAGAGATGTAGTTGGTGGCTAGGGTACAGTGTGGCAGTCATCCCAATATTTAATTGGAGGAGGTTTCTGCTCATCCAATACTGGATATCAGACATCAGAGTGGCAAATCAGGATCAGTGAAAGGGTTGAGAGAAGTGGTGGTGAGGTGGAGCTTGGTGTCATCAGCATACATGTGGAACTTGTTTTCAAATGATATCACTGAAGGACAGCATTTAATTGAGAAATAAGAGTGAGCCAAGGATAGATTGTTGAGAGATTGCAGAGGTAACAATCTGAAAGCAGGAAGGAAAGCCATTGCAGGTGTTCATCTGGCTACAACTGGATACATAAGATTGGAATCAGGCCAGGGCAGTGCCACCCAACTGGACAATAGAGGATGGTGTTAGGACCAGGTGAGAAAGGTGTCTAGAGGTCTTTCTCAGCCTTCACCTGGTCTTATTGTAACAGGGTTTAATTTTAAACACATTGTTTTGAGCTCCCCCCTTGGTGAATCCTTGTTCACCACTTTCCAATTATAAGGCAAAGAAATGAGCATAAACGTGCTTTCTCAGGTTTATAGAAGAAAAGTGAAATTTATTAAAACTTAAACTCTAACTCAGTTAACACCAACGAATACACGCTGCACCCTACACTAGCATGCATACGCGATACGCACATGCAAATAGAGACAGAGAAGAGCAGAAGAAAAATAGAGGTTTGAGGCAATATCTGCAGAGTTTCTTGTTGCTATGATTTGAGCTTACTGTAGTCCTTTTGTAGGTAGTTCTTGCCTGCAGGTAATTCTTGCTTTTCGTTGGGGCACAGTATTCTTCTTAAACCTTGTTCACTATAGGAGACTTTTCTCTCTTGGGGTTCATGTGTCTTCAATGGGTCTTCATTTCCGTGTGAAACAGATGGGAGCAGACAGGAGAGAGATGTTCTCAGTCCAGGAGCAAAGAGCTTTGAGTTTTAAAACTCTGTGGCAAGTTCAAATTCAAAAAAACTTCAGCCAGTTATTCATGTGACTAAAGTGGTCTGACAAAGTGTGTTTGTGTATTCGGCCATCTTAGCAGTTAACCTGGAATGCTAGCCTCTCCACCTTCACATCTGGTAATCAAAAGTCCATTGTGGATTAATTTGGAGCAGGGAGTTGCCCCTTTGTCCTTTCCAAGTACTGTCTGTTACTATGCATATGTCTTTCCAGTCAAGGATCTGGTGTTTATTTTTTAAAACAAGGTCTTTCTTTACTCCAGTAACAGTTTAAAAATCAATATTCATGTGGCGAAATAAGAGTGCCTCATTCTTTGCAGGTGGGGGCCTGCATGACAATAGGCGTTGGATGAGAATAGTGTGGCCAACTGTGGCAAAGGCTGTAGACAGATTGAGGAGGGTTACTTCACGACATTACAGAGGCAGATAATAATGAATCAGTATAGTTTTTAAAATATGACATTAAAAATTTCTATTGCTTTAGCATTACTAAAATTGCTTATAATGATAATCATACTTTAAGTGTAGACTTGCAACCAGCCAGTAGACTTAGATGTTGCGTATTTAGAGCTAATGTCATCACATGAGTTGTCTATTAATGGATGGATTTCTAGATATTGTAATGGAATGGAATAGTGGTCAAGAGTATAAAAATGGAAAATGGATGAAATTTATGAATTAGCACTCCAAGCAAAGAACTTAGCATGAGGGAAATATGGGCACAGAAATCATCGCGCACTATGCGATTTTCTGTTCAGTTATTTTCCAATACTTTAAGCCACAAGTGCTAATTCATAAAAAAGAAATATCTGAACGTTAGACTGCTGTGATCCTTGAAACTGGAAGATTCATCTGGGCTTTTTCCAAAGCACCTGTCAGAAAACCTTGCATTGTGAATGTTTTCATTTTAGTTTGTGTTGTTATGATTTTTAAGTTTAGTACAGTTAAAACCCTGTATGCTTATTGAACTGAAAAATATTGGATTGTGTGATCTCTCCTCATTTTGAAAAAAAATCTGAGTAATGATGCAGTAATGCAGTACAGTAAATAATTGACAATTTGAGTTTCTCCACAATGATTTCCCCACAAAAAATATAAACTGAATTTTTCTCTCTTTCGTATTGCTGAAAATAAATATATGTTGTCGAAGCTTTTCGGCTTGCACTCAACAGGACAACCCACAAGAATACCAATGTAAGGAATAACAACAACTTGATACAGTATGGCAACACATCTACCAATCAGAGTTTGCTTGCCAACCAATCAGCACTCTCTTCTCATACAGTATAAAGTTGTTGCTTTCCCTTACATTGGTATTCTTGTGGATTGTCCTGATGAGTGCAAGACAAAAAGCTTCAACAACATGTCTCTATTTTCAGAAATACTCAAGTTCTGTACTACCAAACGACTATTTTCTTTCTTTATGAACTTGAAGGTAAATCTATGTCAATCACTTACTTTGCGATTCAGTACATTTTTGGCATTTTACGCTAGACATGTTATCTTGAGTTCAGCATCAACAACCACTCCTGTAAGTGGACTTTGCAATTCCTGAAAACTAGTGTTATCTTCATCCGTTCGTTGACCCGATAAATGCAGCAAGGCCGCTCTCCCTGCTAACTTCAGATTGATTGACTGCAAAGCTGCATAAAGTCAGACAGGTATATTGTTCAATATTATAAAAGCAAAATACTGCGGATGCTGGAAATCTGAAATAAAAACAAGAAATACTGGAACCACTCAGCAGGTCTGGCAGTATCTGTGGAAAGAGAAGCAGAGTTAACATTTTGGGTCAGTGATCCTTCTTCGGAACTGACAAATATTAGAAATGTAAAAGGTTATAAGCAAGTGAGGCGGGGGTGGGGCAAGAGATAACAAAGGAGAAGGTGTAGATTGGACAAGGCCACATAGCTGACCAAAAGGTCATGGAGCAAAGGCAAACAATATGTTAATGGTGTGTTGAAAGACAAAGCATTAGTACAAATAGGGTGTTAACGGACTGAATATTGAACAGCAGCAAGTGCAAACATGAAAAAAAACAGTGGGTAAGCAAACTGAACAAACTAAGATGAAATGAAATAAATGCAAAAAAAAAAGATTGTAAAAAATGTAAAAAAAGAAAAAATAACTATAAAAATGAAAGTAAAATGGGGGCTGTCATGCTCTGAAATTATTGAACTCAATGTTCAGTCCAGCAGGCTGTAGTGTGCCTAATCGGTAGATGAGATGCTGTTCCTCGAGCTTGCGTTGATGTTCACTGGAACACTGCAGAAATCCCAGGACAGAGATGTGAGCATGAGAGCAGGGGGTGTGTTGAAATGGCTATATTGTTCAACATCCTTTGACAATGTACTGAAACAAATTAATTAAGATAACAAATTGTGATGGCTGGAAATGCAGGCAGCTAACAAGAGTATATTAACTGATAGATGCTTCATTTTTGTCACATCCTTTGGTCTTTTCTCACTTTATGAACTTAATTTTACCATACATTTGTTTCCATTTACTTTGGGCTCCGTTTATGTATCAGACTGTTCCCTTGATTTTCTTTTTGAGATAGCCAAGTGTAACGATTTTTACTTCACATTTGGTAATTCAAATGTATCCTTTGACAGTGGATTCAAATGATATTGCTCATATTTCACTCAGCCAGTCAATCAAAAGTAGCATTCTAAAATTGCATTTTTGCAAAACCTTCAGGTTTTACTACGTGAAAAACAAAAGGATGAAGAAGTGGTAAAAATGAAGGAAGCTATGGTTCAGCTTGTTCAAGAAGCTGCTGTTCGAACAAGAAAGGAGGTGAAATTAAATAAACTGCTCTGCATCTTAAGTATTTTTCTAATTTTGGAGGACTTAAACACGTGTGGAGCTAACTTAATGTTCAGCATAGAAGCAATATTTTCAGTTAAACCAAATAGAAAAATAAAAATCCTGAGCACTTTGATACCTTAAAGAAACCCTTTGAGAGCTCTGGATATAAGAACATAAGAAAAAGGAGCAGCAATAGGCCATTCAGTCCCCCGAGCTAGCTCCGCCATTCAACAAGATCGTGGCCTCAGCTCCACTTCCCTGCTTGCCCCCCATAACCCTCCATCCCCCTTGCAATAAAGGCCAACATTCCATTTGCCTTCCCAATTACTTGCTGTACCTGCCTGCTAACTTTTTTGATCCATGTACGAGTACACCCAGATCCCTCTGTACAGCAGCATTCTGCAGTCTTTCTCCATCTAAATATTACTTTGCTTTTCTATTTTTCCTACCAAATTAGACATCCGCACATTTTCCCACATAAACTCCATCTGCCAAAATTTTGCCCACTCACTTAACCTATCTGTGCCCCTTTGCAAACCCTCTATGTCCTCCTCACAATTTACTTTCCCACCTTTCTTTGTATCATTAGCAAGTTTGACTACAATGCACTCTGTCCCTTCATCCACGTCATGAATATAAATTGTAAATAGTTGAGTCCCCAGCACTGATTCCTGTGGCACTTCACTAGATACAGTTTGCCAACCTGAAAATGCCTCATTTATCCTGACTCTCTGCTTCCTTTTAGTTAGCCAATCCTCTATCCATGCTAATATATTACCCCAACACCATGAGCTTTTATCTTGTGTAATCGCCTTTAATGTGGCACCTTATCAAATGCCTTTTGGAAATCCAAATACACTACATCTACTGGTTTCCCTTTATTTATCCTGCTTGTTACATCTTCAAAGAACTCTAATAAGTTTGTCAAACATGATTTCCCTTTCATAAAAATATGTTGACTCTGCTTGCTTGCATTAAGATTTTCGAAATCTCCTGCTACTACTTCCTTAATGATGGATTCCAGCATTTTCCCAATGACAGATGTTAGGCTAACAGGCTGACAGTTTCCTGCTTTCTATCTCCTTCCTTTCTCGAATACAGGTATTACATTTGCAGTTTTCCAATCTTCTGGGACCTTTCCAGAATCTAGAATTTTGGAAGATTACAACCAATGTATCCACAATCTTTGCAGCCACTTCTTTTAAGACCCTAGGATGTCGGCCATCAGGTCCAGGGGACTTGGCCTTTAGTCCCATTAGTTTTCCTTGTACCTTTCTCCAGTGATCATTATTGTTTCAAGTTCCTCCCTCCCTGTTGCACTCTGATTTTCTACTATTCTTCGGATGCTTTTTGTTCAAGGTCTGCCATTTCCTTGTTTCCCATTATTAATTCCACAGTCTCATCCTCTAATGGACCTACTCTCTTTATATACTTGTAGAAGCTCTTACTGTCTGCTTTTATATTCCTTGCTAGTTTACTCTCATATTCTAACTTCTCCCACTTTTCTTTCAGTCATCCTTTGCTAGTTTCTAAAATGTTCCCACTCTTATGACCTACCACTAATCTTCTCAGAGTTGTGTGCCTTTTCTTTCAATTTGATACCATCCTTAGCTGGCCACAGATGGGTCATCCTTCTCGTAGAGTCTTTCTTTCTCAATGGAATATATCTTTGTTGAGAGTTATGAAATATCTCCTTAAATGTCTGCCACTGCTTATCTACTGTCTTACCTTTTAACTGATTTTCCCAGTCCACTTTAGCCAGCTCTGTCTTCGTACCATTTCAACAGCCTTTATTTAAGTTTAAGACAGTAGTTGCAGACCTGAGTTTCTCACCAAACTGAATGTGAAATTGTATCATGTTATGATCACTCTTCCTGTCAATCCTTTCTTATGAGATCATTAATTAATTATGTTTTATTACACATTACCAAGTCTAAAATAACCTGTTGTTTGTTATTTTCCACTTCCTATAGCTTCTGTGCCTTTGTCAGTGGTATTAGATGGCATATGGGAACAGGATTTTTTTATTATCCCTTCCTCGGTGTGGAAAACTATCTGATCCCTTCTCACTTCCTCCCACCAATAGCATGGCTGCAATTTCAAAGATTCTGGCCTGGACTTTCTGCATGATTTCCACCCAGATATCTATTTAATCTGGGCAGAGTCAAATAATATAGTGCAAAAATCGTGGAATTTTAAGCATATGTGAATTGCACAAAAATCATTTTTTAACCTAGACTACTGGTGATCTTTTTTGTTATACTGGTTCAAAAGTTCCTTCACCAGAAAGTCCTCACTACAGGTGTGGCAAATAATGCCTGTTTGGAGGTGTTCATCACATTGCGCCCAGATTCTTGGGTGCATAGCACCCGTGATTGTATGAATTCAGCAGTGATCAGCTGTCAGTTGAAGCCACTGACCCAGGTCTGTTTCTTCTGCTGCAGCAATTACTTCAAGTTCAGCTGACCTTCCCTTGTTACATAAGACTTGTGACCAGCAGTCAGTTGAAGCCACACAGGTGTGTCCTGCTGTGCTGCAGTACTTAGTTAATTGATGACAGCAGTGACCAGCACTTAAAACCAATTATAAAATAAGACCGAGGGTATTAAATCAGTCAATTGATCTGCCTTGCTCTGCTGCAAATCAATTAATTGAAAAAGTTGAAGAATGGCTCATTTCGTGACAATCCCACTCCTCTTTGTGATGCTGGAGAATGATCTGTTCCAATCACAAATCAGTTACAGTTGATATGCTGATTCATGGGAGATTTTACTTTTGGGATTATGCTAATGAATTTGCGTGAAAACGTTAGCATAACTTCAGCTTGTCAAAACCGGCTGAGTGTCCAGCACGTTACTGGGGATATTTTGCCGAAAGCACGCAACAGCAGAAACTCCAAATCCACGTGAAAAGTGCAAACCATTCTTTCACTCTAATAGACTGCATCATTCACCAGTTTAGCTGATGATATTTTAGAGTTGACTACAAAAATGTAACCTGTTTTGAGTTTAATCACCTGGAGAAATGTGCTGTAGTTTAATACATTGCTTATATTTCACTTTTATATAATACTTGCTATTTGAAAACTTGCAGAGATTAAAACCTTAATGTATTTAAGAAGGCTACATTTAAGTTAATTACATGAGGGAAATATAAACACGTCCTCGGTCTTTTCTTTTTTCCCTTGCAGGTTGAAAATGTTAGGAAACAGAGCAACAAACAGATTGCCCGTTTAGCCGAGGAATTGTCTGATATGCAGATGGTATGTGGGCCAGCCTGGTATCCAGAGACAATAAACTGAGCCAAAAGCAGCTGTCATTGATCCAATTTTGAAGCAATTGCCATTTAACTTAAACATAAGTATTCTTCAGCTGCAGCTTATTGATTCAGATTCACTGACAGTAAAGATATTAAGCAGATCATTTTCCAACAATATCTTGCATTCGTATCGCACTTTTCATATAGAAAAACATCCCAAAGCGCTTCACGGAGGCGTGAGGGAAAAATGAACACTGAGATAAAGGTGGAGCTATTAGGAGGGGGTGACCCAAAATTGGACCAGAGATGTGTTTAAGGAGGCTTTTAAATTAGGTGAGGGAGGTAGGAAGGCAGAAGGTTTTAGGGAAGTAATTACAAAGTATGGGGCCTAAGTGGCTGATGGCATGGCTGCCAATGGAGAGGTGAAAGGAGGGAGGATTCAGAGAAGGCCAGAGTTAGAGGAAGAAGAGAGTTCTGGGGGTGGGGGGGTGATAATGCTGGTGGATGTTATAAGTAAGGTGTGGGGGTGGGATGGTGTTAGGCCGTGGAGGAATTTAAATATGTAAAAGTGCGTTTTAAATCTGAGCCTTAAAGGGATTTAAATATGGAGAACAAGATTTTAAATTTGAGGCCATGGAGGAATTTATAAATGAAGAACATTTTACATTTGAAACAGTGGGGGCTAAGAATCAATGTCAATCAGCAAGGGCACCAGCATTGGTGAGTGAGGCAGTGCAGGAGAGGATATGGGCAGGAAATTTCTGAATGAGCTGAAATGTACAGGTGCCGACTAGGAAAGCATTGGAATTGTTAAATCTGGAGGTTTCAGGGGCAGATTGGCTTAGGTAGGAGGGTTAGGCAATGTTATGGAAGTGGTTGTTCCATTACAGAAAAACCTATAAGTACTAATTTAAATAGACTCTCAACCAATGATCACTGGGATGATGTCCCTTGTAAAAAGATCCCCTGTAGTTCTGAGTGTGTCATAGTTTATTTTTGTTATTGGGAAATAAAATTATATATTGCACAAGTGATGAGATAGCTTGGCAGCATTTTAGGCTATTAATACTCTTTGTGCAGTATTACTGCAGGAAATCATTTATATTGTGTTTTAAGGATTAAAATAATTAGGAAGTATCTGCTTTTGGCTATTATCAAGTTCAAGCTATTTTGGGTTTCTCTTCAAAATGTTATGTTCATATAATGTTATAAAACCCTAAACATTGCCACAGATTCCCATTGGTGATGCTCCTTTGTTAGCCCGCCACTGGGCATGCTTAATGATTTGAGAAGAAAATACTCACTGATGAGCCAGCCAAGACTGACCAACTCAGACAAGATAAATATTCAAAGTTAGCATTGTCTAGTCACCGTTTATTTTTGGTGTTCAATAATAAGAGTGAGCCTTGGATAAGGTGCATCATGTGACCATGATGTGCACCACAAACTGATGTTCTCTAAAAAAGCAGGCTTTATTTCCTCACCAATTACATATTTTTACTAAATTGTATATTCTTCTAATAGAACTGTGGTGATAAACAAGGTCAGATTGAAAGGGCCATAAGGGAGAAGCGAGCTGTGGAAGAGGAACTTGAAAAGGTAAAACATATCAGAGTGCAATAAGTTTTATTAAATGAATTCTTGATTTGTGCACACGTGCAATGCTTTCTTTTCCAATCTCAGTTTCTCTCTTTACTGGTAATAGATCTGACTGTGTTTATAAGGTAGGTGCTTAGAGTGGAACTTGCAAGTCATGTGTACTCTTTGACAGTAATTTTGTCTTGACTACACTAAAGTGACATTTATTGTCTGTTTCTCCAATATGGATAACAGCTTGCATATTTGGGAGTGTATACCGAGTGTATATTATATATTGAATATTTTTGCATTTTTTTATCTTGTGTTCCTGTGATGTCCTCTTGTAAGATGAGGGCAGCACAGTGGCGCAGTGGTTAGCACTGCAGCCTCACAGCTCTAGTGACCCGGGTTCAGTTCTGGGTACTGCCTGTACGGAGTTTGCATGTTCTCCCTGTGACTGCGTGGGTTTCCGCCGAGTGCTCCGGTTTCCTCCCACAGCCAAAGACTTGCAGGTTGATAGGTAAATTGGCCATTGTAAATTGCCCCTAGTGTAGGTAGGTGGTAGGAGAATGGTGGAGATGTAGTAGGGAATATGGGATTAATGTAGGATTAGTATAAATGGGTGGTTGTTGGTCGGCACAGACTCGGTGGGCCGAAGGGTCTGTTTCAGTGCTGTATCTCTAAATTTAAAAAAAAAATTTTTTTTAAATGTCTGCCATATTTGCTTGGATAATAAGAGGATGAATGGGTTAGAGGAGCAAAGGGATCTAGGAATACATATACACAGATCATTAAAAGTAGTGACACAGGTTAATAAGGCTATTTAAAAAAAATCACTGGAGTTCATTTCGAGAGGGATAGAACTGAAAAGCAAAGAAGCTAAGTTAAACTTGTATCAACCCTTGGTTATATCACACTTGGAATACTATATGCTGTTTCGGTCTCCATATTATGAAAACTATAAAGAGGCATTAAGGAATGTGCAAAAGAGATTCACAAGAATTAAACCAAAAACTGAGGCCAAATGGGTTGGGACTCTTTTATTTTCCTCTAGAAAAGGAAAAGCTCTGGGGTGACCTGGTAGAGGTCTTTAAGATAATGAAAGGGTTTGATAGGGTATATTTAGAAAAATATTTCCACTTGTGAGGGAGTCCAAACCTAGAAGTCATAAATCTAAGATAGTCACTGATAAATCTGAAGGGGAATTCAGGAGAAGCTTCTTCACCCAAAGAGAGGTAAGAAGGTGGACCACGCTACTACAAGGAGTAGTTGAAACAAATAGTAAAGATGCCCTTTCAGGGGAAGCTAGATAAGCACTTGAAGGATAAAGGAACAGAAGAATATGCTGATAGTGTTAGATGAAGAGTAGTGGAAGGAGGTTTGTGTGGAGCATAAACGCCGGCAAAGACCAGTTGGGCCAATAGCCTGTTTCTATGCTATACACTCTATACTCACTGCATGTTTCTATCATTATTAACCATGAGTTATTAGTCTGACTTGCAGCCCACATTATTGTCATCATTAATTTTCAGTGTGAATCCCATAAAGCAGCAATGCAGACCTCAAATAACTTCTACAAACTTACATTGCTCTGTTTTGTTCCTGGCCCCCTCTCTTTTTATGTGTTTTTTTCTGGCCTCTCATTGCCTCTGTGTTCTCGTTCTCTCTCTCTCTCTCGTTCTCTCTCTCGTTCTCTCTCTCGTTCTCTCTCTCTCTCTCTCTCTCGTTCTCTCTTTCTCTCTCTCTCTCTCGTTCTCTCTCTCTCTCTCTCTCTCTCTCGTTCTCCCTCTCACCTCTCTCTCTCGTTCTCCCTCTCACACCTCTCTCTTGTTCTCTCTCTCTCACCTCTCTCTCTTTCTCACCTCACTCTCTCTCTCTCTTACTTTCTCTCTCTCTCTATCTCTCACTCTCTGTCTTTCTCCACCCATCCCACCCCCATCCATCACTTAATGTCTTGGCATCTATATCTCCTTATTTGTGCATTTTCCTTTCCTGGCCTCCTTCATTCTGTCTGTTTTTATCTTTCTCAGATTTCAGATCACTATTATTAAACTGTTTGTCACCTTTGTGAAATTGTTGTCTAAATCACTTCTAGTACCCATTATTATTCCTTATATATAGCATCTACTAGCACCCATGACCCACCCCCCTCCGGCACCTTGTGATTCCATCCATTTTCTCAGTACAAGTTGCCAAAGCGGAAATAGGTTGTTGTGAAATGTATTTGGACCACAACCAACAAATCGGATTAAATCTCTCTAGTCATCTCACATCAAATCGAGAATAGTAACAGTCAACCAGGCAACTATATGAACATCTCCCACCTTGACCATGGCAGATCCCAGAACATGAGTGCAAGAAGTGTTTACAAGAATCTTCAGCTGAAATTACCGTATAGATGATCCTACCAGGCCTCATCTGAAGATCTCCACCATGATAAGTGCCGGTGTCCACTTGGTTCATTCTTTGTAACTTTAAGAAATAGCTAAGTGCAGTGAACACAGCAAAGGCGATAGGTCCTGACAACGTCCCAGCAGTAACCTCATGATGTCCCAAGCATTTTGCGGCCAATTAAGTACTTTTTGATGTGTAGTCACTGTTGTAATGTAGGAAAAGTGGCAGCCAATTTACACACACTAAGGTCCCACAAACAGCAATGGGATAATAAGCAGATAATCTGTATTAGTGTTGTCGGTTGAGGGATAATTATTGGCCAGGACACCGGGGAGAACTCCACTGTACTATGAATTCTGCCATGGAATCTTTTATGTCTCCCTGAGAGGACAGATGGGGCCTCAGTTTAATGTCTCAACCAAATGATAGCACCTCCAACAGTGCAGCACTCCCTCAGTACTGCACTGGACTGTCATTCTAGATTATTTGTTCAAATTTCTGGAGTGGGACTTGAACCCACAATCTTCTAACTCAGAGGGGAGAGGGCCACCACAGACTTAAGTCTAACATCTGTGTGCTGATGACCTGTGCACCAGAGCTACCTGCTCTCCTAACCACGTTATTCCAGTACAGCTGAGACACTGGCATTTACCTGACAGGTGTATTCTAACCACAAAAAACAGGAAACATGTAACCTGGGCAATTATTGCCCTACCAGGTTCCTTTCAATCATCAGTGAAGTGTTGGAAGAAGTCATCAGTATTGTTAAGCAGTTCATACTCACCAATAATCTTCTCAGTACAGGTTCTGTCAGAACCATCAGAAACACAGCCTTGGGCCACACATGATTACAAGAGCTGAAAGCCGGAGGAAATATGGGAGCAGCCTCCTGGGCACAGTGGTGCAGTGGTTAGCACCGCAGCCTCACAGCTCCAGCGACCCGGGTTCGATTCTGGGTACTACCTGTGCAGAGTTTGCAAGTTCTCCCTGTGACAGTGTGGGTTACCTCAGGGTGCTCTGTTTTCCTCCCACATGCCAAAGACTTGCAGGTTGATAGGTAAATTGGCCATTGTAAAAAAAAAAAAAAAAAAATTTCCCCTAGTGTAGGTAGGTGATAGGGGAATTGAGGGAAAGTGGGATTAATGTAGGATTAGTATAAAATGGGTGGTTGATGGTCAGCACGGACTCGGTGGGCCAAAGGGCCTGTTTCGGTACTGTATCTCTCTATGACATCAAGGCAGCATGAGATCTATTATGGCATCTAAGAACTTTTGCAAAACTGGTCAATGGGGAATTAAAAGTTAAATCCCCCAATAGCTAGACTCTTAGCTGATAATGATGAGGATAGTTCAGGATTTACAAGTTCTTCGTAAACCTCCTCAGCCCACCCATCTTCAGCTGCTTCACCAATAAACTTCCCTCCATCATAACGTCAAGAGTGGGGCTGCTTTCTAATGATTGTGCAGTATTCAACTCAATTCACATCTCCTCTGGTCATTTTGCAGCCCATACTAGCCTACAGCGCATAGCAACCCCAAAGTTCCAAGAAAAGGGCTGAGACTGGTAATTCTGTGATGAGTGGCTCATCTGACTGTTCAAGACCTCTCACCATCTACAAGACTAAGTCAACAATACCAACAATTTTCATTATTTAAGCATCTTTTAAGTCGTAAAACATCCCAAGGTATTTCACAGGAGCATTATCAAACAAAATTAAACATCAAGCCAAAGAATGAGACATTAGGACATGTGACCAAAATCTTGGCCAAAAAGGTAGGCTTTAAGGAACACCTTAAAGGATTACTGAGAGGTAGAGATGTTTAGGGAGGGAATTCCAGAACTTGGAGCCAAGGCAGTTGAAGGCATGGTTAGCAATAGTGTGGCGATGGAATAAGGGGGTACGCAAGACACCGAAATTGGAGGACGCAGAGATCTCGGAGGGTTGTAGGCTATAGGAGGTTACAGAGGTAGGGAGGGGTAAGGCATAGAAGGATTTGAACACAGTGGTGAGAATTTTAAAATAAGGGGTTTCTGGACTGGGAGTCAGTGTAGGTCAGCGTGCACAGGGGTGATGAATGAATGGGACTTGGTGTCAGGATAGGGCAGCAGAGATTTGGATGAGCTCAAGTTTACAGAATGGGGAGGCTGGTTAGTAGAGCATTGGAATAGTTGAGTGGAGGAAACAAAGGCATGGAAGTGTGATGAAATACTCACCGCTCATGGATGGTTGCATCCACAACAACACTCAAGAAGCTCAGTGCCATCCAGGGCACAGCATTTGGTTTGAACGGTACCTTGGCCACTGGACTCAACAGCCAACTTCTTCATTGCCTGCACACTGTGGGCTGAATTTAGTGTGGCCTCTTGGAGCGAGAATAGTGGCATGGGCGGACAGACAATTGCGTCGGAAGCATCTGCCCGGAAATTCGACATTGTGGCATCCGTTCCGGATTTAGTCAGCGGGGGAAACCACCAAGGCAGAATTGCTGATCACTTACTTTTAACACCTTTGTATCTAATTCATGGCGATTCAATGGAGATTAAGTGGACGGTGGGAGGCGAGGTTTCAGTGCTGTGATAGGTAGGCAGCCATATCCTGCACCGCATCGGAAAAAGTGAAGTGTGTAGGCCATTGTTGGCCTGCAGTGCTGTGCGCTCTGGGGTCGGGGTCTCGGATGCTCTGCAAGGGTGGGGGGGTGTGGTGGTTTATGTTTTAGGTGTTCTACAAGGGGGTGGGCTTGGGTTTGAGTGACGCTATCGGGTGACCAAACTATTGGGTGAGATGTTTAGTTGCCCATACTGCTAAATGAGAGGGTCAGCTATCAGCAAGGGTGGGCACTGAGGACCATCAGGGAGTCTGCTGGGAGATGTAGAAAAATCTCATTTGCCAAGACAGGGTCGTCTCTGCATCGACAGTGCTCTGTAGGCCCGCTAGTCACCTGGCATGGGTCTCATAAACCCTGTATTTTTGGACCCCTGTGGCATGATGCGGTGCATCCAATGGAGGGAGGGCCAAGAGGCAGCTGCGCCTGCCTATGAAGCTCCATGACGAGAGCATCAGCAGCCAGCCATGCCAAGAAGGGCTCTCCCGCGCCAGAGAGCGAACTCTAAACAGCTGCTTCCAAATGTCCGAGTGGCATTGTCAACGAAGACTACGCCTCTCCAGGGAGGCTGTCACCAACTTATGCGCCTTCCTGCAGGATGAGTTGCAACCTAAGGGATTCGGGGGTTACCCTGTGCCAGTGGCCCTGATGATCAGAATGGCACTAAACTTTTACACATCTGAATCATTTCAAGGATCCACTGGGGACATGTGTGAGGTTTCACAGGCAGTAGCCCACCACTGCATCAAGGAGGTGACCAATGCCCTGTTCAAGATGAACCGGTGAGTATGTGAGCTACCTGTCTGACCCTGACAGTCAGGCCGAGTGGGTCATTGGATTCGGAGCCATTGCTGGATTTTCCCGGGTGCAAGGTGTGATATATTGCACGCTTGTGGCCATCAAGGCTCCAATGGATCAGCCAGCCACCTTCATCACCAGGAAGGGCTTCCATTCAGTCTTGTCAGAGATGGACAATAACCATGGCCTTGCTAGCATTGCCCGCATCCCAAGAACAAATTATATAAAAAGAACCTAATTTTCAGATAGGTTCTGTGCAAGTTTGCCATTGGAGTCTAGTCAGTTTCTAGTAATTCTAGTGTGGCTTGCAGGCTTTAATTTGTGGTTACATTATGCAAATCCTCAGTGATTTGTATCTTATTTTAGAGCTGTATCTGAAGCAATGAAATACTGTTTGCTTAATAGTGTGATGAGTGCTTTCATTCGCTGTTCTTAGAACTGATTTGGACCATGATGCTACTGCAAGCCATGTACCACATATTATTTTGTATGTGAGTTCTAACTTTTCACCTTAATGGTCTTATTGAAAATGCCTTTTACATTTAAGTCCTGTGCATCCATAAATATGGACTTCTGGCTACTGATCAGCTGTAGATTTTAACAAGCTTACAAGTAACTTTTCTCACTGGAAATTTGTTAGAAAGAAATAGAATGCAGTAAACTTTCTTTTATGCATGAATGATTTCTAACCAAATGAGTGCTTTCAAGGGGGCAAGAATGTAGATTGCCTGTGAACATTTTAGGGTCAGGAGGAAGACACTGAAATTGATTGACATTTATTCAAAAAAAAAGAGTTGTATTCATGCATACTCATTTCCTGTTTTTGAAAAACTTGAATGCTGTTGCCACTGGCAGGGACGTGAACAACATTGAGGACTTCGAATGCTTCTGGAGGCTAGCTTGTTTTTCTTCGATATACTTTCTGCAGTACACAAAGTTTAAATAATTGAGTTGATTTTTTGTTAATTGTTCTGCAGCAAGCTTTAAAAAAAAACCTTTAATTATCACCCTTCCCTTTCCTCCTACAATTAACACACTAATTATTCTGACCCTGAGGTTTCTCACTGTTCAGATCCAGTTGTTTCCTTCTGTGGGTCCATGCTCATGGTTTGCAATACAAGATCAATCAATCAGTGAGCTACCATTGGTGAAAACCACAGGACAAGGATAATTGTCAATGGGCAATTAGTGTAAAAACACAGAATTACAGTGATCAAGTTGGAACTGACCGTAAGAAACACAAAGGACTAGAACATATCTAATAGTAACAAAGGCACATGCTGATCAATATGTGGCCAGCAGCAAGAAATGTTAGGAATCTGAGAGTTAGAAATCCATAAAATAGTAATTTAAGGAATAACAGATGTTCCACACTTAATGGAAAAAACACTTCATGCAGAGAGTCATGGGTCTGTTAGTGAAATCAAATTTATATTTAGAAATTTGTTTGATGCCCTGAAGGCATTGACTCCTTGCTCGGGTTCCACAGGTATCTTTGGGTCTCTGCACAAGTGCACGTGTGAGCCCTATCAGTGAGTTTCCAGAAGTTGTTCAACCACAGAAGCATGTCAACTCAGTCTGACTGGCGTAGGCCTGATGTGTATATATGTACGCACACAGACGTACACCCTTGCAGCAGAGGTCACTAGATAGCAATCAGCAGCAGGGACCCAGTTCTTTTGTTTGTTCTTCCTCTTTGCTCACCTGAACCCCCATCACTAAAGGCAGTTGTAGCACCTCTTGTCAGTGCCTTATCTGAGATCAGTGAAGTCAGTATTGATCAAGGATTGTATTGTACCTGATCTGAATGACTCAGCTACTTCATGTATAAACTCACTGAGACATCTTGGGATCTCAACCTCATTTTTTTGTATGCTTTTTAATGCAATCCATTTTATTGTTTTAACCAAACACATGCCAAGAATGCTTCATATAGCGCTCTTTGAAGTTTTAACATTCAGCAGTGGTTAAATCATTTTCATCACTGACTAGGATCCAATATTCTGAAAGGAACAATGTATCAAATGTTTTCCCTTGTGGAAAGAATAACAGTAATATTATTTGTATGTGGAATTACTCTTTCTCATATTTTTCAAAAGTTCAGTCAATTATAGGTGGTCATAACATTTGAACTCCTTTCCATCATATTCATTGGCCACTTGCTTTCTGAAGGGAATGATTTTCGCCAATTTGTTTTAAGTATTTTGGCTTTTTCCCCAACATCCCAAGTTGAATAGCAGACTTGAAGTTCCCACATTAAAAATTCTGTTTCAGCTTTATCGCAATGGCACTGGCACTGAAGACGATCACAGAAAAATCGATGAACTGCACCAGCGATGTCTGAATGCAGAACGTTCAAAAGATGACCTCCAGATTAGTCTACAAGCAGCACAAAACAAAATCCGGAAACTTGAGATGAAGTAAGAATGTTTCTTCCTTTGGCATTTATGTTGCAACACAAAGTTTCATGGCTTTGGTAGTACAGAACTTAAGTATTGCTGAAAACAGACATTTTGTCGAAGCTTTTCATACTTGGACTCCTCAGGACAATTCACAAGAATGCCAATGTAAGGGAAAGCAACAAATTTATATTGTATGAGAAGAGAGTGCAACAAAATAAATGACAGCCCTTCGCTGGTTTATTCCTCAGGGCAATGCCTTGACCAATCTGAGTCAAGCTACCTGGTTTAAATTTCAACCAAAACCTGGCAGTTAACTGTCAGTCACCATAAACTGGTGCATTCTCCATGGCAACGCCTCTACCAATCAGAGTCCACTTGCCAACCAATCAGCACTCACTTCTCATACAGTATAAATTTGTTGCTTTCCCTTACATTGGCATTATTGTGAATTGTCCTGATGAGTGCAGGTATGAAAAGCTTCGACAAAATGTCTCTGTTTTCAGCAATACTCAATTTCATGGCTTACTACATTTCTCTGTTTCTGATGTCTCTGCATTATAAGTATCTACCAATCACATAATACATAGTTGTAGCATTACCTTGTTAAAGTGGTCTTGCACTGAGAAAGTTCCAATAACTCATCCAAGAGCTTTCCCAGTCTTTGGCAATGCACTCCTAAATCTGCAATTAAGTGGTGTTTGTAAGCCACCTGGGACAACTTTTGCTATGTTCTTTACCCATTCCATTGGGTTGTGTTGCTCCATTGCAACATGATTGAGATTAGCTCAGCAGCCTGAGGAACTGAACCTGTGCCCACCATTCCATAGCGCTATGCATTGGTGTAGCACATTAGAGTAAGAATAGTTAATGCTATTTTTGCATTATTATAAGCAAAATTGCTTCTGCAGTTAGTTTCACACAATACTATTTTGCTTTTAAAGCAGTTTCATCCTTGACTACATTTTGGCCCTCTTTAAAATTCAGTTTTTGGTGAAAATTTTATTGATCCTTGGGATTAATGATGGTGTGGAAGTGACTATTTGTTACTAAATTTGAAAGGTTGCTCTATGTCTGTCCTATCAAAGGCGAATCCTAAGATTTAAGCTGTGCTGCAGTTTATCGGATGAGTTTTCACTTACATTTGGACCACAACTTGAATTATCTCTTGGACATGGCTGACCCGATCATAAACCTGCCAACAAAATTAATATATTTAAGACTCTGTAAATTTTTGACTGCACTTATTTGTTTGCAATTAATATATAAACATTTCATTAAATTATCTATGATGTACATAAGCACACTTAATATTTGTTACAAATAGTTGTGGGAACAAGTACATAAAATATGCAGAATTATAAAGACATTCTTATGACTTCTCCAATGTCTGCTAATTTAAAAGAAATAAACAGCCTGTAACTAAGCCGTACAGACCAGGAAGATCCCAGGTTCAATTTTCTGGGCTGAGTTAACTGATCTCAGTTTGGAGCAGTAAAAAGAATTGAAACAATTGACTTCAGTGCCCCAAAGAGATGATGTGGATGGAATGGGAGGAGACTCATGTGGAGTATAAAAATCAGCATAGACTAGTTGAGCCTAATGGCCTCTTTCTGTGCTCTATGTTCTATGCAATTCTATGTAAAAAGATTAGAAAGGGGAAAATGAACCGGGTTCCCACTTCTAAGCACTGTCCTGTGATTTGTGTTTGAACTGTACATGTGCTAATGTTAGGTAAGAATAAGATTGGTTTTGACTGTGAAGCCTCTATGGCTCAGTGGCATCCAGAGAATTGTTTTAGCTCAGGAAAGAAGGATAGAGTTTTAAAAATGGTCACTGACAAAAAAACTATTAATTTACATTCCACGTCAGTAGATACCCACAGGGAATATGGCCAATTATGTCTGTTGTGACTTTTTCTATTTTGTTCATTTTGTAGTTATGAGGAGGAAATGTCCCGTTGCCAAGAAATGATTCAGAAACTGCAAAGTACTCTAGACTCTGTTCGTGGAGACTGTGACATGGTCAGTGATGAACGACTAAAATTACAGAAAGAAAGTGAGCAACTTCGTAAAGAGATGGAAGAACTGAAGAAAGTTGATCTGGACATAAAAAGAAAAGCAAGGCAGCAGGTATGAAACTATAAAAGAAGGGAAAAAACTGCAAATGCTGGAATCTGAAATATAAATAGAAAATTCTGGTTTGAGACAGCAAGTCAGTGTGCAATAAGATCATCTCTCATTCTTCTTCTAACCTCCAATAAGTATAGGCCCAACCTGCTCAATCTTTTCTCAGTTTTGGGCTCCTTACTTAAAAAGGGATATTCTTGCATTGGAAGTAGTTCAGAGAAGGTTCACCAGGCTGATTGCTCGGATGAAAGGGTTGTCTTATGAGAAAGGTTGAGCAGGTTGGGCTTATACTCGAGTTTAAAAGAATGAGAGGACCTTATTGAAACATATAAGATTCTGAGGGGGCTTGACAGGGTTGAAGCTGAGAGGATGTTTCCCCTCGTGGGAGAATCTAGAACTAGGGGGCATAGTTTTAAAAATAAGGGGGCTCCCATTTAAGACAGAGGTGAGGAGATGAAGTGATGTATGACTTTAACCCCTTAAAGGGACTAAACCAAATCAAGAGTATATCCCTATGAATCTCCTTTAATTAAGTTCAAACCAGACAAACTCCCAGACACTTATTTGGGTCCAAAGAATTGTACTAGCTTTCCCTCAAAGAAAGAAAACCAACAGACAATATTACCAATATAATAAAAGCAAAATACTGCAGATGCTGGAGATCTGAAATAAAAACAAGAAATACTCAGCAGGTCTGACAGCATCTGTGGAGAGAGAAGCAGAGTTAACGTTTCAGGTCAGTGACCCTTCTTCAGAACTGACAAATATTAGAAATGTAGAAGGTTTTAAGCAAGTAAAGTAGGGGTGGAGCAAGTGATAACAAAAGAGAAGGTGTTGATAGGACATGGTCACAGAATAACTGACCAGAAGGTCATGGAGCAAAGGCAAGCGGTATGTTAATGGTGTGCTGAAAGACAAAGCGTTAGTACAGAGAAGGTGTGAATTGACTGAAGCACAAAGCACACCAAGCACAAACATAATTTTTTTTTAAAAAACAGACAGTGGGTAGACACAGTAGAAACAAACTAATCAAACTAAAATAAGATAACCAAATAAAAAAAGAAAAAATAACTAAACATAAAAAGGGGGGGCCCGTCATGCTCTGAAATGATTGAATTTAATATTCAGTCCGGCAGGCTGTAGCGTGCCTAATCGGTAAATGAGATGCTGTTCCTCGAGCTTGCGTTGATGTTCACTGGAACACTGCAGCAATCCCAGGACAGAGATGTGAGCATGAGGGTGGGAGGTGGGGGGTGGTGTTGAAATGGCCAGCAACCGGAAGCTCAGGGTCATGCTTGCGGACTGAGCGGAGGTGTTCTGCAAAGCGGTCACCCAATCTGCGTTTGGCCTCCCCAGTGTAGAGGAGACCATATTGTGAGCAGCGAATACAGTATACTAAATTGAAAGAAATACAAGTAAATCGCTGCTTCACCTGAAAGGAGTGTTTGGGGCCTTGGATAGTGAGGAGAGAGGAGGTAAATGGGCAGGTATTACACCTT
Organism: Heterodontus francisci; assembly: GCF_036365525.1. NCBI lineage: Eukaryota > Metazoa > Chordata > Chondrichthyes > Heterodontiformes > Heterodontidae > Heterodontus > Heterodontus francisci. Next base: position 265,184,025 of record NC_090371.1, read on the forward strand.
CTGCGATTGCAGGGGAAGGTGCCGTGGGATGGGGACGAGGTGATGGGGGGAATAGAGGAGTGGACGAGGGTGTCGCGGAGGGAACAATCACTTTGGAATGCTGACAGGGGAAGGGAGGGGAAGATGCGTTTGGTAGTGGCATCACGCTGGGTGTGGCAGAGCATGATCCTTTGGATCTGGAGGCTGGTGGGGGGAATGTGAGGACAAGGGGAACCCTGTCGCAGTTCTGGGAGGGAGAGGAAGGGGTGAGGGTAGAGGTGCAGGAAATGGGCCGGACACGGTTGAGGGCCCTGCCAACCACAATGGGGGGGAATCTTCGGTTGAGGAAAAAGGACAATATTACCATCTTTCGGATAGCCTATTTTAATAATTATGGCTACGTCATAAATGTCCCAGTTATTATAAGGGTCTGAGAACTGTCTTCAATATTATCTGTCTTCACAAAGGAGGACACAAATATCATACCAGAAATATTGGGGAACACAGGACTTAGTGAGAGAGAGGAACTGAAAGAAATCAGTATTAGTAGAGAAATGGTGTTGGGGAAATTGATGGGATTGAAGGCCGATAAATCCCCAGGGCCTGATGGTATGCATCCCAGAGTACTTAAGGAAGTGGCCCGAGAAATAGTGGGTGCATTGGTGGTCATCTTCCAAGATTCTATAGACTCTGGAACAGTTTCTATAGCTTGGAGGGTAGCTAATGTAACCCCACTATTTTAAAAAGGGAGGTAGAGAGAAAGCAGGGAATTATAGACCAGTCAGCCTGAGGTCGATAGTGGTGAAAATTCTAGAGTCCATTATCAAAGATTTTATAGCAGAGCACTTGGAAAACAGTGGTAGAATCGGACAGAGTCAGCTTGGGTTTACGAAAGGGAAGTCATGCTTGACAAATCTAGAATTCTTGGAGGATGTAACTAGTAGAGTTGATGAGGGCGAGCCAGTGGATGTGGTATATTCGGACTTTCAGAAGGCTTTCGACAAAGTCCCACATAAGAGATTAGCATGTAAAATTAAAGCGCATGGGATTGGGGGTAGTGTATTGCGATGGATAGAAAATTGGTTGGCAGACAGGAAACAAAGAGTAGGGATAAATGGGTCTTTTTCAGAATGGCAGACAGTGACCAGTGGGGTACTGCAGGGATCGATGCTAGGACCCCAGCTATTCACAATATACATTAATGATTTAGATGAGGGAACAAAATGTGATATGTCCAAATTTGCAGATGAGACAAAACTGGGTGGTAGGGTGAGTTGTGAGGAGGATGCAGAGAGGCTTCTGGGTGATTTGGACAAGTTGAGTGAGTGGGCTAATGCAGTATAATGTGGATAAATGTGAGGTTATCCACTTTGGTAGCAAAAACAGGAAGGCAGATTATTATCTGAATGGTTATAAACTGAGAGAAGGGAATATGCAGCGAGACCTGGGTGTTCTCGTACACCAGTCGCTGATGGTAAGCATGCATGTGCAACAGGCGGTAAAAAAGGCAAATAGTATGTTGGCCTTCATAGCAAGAGGATTCGAGTACAGGAGCAGGGATGTCTTGCTGCAATTATACAGGGCCTTGGTGAGGTCACACCTGGAATATTGTGTGCAGTTAGTTTTGGTCTCCTTATCTGAGGAAGGATGTTCTTGCTATAGAGGGAGTACAGCAAAGGTTTACCAGACTGATTCCTGGGATGGCGGGACTGACATATGAGGAGAGATTGAGTCGGTTAGGATTATATTCGCTGGCGTTCAGAAGAGTGAGGGGGATCTCATAGAAACCTATAAAATTCTAACAGGACTTGACGGGGTGGATGCAGGAAGGATGTTCCCAATGGTGGGGGAGTACAGAACCAGGGGTCATAGTCTAAGGACCACATAAAGCAGTTGAGGCCAAAACATTGAATGTTTTCAAAAAGGAGTTAGATATAGCTCTTGGGTCTAAAGAGATCAAAGGGTATGGGGCGAAAGCCGGAACAGGCTACTGAGTTGGATGATCAGCCATGATCATAATGAATGGCGGAGAAGGTTCGAAGGGCCAAATGGCCTACTCCTCCTATTTTCTATGCTTCTATGTATCTCTCCACTTAGAGACACAGAGAGGGGGTTCTTGTAGTTGTATACAGAATACTACATGAGACGATTTATTAACTTTTATATATTTATTAAAGAATTTAACATGCAATAAACTTCTTAAGTGGCTAAGTATATCACAATATCAAATATTACTGAGAGATGTAGCACATATTATTTCGAACATAGAATCTAAAAGTTTAATCTTGCTAATGTTATAGCAAAATATCTTGGAGTATTCAGAATATCCATCAAAATTTGAAGTAAACTTTTGCCTTAAATCCCCCAAATAAGGCATGGGGTGAGAAGTATTGTTTGAGGAATTCAACACTTCTAAGTGTTTGCTTCAGAACCTTTAATGTTTATACTATTTCTAAGGTGGCATATGACCTCTTAGCATATAGGTGCTACCTTTCTGTGTGTGTTTTTCTTGCTTTCAAAATCCATATTTGGTAGTATCATGAACTAACTCTCCACTTAATGTTTTACTGGAAATCTCCTGTTTTTTGAAGTTGTGAGCTTTTATCTGGTCAAAATGTTTATAGTTGTGTTTAATTGACCTCTTGTTCCTGTAAGTCCATTTTCATTTATTTTATTATCTATAATTGCCTTTTTTATGGTACCTTAAAGCAACCTCTGGAGCCGACCTGTCTGCACAAACCCACAAACCAATTCAGTTTGTTGCTACCTCTTACTGACAGGATATTTCAATGTGTGTGTTTATCTTCCAAGCCCCTGACAACAGAGACACAAATGGATTTCCCAACTTGTTCATAACAGGGACCTTGACATTTTCTAACTCTACCTTCTTAAAGGAGAATGTCAGTGAGTTCTAAAAACTGACCATCCATTCAATCTCTAACTCTAAAAGGCATAATACACTATTTCCAAATTCTGCTTAATTAAGCCTAATATACTTATATTCCATCACACAGGAATTTCTTCTTTCAGATGGTTGTTAATCTTTGAAATTTTCTTCCCCACAGAGGCTGGTTCATTGAATATATTAAAAGGCTGGGTCATAACAGATTTTTGATTTACAAGGATGTCAAGAGTTATGGGGGTCTGGCAGAAAAGTGGACTTAAGGTCACAATCAGATCAGTCATGATCTTATTGAATGGCGAAACAGGTTTGAGGGGCCGAATGGCCTATTCCCTTTCCTATTTCTTCTGATCTTCTGATCAATAAAGAGAACAGGACAAGTTAACGTATTTTTCTAAATCTTTGGGGTTTGGAGGGAAATACTTTTTAATTGGATGGTTTCCATCCTGTTACAGGGAAAGTAGCTAAATTCTAACAACCCCTCCCTTCCAGTACTGCAGCTGAAATCTGTTGAATTAGGATGTACCAACATTTCTGCTGTAATGGCTTTACGCCGCACCTCATGGTGCATTTGACACTGAACCATCCCTGGACTTTTGTCCTTCATCATCTCCTGATGCAATTTGTTGCCATTACAAAAAACAAATTCTAAAAGACCCTTGTTAAAAACTGCATGGTACAATAATCTCTCTCTTTATCTCTCTATCCTAATTCTTATCTCTCTTTATCCTCTCTCTGTGTCTCTCTGCCCTATCTCTTTCTACCTTTCTCACTATCCTATTTCTATTTCTCTCTAACCTATCTCTCTCTCTCTATCCTATCTATTTCTCTCTAACTTATCTTTGTCTGTCTGTCTGTATCCTATTTCTCTATCTATCTCGCTCTACCTTTCTCACTCTTTATCCTATGTCTATTTCTCTCTGACCCGTCTCTCTCTCTTCCTTGTCATCTGGCATGAAAAATTGAGCAGTTTCGTTTGTTTTTTTTGGCAGCTACTATTTCCTCATTTTGGTAGGTTTATAAAAGAAGATGAGCATTTTGCTTGGGCTTTTGTGGGTTTATGATGCAGACCTTTTATTACATTTGAGCAAATCGGCATGGGTAACTTACTCATTGTGCACTATATCGTTCTCCTGCTACAGGTGACATGTGCAAGTCTTTGAATTGTGTACTCTAATGTAGTATGTATGGCTTCGAGGAGATGCATTTCTTCCACCTAGTACTCTATGTGCACCAGTTTCTAGATCTGTAGGCAGAGGAAAAACAGGATGGTGACCCATAAACTGAGTAGTCCTCCACTATTTCACATTTGATATGCATTTCCTGGGTAACCCTGGCTTGGGCGAGAATCTCCTACTTGAAATGAAAAAGGAATGTGAATTGAATTTAAATGACAGGAGAATGATATTGCAAGATAAAAAGAGGATCATCCAATGAAACAGGACGTTAGAGACTTTAGGGCTACCTCTTTAGCTTGGAGAATCTCCAGGAACAGGCAGTAACGTAGTAACCTCTTGAGACCTCCAAAAAGGTAAGTTATATATTTTTGATGGGTTGCGGGTGCAATGAGGATATACTGTAGGCTGGTTGTATTTGGAAGCAGCCAATAAACCTTACCTTCACCAGCAACTACTGCTGCTGCAACTTGCCAGGCCCTATTTGGAGCGAGTCCAGATTCTTGGGTCTCAACCCGCTCAGAATATTACACACAAAAACTGTCAGATTAAGTCATGATCAACTGTGGTCACTTGCAGAAAGCCTATCCCCTGACTTAAGCTGGGGAAAGAAATTGGGGCGCTTGTCTTAAATGTAGTAATGAATATCATGCACAACAAGGTATTTGTATACAAGCAAAATTAGAGTAAACCTTATTAACAGCCCCTGAGTTTTACTTCATTTAGGTAGCAACCCTAGAACATGAGTTCTCCCTGAAGGAACATGGATTTCAAATCCAGCTAAGAGAACTAGAGGATACCAGTCGGAATTCAACCAGTGAGCTGAAACGTTTATTAACGGCACAGCAGAAAGCAACCAGTCGGTGGAGAGATGAAGCCAGGAGACTAACTGAAGCCTTTGAGAGTAAACAAATCAAACTGAAGTAAGTGAACTGTGCTGTCTAGGGCAGGGGTTCTCAACCAGGGGTCTGGGATCCCCGAGGGATCTGCGAAAAGGTTTCAAGGGGTCTGTCAAAATAGCCGTAGAATGCAGGCCTTGCGCAATTTGCCTATGCTTCTCTCTCTCGCTCTTTCTCGTTCTTTCTCGTTCTATAATGAATTTTTAAGCCTGCGCTTGACTCTGATTCAACCAACATCCAGTAACCAAGCTTCGCCGCTTACACAAGCGCAAGAAGGCTCGCAGCTGCAACAAGTCTCTACACCCCTCATCTGATCCTTGTCTGGTGCCCATGCCCTTCACCTGAGCAACAATCCCCTGCCAAACACCAGAAACAGGTCTGTGGAACTTTTATAACATGGGAGGCAGGGCTTCAGAAGCAAAAGGTTGAGAACCCCTGACCTAGGACTTTAAGATAAATTTTGCAGAAATGGGGATTGTGGCGAATAATAAGAAATCATGTAAATAAATCTGTAACATTTTTAAAATCTATTTTGTGTGTCCCATAATTTTGTAAGTGTTTGCAACTTTTTAATGCTTGCATTTTTAAGTAGGTTTGTAACATATGTTCATCCATAGTCTCAAATTTAACATGGAGGAGTACATGAGTTTAGGTGTGGGTGAGGGTGTTAAAAGTTGGCAAAAATGCGACCCGCCGTCTTCTGCATTTAACTCTTGCATGTTAGGCTGGTTGCACACAACTCTCCTTGGGAGAGGGAGATTACCCATTAACATCTGCTAATCACTCAATTGAAGCGATATTACAACAGACTTTTAAATTTAATGGTGCATCCACCCATTTCCTGGGCTTCCTGAAACTCCCCATTAAAACCAAGGTGAGGGCACAATGGAAATTGATGGGACTGATTAAAAGTCATGCAAATACTCCAACAAATACTCCGAAAGCAGAGCTGCTTTCTTACACTAATGGGAAATGGGTATGCTCGCGGTACTTCCGCAGAGTTTATTTTCTACACTTTGGAGGTTTTCTGAATCAAATCAGGATGGCTGGCACCTTGGCTGCCTTAGAGTGAACCTCAGATGAGGAGCATTACTATCATCAGTAGCAACAGCCTACTGTTGACAGAAGTGCAACTGGCCATCAGAGAGGAAGCAGCAGAGGGATGCAGCTCACTACCCATGACAGGGTGTACAGGCAGAGGCTGAGCTTCGCTGGTCTGACTGAACAGCAGTGTTTCCGGAGGCTCGGGTTGTTGTGTCAGGTGGTAGCAGACATCTGCAGCTTTCTAGAAAAAGTTGCTCCCTGCTGGACCTGGGGGGCCACATGTTAACAGTGGCTGTCAAAGTGACCACTGCCCTCAACTTATTGCCTCTGGTTAAAGGCTTGCTACCCGACCCGAACCCGACGACATGGGTCGGGGTCGGGTTGGGCCCCTCTTCTGGGTCCGGCTTTCGGGCACGGGTCTGGTCGGGCCGAGTCCGGGTCGGGCTGGACCCACACGGTTGAGTGCTCTGCCAGTAAGTATTAAAAATAAAAAACTTATCTGAGCTGGGAGTCCGGGATGAAACTGAGTCTGCGCAGTGAGCGAGTGATGTCTCTATGATGTCATCACGCATGCGCTGCAGCTTCGTGGAGCTTCCCAGTCGGAAGGAAAGTAAAGGGATGGTCGGGTCGGGCTTAGCTCGGGCTGAATGGGGTCGGGCTCAGGGTGAAATTGGAGCAGGTCGGGCTCGGGCCCACTGTGGTTCGGTTGGGTTCAGGTCGGGTTCTTTTTCCCGACCTGAGCAGTCCTTTACCTCTCCGACCTTCCAGGCTTCTGCCGGAGACATATCCAGGATCTCCTCATGGTTGAGTCAGATCTCTCGAGAGTGGAACACAAAGATGCCTTGCTATCCACCGCCATAAGAATGGTGGTGGTGCACAAATGTGTAAGGCAGGTGACTGATCGGTCATTTGCCAATTATGTAAACCTGACCTGTCAGAATGAGCGGGCAATACAAAAGCAAAATTCTGAAGATGATGGAAATCTGAAATAAAAACAGAAAATGCTGAAAATACTCAGGTTAAGCAACAGGTGTTGAGAGAGAAATGGGGGAGGCATTTTATATTCTTCCCCCACGGCAGGTTTGGAGGCGGGGAAAGCATAAAATTGGGTGGGATGGTGATGGCGGGAGTTCCCGCCACCACCCTGCCTCCGCTAAAATTTAGACCGAGGCAGGAAGGCCTGAACAAGGGATCTGGAATTAGGAAGGGGGGGCCCCAATGAGAGCCACCCACCTGCCCTTGTTGCTGACCCCCTCCCCACCCCGTCCCCTGCAACCCCCACCCCGTGAGACCCCTCCTGTCCTAACCTACCTGAGGCCTGGGTCCAGCGACGCTTCTCTGCCTCCTGTAGGTGCTTCCCCCAGTAGCAGCCACTGCCTCCGCAGCTGCCAGCTTCTGATTGGCTGGCAGCTCTCCAAGGATGGGATATCCAGAGATGAGGTCCTTGATCTTGTGGAAGGCCCGCCGCTTCCACTTATGTGCCTGATTGGCCTAAATTCGGCGATCCTGCCAGAGAAGAGGTGATGTGGGGATCTTGGCATCGCTTTTTCCAAATGTCAAGACCCCACCGCCACCAGAGTTGACATTTCCGGTCAAAAGCTTTTCATCAGACCTGGGAAAAGTTAGAAATGGAATAGGTTTTAAGCAGGTGAAATGGGGGAGGGTGGAAAAGAACTAAGGGGAAGGTCTGTGATAGGGTGGAGGACAGGAGAAATTAAATGACAAAAGAGTTGATGGTGTAGGACCAAAGAGATGGTAATGGGACAAATAAAGAAACAAATGATGGGCTGAATTTTATCCGCACGCCATGCTCCATGGCAGTGCGCTGTGAAGTCGGCAGCCATCTGATACGGGAGTACTGCCGCCAAGCCCCCGTGATATTTCACCAGGGGGCTCATTTAAATGGAAAGGACGGAGCGGCCACCCCTGTTGACATAGAGTTGGCAATGGTGTCCGGCACCACCATGCCAGCGCCATTTTTAGAGGGCTTCGAGCCCTTAGATGAAATTTTAATATTTAAAAGGGAATTCGTTTACACTTCATTTAAAAAATGTTATTGAAACCTGGAGGCCATTTCAACACCCCCCCCCCTCCCCATGTCTGTTTTACGGCCACAAACCCTGAATAAACTTTATTGACATTGCGAGCATCCCCCCCCCCCCAACCTTGTAACATTTTCCTTTCAACCCCTTCCCCACAGCCAATAAAAAGTGTTTTTCCTGCCCAGAAATTTGCAGTCCTCCCCCCTCCCTACCAGTGTCTCGCCTCGGAGCTCCGCATGGAGTTCCGAAGGCGCCCGAGTTGTGGCTGGTGGCCATAAAATCGGCGTGGGACGGCTGCCGTGACCAGGTCAGTTAATCTGCATTTCATTTTAATGAATTTTAATATTTAAATGAAGGCCCCGGCAGGGGGGCCGCACCAAGGTCTCACCACTGCCGGTAATATGCGGCAGGGCTTTCTCGCCGTCATGGGTTGTGACGGGCCTCTCCCACAAGTATTTTATGGCCCCCCACGATCCCCAATGTTGAGGGGCTGGTCAAATTGAGCCCGATGTTTCCGGAGGAGGTGTAAATGACAGAATGATGAACAGCGAACATCTGAAAGCAAAAACAAAAGAAAAACGAGAGTAAGACTGAAACATGTAAAGAAAATGGGGGCAGGGATTACAGTCTGGAACGCTTCAACCTACCTAATTGAAAGATGTTGTTCCTCGAGCTTGCGTTGAGCTTCAGTGGAACACTGCAGAGGCCAAGGACACAGATCAGTGTGAGAGCAATGTGGAAAATTAGAGTAGCAGGCAACCGAAAGCACACTTCAGTGTCAGTTCTTTTGTGCTTACATCTAAATAGGAACTTGCTTGCAGTGTGGAATATAACCTCAATATTTTACTATAATACCCACCCACCTATTTGTCAAATACAATAGCATGTAATCAGAACATTTACTGAATTTACTTGAAGATGTGAATTTGAGTAATTAACTCTGATATAGTCGCCTAGTAAGATGGGCTATGAGCAGTCCCCTTGCTAAGTGCACTTTTGCATTGAGATTCAATGGGTGGAATCTTCTCTGCATAGAATATTCTCGGGCGTCGGGACCATATGTGGGTCCCGACCTCAATGGTGCTTGAGTCCTGCCCACTTAGGTGATCTTCCCAGTGTTAGAACCGAGGCGGGAGGACTGTACTTTATTTCTAGTTCCACTTCTCCACAGGTCACAACATATGTTTAATTATGTACCCAGTTACCCATACGCTCAATCATGGACTCTATTTTTATCCCAGAATAAAATACACCAACCAGGTTTCTTTAATAAACAACAAAATTATAAGTTTATTATAAAACAAGACATAACCAATAACGAAGCAAAGTATTAACACACAGAGTGAAATATGAAAGTTCCCTTTTACCTTAGCGGCGCTCTCTCTCACTCACACACACACACTGGTTAACTGAAAAATAGAGAGTTTTTCTTTAGAGCTCTGTTACAAAAAAAAAAGACCAAAACAAAAACTTTGGCCAAATACTTGCTAATTCTTGAAGAAAAAAAGAGGATATGGTAAGATATCAGTAATCCTTTTTTGGTTTGGTGTACCAAATATGCGTAGACTGCTGACACTGGGTACTTTCTTGAACAGTTCTTTTCAGGTGACATTGAAGATTAATTTGGAAGGTTTTCCAGGAGAAACGCTACAACAGGGGTTTCTGGCAGGTTTTTCAGGAGGAATGCAGCAACAATTTCTCTATTTCTTACACTTACTTCTAAGAGCTTCTCAAAGAGATGGAAAAGCTGGCAGGTTTTTCAAAGGGATGGAAGAGGGTGTTGATGGTGACTGCTCTCTTGGCTGGTTTTCTCCAACTGCCTTCAAAACAGTTCCCACCCCAACACATTGTCCAAAGTGAAACCAGAAAAAAATCTCAAGAGTCAAGCCTCCTGACCCCTATAAATCTTGATCTATCACTTCTCTGTAAACATCTTCTCCAAGTCAAAAAGCCCTTGCTGGATATTTATCCAAAGACAGTTGACTTCCAGTAAGGGTTGTTTCCAAATCCAAAAAACTTTCCGAAGACCCCAGTGAAAAAATATCAATGGAATCCTTTTCAGTTTTCCCAAATATTATAATGTCCATAATTCTAAAATGCATGAGTCCTCAAAAAAAACTTAACAAAAAATATAGAAGCACTGTCATAACACCAGAGACGACCAATTAACAGGTAGCCTAAGGGAGCCCCATCTAATTAGAGACAGTGGGCAGGCTCCACAGACGGGAGGGCCAGTCGGAGTGCCCAATCCTATGGGCAGCCAGCAGCCCCTCCAGGAGAGGTTGGAGACTGTGAGGGCATTTCAAGATGGGGGCGCCCTCTTGAGATTTTTTAAATGATTATGCCATGGCGCCAGGCCATCATTGTGGAGGGGGAACCCCTTCACAGGATGGCATGAGGCAGCAGCTATGGCTCTCTGGCACCCGTGGCAGTGGAGGTTGGGAATTAAAGGAGGCCTGGCGGGCGTCAGCTTCAGCAGGGGGCCCATCTGCTGCTGGGACCATCCTAGCGATGTCACCAATTTTTCCCTAAGTGGCACTTAATTAGCTACCCACTATTGGGTGGTTAGCCAGCTGAAAATAAAAATGTTAACCTGGCCATATGGCTGAATTTTTTTTTAATCTGTGAGAAGTCTAACATTTCAAATGATTTTACTTGACTCTTTCCAAGTGCAGTGGGTAATAGTCATTGCAACCGCAAATAGTAGTCTAACCATGCTGGAAATAAGCACATTACTGAAATAAATAACTCCCAAATGAAGCTCTGCGTCAATCTTTCTTCCTCATTTCTGACAGGGCTGAGCTAACCCGACAGAAACAGCACTCCCAGGAGTTGGTTTCCCAGCTGGAGATTACACATGAGAAAATAACAGAGGTGAGATAATTGCTCTCCATGGTCTCAAACATAGCTGTAACCTTTAGTATATTTATTTTGCATTATCATCGAGGCACCTGGAGTTAGAAGTGGTGATTGCATTTTTTAGCTTTCCACGTACTAAAGCCATGGCTGTACTGGTTAATTGCCTCTCAGTATATATGGTAAATTTAAATATATGTTGCCCATGTGGTTTTAATGTCCTCTGAAAATAAAGGAACAAAATGCTTTTCAAAATCAAATTTTATCGTGATTTGTCAAACATTTATAATCCATTTTACAGTGTATGCTATATAAATTACTTAACTATTGACTGTATCCTTATTCAATCCTTCGTTTGCTCATTGCATTGAAAATATAGGTCATATAACAGTATTGAACTTGTGCCATGTGATTATTTACAGTTGAAAAGTATGAAAAAGCATGAAATCGACAGATCTAAAACTGAGTTGTAATTTTCATTTCATATATACACATGGCATGGATTAAATGATTGACTCTTCTGTAAGACGGATGTCCATACCACTTTAATACTGGATATGAACCTGATGGTGTAAATCGGGATTAAAACTTTTTCACATGGTTTGTCCATGCAAGTGTTTGATAGATGATGAGCCAGTTACTGCAGACAGATGTTCAGATTTATTCAAATTGATTCTCCTTCTGCAGAACAGAAGGGACTCAGCCCTCAATTCCTAAAATACTCAAATGTTTTCACTCTTTTTAATCATAATTGACTATTTTCTGAACTCACGCTTTTGGAAAACTTAAGTTAACGTGAAATGAAGTTAATATTTTCAGCCTCAGACCTGAATCATTAGGGTCAAAAATGGCTTGAAGTTTTGTGGTGGCTAAAGTTTGAGGGTGAGTGGTGATTGGGGCTGGACAAAGTAAAAACAGAGTTGTAGGACTTTAAATCCTACCAAGGGAAGCATTGGTCAGCTGAATTAGAGCTTCAACGATTCATAATCAACTTCAGTTCACCACAGAATAACTGATGTTCATTAGTCTTTTCTCTTCAGCATATGATGAAGAATTCTCCTGCAGTGAACCTTCTGCACCATATCTTAAACTAATTCCTGAATCTATTTCATGCAGTGGTGATAAAAAGAAAACTGAAAGGAGAGCATTGTCAATTTACTGATGATCAAAATGTGGCAGAGACATTGAATAAGGCAGCTCACCACCACCTTCTCAAGGGCAATTAGGGATGGGCAATAAATGCTGGCCTAGCCAGCGATGCCCACATCCCATGAACGAATAATAAAAAAAAGTACTTTGCATCAGTTTTTACTAAAGAGAAGAATTTTGGAGAGGAGGAGAATCCTGAAGTGGTTGAAAGTGAGATGAGTGATATTATGATAGGTAAAAGGAAAACAAAGGACAGGATCTTCGGGCCTCGCCAAAGTCAGGAACAGAGGTGGATGGGGCCTCAAAATGCTTGCGGCAGCTGGCATGCTGGTTTCCTGACACAGTTGGCGCCACCAACCATTTTGGGAGAGGCTGGTACAGTGCCCTGCAAGGCTGCCAATTAGGCTTATTAAGAGTCTAGTTAACGGTAAGTAAAGGAGCTGACAGGGATTTTCCAGTCGGCTTCCAGTTTCCTGATGCGACGGAGGCAGTTCAGCTGTCTGGAGTGTGGCTCCCAGTGGCAGGCCAGGGTGCCAACACTCCAGGAAAGCATAATGGCCCTCCCTGCCTGCCTGGTTGCAGAGCATCCAAAGACTGCCCTGTAGAGGGATACCACCACCCCACCCCTGCTGCCTCCTTCCACCACAGTGGTGGCCTGGCTGCTTTTTCTATTTTTTCATTGTTATTAAAGTCGATGAGAGGGTGCTTCCATGTTGAAGCACCCTCTCAGTTATTTACCCTTTACTGCAGCTAACTCTGGCCCTCCAGTTTCGAGAGCCCACCTGCCACCCTTAATTGGACAGGAAACCTGTTTCCGTGCCAATTAAAGGGTCCCCCTGGTCAAAATCCCAACGAGTGACTGCCCACAACCCCACACCATCCCGGCAGCGAGTTCGGTTCCTGTTTCCCGCCCCTAAAGCAAGAATTCATTGTGATGGAAAACTCTCCACTTGCCTGGATGAGTGCAGCTCCAACAACACTTGAGAAGCTCGACACCATCCAGGACAAAGCAGTTTGCTTGATTGGTACCCCGTCCACCACCTTAAATATTCACTGCCGCCACAACCAACGCACAGTGCAGCAGTGTGTACCATCTTCAAATGCATTGCAGCCACTTGCCAAAACTCCTTCAACAGCACCTTCCAAACCTGCGACCTCTATTACCTAGAAGAGTAAGGATGTCAGTTGCATGGGAACAGCACCACCTGTGAGTTCCCCTCCAAATCACACATGATCCTGACTTGGAACTATATTGCCTTTCCTGCACTGTCGCTGGGTCAAAAACCTGGAACTCCCTTCCTAACAGCAGCTCATCGCCACCTTCGGTACAGGGGAAGAAGTTGATTGGTGAGTAACTGGTAAGTTATTCTACGTATTCTAATTGTAATAAATAGTTTTTAAAGTTACGATATGGCTGGTCCTCTCAGCCAAGTGGAATGTACATCCTGTAGTATGTGGGAAGTCATGGATGCACTATGTGTCCTAGATGAACAGATCTGCAGGAAGTGTCACCGGCTGCAGAAGCTTGAGCTCCGAGTTTCGGAACTCGGGCGACGGCTGGAGTTACTGTTGTGCATCCACAAGGCTGAGCGCTATGTGGATAGCATGTTTAAGGAGATGGCCACCCAGCAGGTTAGGAGCATGCAGGCAGAGCGAGAATGGGTGACCACCAGGCAGTCTAAGAGAACCAGGCAGGTAGTGCAGGAGTCCCCTGAGTCTATCCTGCTTGCTAATCGAGTTTCCATTTTGGATACTGGTGAGAACAAAGTCCGTGGCACCACAAGAGGGAAGGAAGAAGAGTGGAAGAGCAATAGGGATAGGGAATTCGATAGTCGGGATAAGACAGGCATTTCTGTGGCAGTAAACATGACTTCAGGATGGTGTGTTGCCTGCCTGGTGCCAGGGTCAAGGATGTCACTGAGCGGCTGCAGGACATCCTTCTGGGGGAGGGTGAACAGCCAGAGGTCATGGTCCACATTGGTACCAATGACATAGGTAGGAAGAGGGATGAGGTCCTGAAAACCGATTGTAGGGAGATAGGAAAGAAAAAGCAGGACCTCAAAAGCAGTAAATCTCAGGATTACTCCCCGTGCCACGTGCTAGTGAGCATAGTGAGGAATAGGAGGATTGATCGATTGAAAACGTGGCTGGAGAATTGGTGTAGGATGGAGGGCATCAGCTTTTTGAGGCATTGGGACCAGTTCTGGGACAGGTGGGACCTGTACAACATGGACGGGTTACACCTTAACAGGACCGGATCTAATATCTTCGCAGGAAGATTTGCTAGTGCTATTGGGGAGGGTTTAAACTGGTTTGTCAAGGGGATGGGAACCTGAGGGGTAGCTCAAATTGGAAGGAAGTAAAGCTGGTAACAGGAGGTAGAAAAGTAGCAAGTGGCATTAGAAGGCAGACAAAGCAAAGGCGAGCATCAACTAGGCTTAGATTGCAGAATAATGTCAAAAAGAGAAAGTTAGGGCACTCTACCTGAATGCACGCAGCATTCGCAATAAGGTAGATGATTTAAAGGCACAGAGGTACAAGAGTATGAACTAATTGCCATTACGGAAATGTAGCTACAGGGTGACCAAGACTGGGAACTGAATATTCAAGGATATTCGACATTTAGGGAGGACAGGCAAAAAGGAAAAGAAGGTGGTGTTGCGCTCATAATAAGGGATGGGATCAGTGAGGGAGGGTTTCAGATCGGAGGCAAACATTGGTAGGAGTTGTTTATAGGGCACCAAACAGTAGTGCTAGTGTGGGGCATGGTATTAATCAGGAGATTAGAGAAGCATATAGCATGGGTAATGCAGTAATCATGGGTGACCTCAATCTGCATATAGACTGGGTAAGCCTAATGAGAACTAATGCTGTGGTGGACAAGTTTCTGGAGTGTGTCAGGGATGGTTTTCGAGAGCAGTATGTTGAGGAACCGACTCGAGAACAAGCTATTTTAGATCTAGTATTATGTAATGAGAAAGAGCTAATTAATAATCTTCTTGTAAAAGAGCCTTTAGGGATAAGTGACGCGCAGTGGTTAGCACCGCAGCCTCACAGCTCCAGCGACCCGGGTTCAATTCTGGGTACTGCCTGTGTGGAGTTTGCAAGTTCTCCCTGTGTCTGCGTGGGTTTCCTCCGGGTGCTCCGGTTTCCTCCCACAGCCAAAAGACTTGCAGGTTGATAGGTAAATTGGCCATTATAAATTGCCCCTAGTATAGGTAGGTGGTAGGGGAATATAGGGACAGGTGAGGATGTGATAGAAATATGGGATTAGTGTAGGATTAGTATAAATGGGTGGTTAATGGTCGGCACAGACTCGGGCCTGTTTCAGTGCTGTATCTCTAAAATCAAATCAAAAAAAAAATCAAATGTTTGAAAGTGAGGTAGTTCAATCTGAAACCAGGGTGATAAATTTGAACGAAGGACATTATCAAGGTATGTGGGGCAAATTGGCTGATTGGGAAAATACATTAAAAGGTATATAGTGTTAGGATCAGGTGAGAAGGGGTTGAGGGGTTTCTTCTCAGCCTTTGCCAGGTTGACCCGTAACCGGGTTTAATTTTAGAAATACCGTGTTTTTAGCTCCCCCTCAGTGAAACCTTGTTTACTGCTCCAATTGTAAGGCAGAGAAATCAGACAGGTTTCCTTAGATTTAAACAGGAAAGGTGGAAGTTTATTATTCTTAAACTCTAATCCTGTTAATGACTACGAATATGCGACGTGACCACATTAGCATGCATACACAATAACCAGACACGCAGATAGAGACAGAAAAAGTAGAAAAGAATAAAGGGAAAGTTTGAGGCAATATCGGGATTATAATTGCAGTCCTTTAAGTTCAATGTGGAGTCTTTGGTTGCCAGTAAGTCCTGCTATTCGTTGGGGCCCAGTGCACGCTTCAACTTGTTTCGATGTTGGAGTCTTTTCTCTCTTGAGGTTTACATGTCTTCTGCAGGTCCAGTGGCTTGGGAGAAAGTGAGAGAGAGAGACAGCCAGGAGAGGTGCTTCCTTGTTCCAGCTTCAGTTGCAAACGCTGTCCTGTGTCTCATTCAAAAGCCTGGATCATCTGGTTAGTCACGTGACCAGCTCTTTTAACCAGTCCTGTCTTTTGTGGATTGTATCATCTTAGTAGTCCCTGGAATGTGCTTCCTTATGCCTTTAGTGTCTGGTGATCAAAATCCATCTGGGTTAATTGACCCAAGGACTAGTATTTTCTCTCCACAAGCACCATCTCTTAGTATGCAAATGTCCTCCAGTGAAAGGTCTGGTGATCTCTTTAACAAGTCATTTCTTCCTCCAGCAACAGTTTAAAATCAATGTTCATATGACGAAATTAATATGCCTCATTCTTGGCAGGTGGGATGGGCAATAAATGCTGGCCTGGCCAGCGATACCCACATCCCAAGAATGAATAAAAAACAAAGGTGGGGGTCTGCATGACAATAGGCAATGGATAATCTTTAAAGAATTATTACATACTTTACAGCAACTTTTATTCGTTCGGGGGATGTGGGCATCACTGGCTAGGCCAGCATTTATTGCCCATCCCTAATTGCCCTTGAGAAGGTGGTGGTGAGCTGCCTTCTTGAACCTCTGCAGTCCATGTGAGGTAGGTACACCCACAGTGCTGTTAGGAAGGGAGTTCCAGGATTTTGACCCAGCGACAGCAAAGGAATGGCAATGTAGTTCCAAGTCAGGATGGTGTACGACTTGGAAGGGAACTTGCAGGTGGTGTTCCCATGCATTTGCTGCCCTTGACCTTCTAGTTGGTAGAGGTTGCGGGTTTGGAAGGTGTTGTCTAAGGAGCCTTGATGCGTTGCTGCAGTGCATCTTGTAGATAGTACACACTGCTGCCGCTGTGCGTCAGTGGTGGATGGAGTGAATGTTTGTGGATGGGGTGCCAATCAAGTGGGCTGCTTTGTCCTGGATGGTGTCGAGCTTCTTGAGTGTTGTTGGAGCTGCACCCATCCAGGCAAGTGGAGGGTATTCCGTCACACTCCTGACTTGTGCCTTGTAGATGGTGGACAGGCTTTGGGGAGTTAGGAGGTGAGTTACTCGCCACAGGATTCCCAGCCTCTGACCTGTTCTTGTAGCCATAGTATTTATATGGCTACTGCAGTTCAGTTTCTGGTCAATGGTTTTGTAGGATGTTGCTAGTGGGTTTCAGCGATGGTAATGCCATTGAATGTCATGGGGAGATGGTTAGATTCTCTCTTGTTGGAGATGGTCATTGCCTGGCAGTTGTGTGGTGCGAATGTTACTTGCCACTTATCAGCCCAAGCCTGGATATTGTCCAGGTTTTGCTGCATTTCTACATGGACTGCTTCAGTATTTGA
The DNA here is from genome assembly GCF_036365525.1 of Heterodontus francisci. Classification (NCBI taxonomy): domain Eukaryota; kingdom Metazoa; phylum Chordata; class Chondrichthyes; order Heterodontiformes; family Heterodontidae; genus Heterodontus; species Heterodontus francisci. Next base: position 265,201,407 of record NC_090371.1, read on the forward strand.
GGAGTCGTGAATGGTGCTGAACATTGTGCAATCGTCAGCGAACATCCCCACTTCTGACTTTATGACTGAATGAAGGTCATTGATGAAGCAGCTGAAGATAGTTGGGCCCAGGACACTACCCTGAGGAAGTCCTGCAGTGATGTCCTGGAGCTGAGATGATTGATCTCCAACAACCACAACGATCTTCCTTTGCGCTAGGTATGACTACAACCAGCGGAGAGTTTCCTCCTGATTCCCATTGGCTTCAGTTTTGTTAGGGTTCCCTGATGCCATACTCAGTCAAATGCTGCCTTGGTGTCAAGGGCAGTCACTTTCACCTCACCTCTTGAGTTCAGCTCTTTTGTCCATGTTTGAACCAAGGCTGTAATGAGGTCAGGAGCTGAGTGGCCCTGGCGGAACCCAAACTGAGCGTTACTGAGCAGGTTATTGCTAAGCAAGTGCTGCTTCATGGCACTGTTGATAACACCTTCCATCACTTTACTGATGATTGAAAATAGACTGATGAGGCGGAAATTGGCCGGGTTGGACTCGTCCTGCTTTTTGTGGACAGGACATACCTGGGCAATTTTCCACATTGCCAGGTAGATGCCAGTGTTGTAGCTGTACTGGAACAGCATGGCTAGGGGCTCGGCAGGTTTTGGAGCACGGGTCTTCAGTACTTATTCCAGAATATTGTCAGGGCCCATAGCCTTTGCAGTATCCAGTGCCTTTAGTCGTTTCTTAATATCACGCGGAATGAATCGAATTGATGGAAGTCTGGCATCTGTGATGCTGGTGACTTCAGGAGGAGGCTGAGATGGATCATTAACTCGGCACTTCTGGCTGAAGATTGTTGCAAATGCTTCAGCCTTATCTTTCGCACTGATGTGCTGGGCTCCCCCATCATTGAGGATGGGGATATTTGTGGAGCCACCTCCTCCAGTTCGTTGTTTAATTGTTCACCATTCACGGCTGGATGTGGCAGGATCGCAGAGTTTAAATCTGACCTGAATGTTATGGGATTGCTTAGTTCTGTCTATTGCATGCTACTTATGCAGTTTGGCACGCAAGTAGTCCTGTGTTGTAGCATCACCAGGTTGACACGTCATTTTGAGCTATGCCTGGTGCTGCTCTTGGCATGCCCTCCTGCACTCTTCATTGAACCAGGGTTGGTCTCCTGGCTTGATGGTAATGGTAGAATCAGGGTTATGCCGGGCCATGAGGTTACAGATTGTGATTGAATACAATTGTGCTGCTGCTGCTGATGGCTCACAGCGCCTCATGGATGCCCACTTTTGCATTGCTAGATCTGTTCGAAAACTATTCCATTTAGCACGGTGATAATGTCACACAACACGATGGAGGGTATCCTCAATGTGAAGGCGGGACTTTGTCTCCACAAGGACTGTGTGGTGGTCACTCCTACCAATACTGTCATGGACAGTTGCATCTGCAGCAGGCAGATTGGTGAGGACGAGGTCAAGTATGTTTTTCCCTCTTGTTGATTTCCGTCACCACCTGCTGCATACCCAGTCTAGCAGCTATGTCCTTTAGGACTCGTCCAGCTCGGTCAGTAGTGGTGCTACTGAGTCATTCTTGGTGATGGACATTGAAGTCCCCCACCCAGAGTGCATTCTGCGCCCTTGCCACCATCAATGCTTCTTCCAAGTGGTGTTCAACATGGGGGAGTACTGACTCATTAGCTGAGGGAGGGCGGTAGGTGGTAATCAGCAGGAGGTTTCCTTGTCTACGTTTGACCTGATGCCATGAGACCTCATGGGGTCCAGAGTCGATGTTGAGGACTCCAAAGGCAACTCCCTCCCGACTGTATACCACTGTACCACCCACCACCTCTGCTGGGTCTCTGTCGGTGGGACAGGACATGCCCGGGGATGGTGAAGGCAGTGTTTGGGACATTGTAAGGTATGATTCTGTGAGTATGACTATGTCAGGCTGTTGTTTGACTAGTCTGTGGGACAGCTCTCTCAACTTTGGCACAAGCCCCCAGATGTTCGTAAGGAGGACTTTGCAGGGTCGACACGGCTGGGTTTGCCGTTGTTGTTTCCGGTGCCTAGGTTGATGCCAGGTGGTCTTCTGGTTTCATTTTTTTTTAGAAACTTCGTAGCGATTAGATACAACTGATTGTTTGCTAGGCCATTTCAGAGGGCATGTAAGAGTCAGCCACATTGTTTTGGGTCTGGAGTTACATGTCGGCCAGACCAGGTAAGGACAGCAGATTTCCTTCCCTAAAGCACATTAGTGAACCTGATGGGTTTTAAAACAATCAACAATGGTTTCATGGCCATCATTAGACTAGCTTTAAATTCCAGATTTATTAATTGAATTCAAATGCCACCATCTGCTGTGGTGGGATTCGAACCCATGTCTCCATAGCAATACCCTGGGTCTCTGGGTTACTAATCCAGTGATAATACTACGCCACCACCTCTACATTGCTTTGAGGCACAAAACCCCCCCCAAAAAAAGGCAGTCAACCGTGGCTAACAAAGGAAGTTAAGGATTGCATAAGATTAAAAGAAAAGGCCTATAAAGTTGCCAGAAATAGTAATAAACTTGGGTATTGGTAGGATTTTAGAATACAGCAAAAGAGGACCGAGAAACTGATAAAGAAAGGGAGAATAGATATGAATGTAAACTAGCAAAAAACATTAAAATGGACTGTAAAAGCTTCTATAGATACGTAAAAAGGAAATGTTTGGCTGAGGCAAATGTGGATCCATTACAGGCAGGGTCGGGAGAATTTATAATGGGGAATAGAGAAATGGGTGAGAAGCTAAATGATTACTTTTGTGTCTGTCTTCATTGAAAAAGATACAAGAAATCTCCCAGAATTAGAGATCCAAGGGACGAGGGAGAATGAGGAATTGAAGGAAATTCGTGTTTGTAAAAAGGTTGTATTGGAGAAATTAATGGGGCTGAACGTTGATAAGTCCCCGGGACCTGATATTCTACATCCCAAAGTGTTGAAAGAGGGACCTATGGAGAAAGTGGATGCATTGGTTATCATCTTCCAAAATTCTAAAGATTCTGGAACGGTTCCTGCAGATTGGAGGTAGAAAATGTCACCCCACTATTTAAGATGGGAGGGAGATTGAAAACCGGAAACTACAGACCTATTAGCCTTACACCAGTAGTAGGGAAAATGCTAGAATCTGTTCTAAAGGATGTGATATATGGACACTTGGATAATAATGATCTGATAGGGCATCGTCAACATGGATTTATGAATGGTAAATCATGTTTGACGAACCTGTTAAGAGTTTTTTGAGTATGTCGGTGAATGTAGTATACTTGGATTTTCAGAAGGCTTTTGATAAAGTCCCCCACAGGATGTTGGTTAGCAAAACTACAGCACATGGGATAGGAACAAAGAACAAAGATAATTACAGCACAGGAACAGGCCCTTCGGCCCTCCAAGCCTGCGCCGATCCAGATCCCCTCTCTAAACATGTCGCCTATTTTCTAAGGTTCTGTATCTCTTTTCTTCCTGCCCATTCATGTATCTGTCCAGATACATCTTAAAAGACGCCATCGTGCCCGCATCTACCACCTCCGCTGGCAACGCGTTCCAGGCACCCACCACTCTCTGCGTAAAGAACTTTCCACGCATATCCCCCCTAAACTTTTCCCCTTTCACTTTGAACTCGTGTCCTCTAGTAATTGAATCCCCCACTCTGGGAAAAGGCCTCTTGCTATCCACCCCGTCTATACCTCTCATGATTTTGTACACCTCAATCAGGTCCCCCCTCAACCTCCGTCTTTCTAATGAAAATAATCCTAATCTATTCAACCTCTCTTCATAGCTAGCGCCCTCCATACCAGGCAACATCCTGGTGAACCTCCTCTGCACCCTCTCCAAAGCATCCACATCCTTTTGGTAATGTGGCGACCAGAACTGCACGCAGTATTCCAAATGTGGCCGAACCAAAGTCCTATACAACTGTAACATGACCTGCCAACTCTTGTACTCAATACCCCGTCCTATGAAGGAAAGCATGCCGTATGCCTTCTTGACCACTCTATTGACCTGCGTTGCCACCTTCAGGGAACAATGGACCTGAACACCCAAATCTCTCTGGACATCAATTTTCCCCAGGACTTTTCCATTTACTGTATAGTTCACTCTTGAATTGGATCTTCCAAAATGCATCACCTCGCATTTGCCCTGATTGAACTCCATCTGCCATTTCTCTGCCCAACTCTCCAATCTATCTATATTCTGCTGTATTCTCTGACAGTCCCCTTCACTATCTGCTACTCCACCAATCTTAGTGTCGTCTGCAAACTTGCTAATCAGTCCACCTATACTTTCTTCCAAATCATTAATGTATATCACAAACAACAGTGGTCCCAGTACGGATCCCTGTGGAACACCACTGGTCACACGTCTCCATTTTGAGAAACTCCCTTCCACTGCTATTCTCTGTCTCCTGTTGCCCAGCCAGTTCTTTATGCATCTAGCTAGTACACCTTGGACCCCATGCGCCTTCACTTTCTCCATCAGCCTGCCATGGGGAACCTTATCAAACGCCTTACTGAAGTCCATGTATATGACATCGACAGCCCTTCCCTCATCAATCAACTTTGTCACTTCCTCAAAGAATTCTATTAAGTTGGTAAGACATGACCTTCCCTGCACAAAACCATGTTGCCTATCACTGATAAGCCCATTTTCTTCCAAATGGGAATAGATCCTATCCCTCAGTATCTTCTCCAGCAGCTTCCCTACCACTGACGTCAGGCTCACCGGTCTATAATTACCTGGATTATCCCTGCTACCCTTCTTAAACAAGGGGACAACATTAGCAATTCTCCAGTCCTCCGGGACCTCACCCGTGTTTAAGGATGCTGCAAAGATATCTGTTAAGGCCCCAGCTATTTCCTCTCTCGCTTCCCTCAGTAACCTGGGATAGATCCCATCCGGACCTGGGGACTTGTCCACCTTAATGCCCTTTAGAATACCCAACACTTCCTCCCTCCTTATGCCGACTTGACCTAGTGTAATCAAACATCTGTTCCTAACCTCAATATCCGTCATGTCCCTCTCCTCGGTGAATACCGATGCAAAGTACTCGTTTAGAATCTCACCCGTTTTCTCTGAGTCCAAGCATAACATTCCTCCTTTGTCCTTTAGTGGGCCAATCCTTTCTCTAGTTACCCTCTTTCTCCTTATATATGAATAAAAGGCTTTGGGATTTTCTTTAACCCTGTTTGCTAAAGATATTTCATGACCCCTTTTAGCCCTCTTAATTCCTCGTTTCAGATTGGTCCTACATTCCCGATATTCTTTCAAAGCTTCGTCTTTCATCAGCCGCCTAGACCTTATGTATGCTTCCTTTTTCCTCTTAGCTAGTCTCACAATTTCACCTGTCATCCATGGTTCCCTAATCTTGCCATTTCTATCCCTCATTTTCACAGGAACATGTCTCTCCTGCACGCTAATCAACCTCTCTTTAAAAGCCTCCCACATATCACATGTGGATTTACCTTCAAACAGCTGCTCCCAATCTACATTCCCCAGCTCCTGCCGAATTTTGGTATAGTTGGCCTTCCCCCAATTTAGCACTCTTCCTTTAGGACCACTCTCGTCTTTGTCCATGAGTATTTTAAAGCTTACGGAATTGTGATCACTATTCCCAAAGTAGTCCCCTACTGAAACTTCAACCACCTGGCCGGGCTCATTCCCCAACACCAGGTCCAGTATGGCCCCTTCCCGAGTTGGACTATTTACATACTGCTCTAGAAAACCCTCCTGGATGCTCCTTACAAATTCTGCTCCATCTAGACCTCTAACACTAAGTGAATCCCAGTCAATGTTGGGAAAATTAAAATCTCCTATCACCACCACCCTGTTGCTCCTACATCTTTCCATAATCTGTTTACATATTTGTACCTCTATCTCACGCTCGCTGTTGGGAGGCCTGTAGTACAGCCCCAACATTGTTACCGCACCCTTCCTATTTCTGAGTTCTGTCCATATTGCCTCACTGCTCGAGTCCTCCATAGTGCCCTCCTTCAGCACAGCTGTGATATCCTCTTTGACCAGTAATGCAACTCCTCCACCCCTTTTACCTCCCTCTCTATCCCGCCTGAAGCATCGATATCCCGGGATATTTAGTTGCCAATCATGTCCTTCCCTCAACCAAGTCTCAGTAATAGCAATAACATCATACTCCCAGGTACTAATCCAAGCCCTAAGTTCATCTGCCTTACCTACTACACTTCTTGCATTAAAACAAATGCACCTCAGACCACCAGTCCCTTTACATTCATCATCTGCTCCCTGCCTGCTCTTCCCCTTAGTCACACTGACTTCATTATCTAGTTCCTTACAGGCTTTTGTTACTACCTCCTTACTGTCAACTGACCTCCTCAATTGGTTCCCATCCCCCTGCCACATTAGTTTAAACCCTCCCCAACAGCGTTAGCAAAAGCACCCCCAAGGACATTGGTTCCAGTCCGGCCCAGGTGTAGACCGTCCAATTTGTAATAGTCCCACCTCCCCCAGAACCGGTCCCAATGTCCCAAAAATCTGAACCCCTCCTTCCTGCACCATCTCTCAAGCCACGCATTCATCCTGACTATTCTTTCATTTTTACTCTGACTATCACGTGGCACTGGTAGCAATCCTGAGATTACTACCTCTGAGGTAATATACTGGCATGGATTAAGGATTGGTTAACGGGCAGAAAATAGAGATTAGGATAAACAGGTCATTCTCACGTTGGCAGGCTGTTGTTAGAGAAATTCCCAAGCCTGTTTGTGAAGAAGACACTGAGACTAGGATGCTTTGGTGGAGATTGTACATTGCTTACCACAGAGCTTACTTCTGCTCTCCAGACACCTCCAGCCAGTGCTGGCTGGCTCTTTATATATACACACACTTGAATACAATTAACTAATTAGCACCCAACACCTGTTCACCCTGTTATCTTGAGCTACCTGGATAGTTGTCATCCATTTACAGAACTTCAGACCCTCCAGATTCCCCCTTTTTTTCTGTAAATTAAATGCATATATACATATGAAAAATAAATAAACGAAATAATACATTTTTCTTTACATTAGTTATCATCAACTTTCAACAGCACCAGCCATTAACATGCTGTATATTGCCCCTTTTTAAAAAAAAAACTTGTTTAAAGAAAAAGCAATCTTATCGTTAAAAACATTTCCGCGTTTTCCTAACTTATATGCAGCATTCTATAGGAAAACTTTTCTCTGATTGCCCCTTATACAAGAGTTCCTTCAAAATACTCGATAAATACATACCCATATTTTTTGCTTCGATCAGTGCCAGTGTCTCAGCAGCTAAGGTACTTTTAACTCTCTTTATTTTCTTTGATTCCCAGGCTAACAGACAACATTTATCATTTCTTCCCACCAAAAATATAATGAACCCTGCTGCGTTCGAATAACCATCAGGAAGATTAGCATGTGATGCGTCATTAAAAATGACCAATTTCATTTCTTCTGGATCATCCAATGCTGGAAACTTGAGTTTGTCTAAACTCCCAATCTCTTCAATGTCTTATTTGTTTTCAGCACTTCCCCAACAGTAGCATGTTTCAGCATGGTGCTCAATTCTAATACATCATAGCAAGCACCTGGCCTAGTTTGTGTGCACAACCAGTTCAACTGCCCGATTAAGCTCCTGAGCGGGTCGTCGTCTTCCTTGGTTGCAGAGTCTTCCTTTTGTGAGGATCTGGCCCGATTTATTTGGATCCTATTAACATTCTCTAGGTAAGACTGTTGATTTATGGTTACCCCCAACCTACACTGCCTAATATTCAACTGTATATATTTAACAGCTCCGAAGCCTGACTTCCAATTTTAAATTGCGCAGAACTTTATCTACCACAAATTTCTCAAATGCCTCAGATCCTCCTCACAGAAAATCGTCCACATGCATCAAGAAAATGCCTGCTAGTTTTTCTTCATAGTACCAATAAAACATTGCTGGATCCACCTTTAGTTGAATACAACCAGTTTTTAGTAGGATGGACCTAACTGGAAAATACCACATCCTGGCTGCATCATTTAGCCCATAAACACACTTGTTTCGCTTCCATAATTTCCCTTCTATAGCTCCATCTTCTATAGGTGGCTTTAAAAATACTTCCCTTTGAAATATCTCCCCTTGCAAAAATGCTGCATTGATGTCAATGGACTTACATTCCTGTGAGTGTGTTGTTAAAAGGGCGAGGAAAATCCTCAAACTTGCTTTTCCTGCTGTTGGGGAGTCCACTCTAACTTCCTGGTCGCCTAGTCGTTCCTCAAATCCCTGAGCTACAAGTCTGGCCTTCGCTTTATACATACCATTGGGAAGTAATTTCTCTGTACAGATGCATCTCTGGGACAATGCTGGAACCTCTGTATATACCAAACACTCTCCAACTGTCAAGCTGTTTTTGCTTGGCATCCTTTATCAATTTACCATCTAACTTGTTAGTAGCCACCATCGTAAGGGCTCCTACTTCTTGTGGCACCCCTCGCCTGCTCTCCGGTCCTTGCTCTAGTGAAACCACGTCCCCTACTAGAGTTCGTATCCCTTTCTGGACTACTACTACTCAATCTGTCCCTCCTACAACCAGACTTCCTTTGCTGTTTGTAGTATATATAAATGATTTGGAGGAAAATGTAGCTGGTCTGATTAGTAAGTTTGCAGACGACTCAAAGGTTGGTGGAGTTGCGGATAATGATGAGGATTGTCAGAGGATACAGCAGGATATAGATCGGTTGGAGACTTGGGCGGAGAAATGGCAGATGGAGTTTAATCCGGACAAATGTGAGGTAATGCATTTTGGAAGGTCTAATGCAGGTGGGAGGTATACAGTAAATGGCAGAACCCTTAGGAGTATTGACAGGCAGAGAGATCTGGGCGTACAGGTCCACAGGTCACTGAAAGTGGCAACGCAGGTAGATAAGGTAGTCGAGAAGGCATACGGCATGCTTGCCTTCATCGGTCGGGGCATAGAGTATAAAAATTGGCAAGTCATGTTGCAGCTGTACAGAACCTTAGTTAGGCCACACTTAGAATATTGCGTGAAATTCTGGTCACCACACTACCAGAAGGATGGGGAGGCTTTGGAGAGGGTACAGAAGAGGTTTACCGGGATGTTGCCTGGTCTGGAGGGCATTAGCTATGAGGAGAGGTTGGAAAAGCTCGGATTGTTTTCACTGGAACGACGGAGGTGGAGGGGCGACATGATAGAGGTTTACAAAGTTATGAGCGGCATGGACGTAGTGGATAGTCAGAAGCTTTTTCCCAGGGTGGAAGAGTCAGTTACTGGGGACATAGGTTTAAGGTGCGAGGGGAAAGTTTAGAGGGGATGTGCGAGGCATGTTCTTTACACAGAGGGTGGTGAGTGCCTGGAACTTGTTGCCAGGGGAGGTGGCGGAAGCAGATACGATAGCGACGTTTAAGAGACATCTTGACATACATGAATAGGAAGGGAATAGAGGGATATGGGCCCCGGAAGTGCAGAAGCTGTTAGTTTAGGCAGGCATCAAGATTGGCGCAGGCTTGGAGGGCCGAATGGCCTGTTCCTGTGCTCTACTGTTCTTTGTTCACAAGTTAGTGATCTTTTCCTTGGACTATGATCATCTTCAGGCCCACTGTCTGAACTTATACTACATTTTCTGGCCTTCCACATTTTCACTTCCTTCTGCCAATCGATAGGTCTGATATCCTGTCCCTTGTCTTGCACATTCAGCCAATGTTTGTATTTCCCTCTGGCCTTTCCTGCCCTTCCTATAATGGTGGCTTCCCTCCATTCACTAATCCCTTCTGTTATATACGTCACTCTAGTCCAAACTGGGGCGGCACAGAGGCGCAGTGGTTAGCACCGCAGCCTCACAGCTCCAGCGACCCGGGTTCGATTCTGGGTACTGCCTGTGCGGAGTTTGCAGGTTCTCCCTGTGACCGCGTGGGTTTTCGCCGTGTGCTCCGGTTTCCTCCCACAGCCAAAGACTTGCAGGTTAATAGGTAAATTGGCCATTATAAATTGTCCCTAGTATAGGTAGGTGGTAGGGGAATTGAGGGAAGGTGGGGATGTGGTAGGAATATGGGATTAATGTAGGATTAGTATAAATGAGTGGTTGATGGTTGGCACAGACTCGGTGAGCCGAAGGGCCTGTTTCAGTGCTGTATCTCTAAATAAATAAACAAACAAACAAACAAACTTTCGGTAGTTGATCTTTGGGATGAATGGCCTTATCTGGATTTTCACTATCACTTGGTCCTCTCTGAGTCAGCCCATTATCTGCCACAATTTGTTGCTCACAAAGGTCTGACATATGTGCATGCGACGTACATGGTGCATCATCAGTGTCCATCATTTGTTCAGATTCTGTCAATGTATAATCAGTGCCAATAAACCACGAGGAATGTACTCTAATGGTTTGGTTGCCATGTTGCAAAGTCACTGTTTTGCCATCAATGCCTATAACTTGTCCTGGGCCCCTCCATTCTTTCTGCCCTTCTCTTTTGTAATTCACCATATCCCTGACATCAAAATTCTTTTCTGATAGCCTGATCAGGTACCTGAAAGCTCTCCTGATTTATTCTGAAACCTCCGCCTTAATAAATGCTGTTTTCCCTGCGTGCATGGCATTCAAATGTTCCTCAGAAATTGAACTAATTGTCGTCCCCTCTAAAGTCGGGGGATGATCCCACTTTACCGAAGGTATTTTCGGATTTCTGCCGTAAACTAATTGATATGGGCTGTAGCTCCCAACCATTTGAAGTGTGTTTTTCACATGTACTGCCTACGCCAGAGCAGTAGTCAATTTACAATTTGGCTGGTCTGCTAACATTTTTTGGAGCATTTCATCCCCCCCCCCCAGCATGATTTCTCTCACAAACCCCATTAATAAAAGAACTTTCTGCTACCATGTGCATTGCTACAATATTCATATTTTCACACATACTCCTGAACTCATCATTGGCAAATTCTCCTCCATCGTCAGTTAGAAACCTAGCCGGTGCTCCGAGTCCTGTTCCTATCCACCTTTCCATGATCTTGTCCACTATTACTTTTTTGTTTTTACTATAAATTACTGTCAACAGACTGAATCTAGTCACCACGTCTATAAAGTGTGGAATAAAAATGTTTTTGTCTTTATCCCGTACCTTCAAGTCCATCGCTACAGTTTCATTAAAGTCCCTTGCTAATGGGAGACTCACTATGGGTTGCAATGGTGTCCTCCTGTACTTTTTACAGATATCACATTTTCCACTGATATCTTCGATAAGTTAGTGTAGTCATCATCTATTACCCCTGCATCTTTTAACAGAATCTTCAACCTATGACAAGATGGATGTGCAAACTGTCGATGTAGTTTTGAAATAATTTGCCTTTTCTCCTTTAAATCCCTACCCTCGCCCCCCACCCCCCCGATGTCATTAATACTTCTTTAATATCCTGCTTAGAGATGTTAGGTCTCGCTAAAGAAATGCAATAATGTCCCGACTGTGTAAACCACAAAGCTACAGATTTCTCAAAGACAATCACCTTATCATGTTCCATATCCATTTTAATCCGAGCCTTTTTTATAGACAGTTTACTTAACAGCAAAGGTATATCATTGGATACTACATCCGTCATACTAGAATGGTTTACCCCTGCTATTTTACACTGAATTACCACTCTTTTTAGTGATTTCAACGTGTTGGCATCCCCAAACCTGAAACAGGTAGAACTGTTGTATTCTTTGACCTTATTTCGGTCTTCCTTACTTAAAGAATCCATGTAACACCTACTGTGGACGTGCAGCCACTGTCTAGTACTGCGCAATTGAACGAATCTGCGACTAAGACACTCATTACCGGACTCGAGCTTCTCGTGACCAATACAATTCCTTCTGATTGATCAGTAGCGTCATCCTCGCCTTCCGAACTTTTCAGGTCATGTGGCATCTCAAAAACCCTGTTATTCCTTTTTGGACAATGCAACGCATAGTGATGCTTTGAGTCACATCGGAAACACCTGTTGACCACCCCTTGGTTATTCCTGGGGTTCATCCTTTTGCCATAATTCCCAATTCCTGCCATCTGTTATAGCTGCCAAAAGGGTCTCTATCCTCATTTGCTTTGTGTGTGTTTCTCCTTTCGTTCTGACACTTGGGCCCCATACTTGAACGGCCTCGAAATGCTGCTAGCATTGTATCCCACACCTTTAGTGTCACCGCTAAAGAGCCCATCTGCGTCATGAAAGTGGCTGGAAAGGAATGTTCTCACAAAAACTTTTTTTAGGGCATCAGGCATCTGATCAAACAGCATATCTTTTTCTTTGAATCTAACTCTGGTTAACACCAAGAGCCTATCCATATTCGATATCCTAGCACAAACCAACAATTTGAAGGCAAGTACTAATCTGGGAATTTCCCAGCAGAATCCGTGCAACCTTGTGTATAGTCGGTTAAGCTCCATAATATATTCTTCCATGGAAGAACCATCCACTTTTCTAAATTTATCAAAGTCTGACCACGCTTCCTAGGCACTCAGTAAGTCATCTTTCATATAAATTTTATCCATAAATTTCAAGAATTTGTCCAAAAATTCCTCATCGTCCAAATGATGAGCCTCTACCTCTGAGAACACTTTGCCCCTGATCTTGCTTCCAGCGGGAAGTGAAAGTGCAAGGGCCATTCCTTGCTTCCTTTTAGGTAAAGATGTAACCTGTGTCCATATATCAATTTCATTCTTCCATTGATCGTAAGGTTCAGTTTCACAAATCAGTGGTGGAAAATCATATCCCGACACCTTATTCTTGGTTTCAGTCATTTTTCTTCAAAAAAAACCCCTCCAAATACAGCTTTCTCAAAAAAAACCTCCAATTTTAATCTCCTGTCTGAAAACAAATCTTAGTCTCCAATATTCACTTTCAGGCAACCATCCTCTGCTACCAATGTTAGAGAAATTCCCAAGCCTGTTTGTGAAGAAGACACTGAGACTAGATACTTTGGAGGAGATTGTTTATTGCTTGCCACAAAGCTTACTTCTGCTCTCCAAACAACACCTCCAGCCAGTGCTGGCTGGCTCTTTATATAGATATATTTCCAAGTTCACGGATGACACAAAAATAAGTGGGAATGTGTGTTGTGAGGAAGATGTAAAGCGGCTTTGCAGGGGGATTTGCACAGACTTAGTGAGTGGGCAAGAACATGGCAGATGGAATATAATGTGGAAAAATGTGAGATTATCCACTTTGGTAGGAGGAACAGATGTGCAGAGTATTTCTTAAATGGTAAGAGATTAGAAAGTGTAGATGTACAAAGGGACCTGGGTGGCCTTGACAAGTCACTGAAAGCTAATATGCAGGTGCAGCAAGCAATCAGGAAGGCTAATAGTATGTGAACCTTTATCACAAGAGGATTTGAGTACAGGAGTAGTGAAGTCTTGCTTCAATTGTATAGAACCTTGGTTAGACCACGCCTTGAGTACTGTGTGCAGTTTTGGTCCCCTTCCCTTAGGAAGGATATTGTTGACATAGAGGGAGTGCAATGAAGGTTCACTAGACTTGTTCCCAGGACGGCGGGACTGTCCTATGAAGAGAGATTGGGGAAACTGGGCCTGTATTCTCGAAAGTTTTGAAGAATGAGAGGTGATCTCATTGAAACCTACAAAATACTTAAAGGGATAGACAGAGTAGATGCAGGTAAGATGTTTCCCCTGGTTGGGGAGTCAAGAACCAGGCAACACAATTTCAAAATAAGGGGGAAGCCACTTAAGACAGAGATGAGGAGAAATTTCTTTACTGAGGGTTGTGAATCTTTGGAATTCTCTACCCCAGAGGGCTGTGGAAGCTCAGTCATTGAGTATGTTTAAAGCAGAGATTGACAGATTTCTAAATACCAATGACATAAAGGGATATGGGGATAGTGTGGGAAAAAGGCATTGAAGTGGATGATGTTGGGGAACACAGGACTTAGTGAGAGGAACTGAAGGAAATCGTATTAGTAGAGAAATGGTGTTGGGGAAATTGATGGGATTGAGGGCCGATAAATCTCCAGGGCCTGATGGTATGCATCCCAGAGTACTTAAAGAAGTGGCCCGAGAAATAGTGGATGCATTGGTGGTCATCTTCCAAGATTCTATGGACTCTGAAAGAGTTCCTACAGATTGGAGGGTAGCTAAAGTAACCCCACTATTTAAAAAGGGAGGTAGAGAGAAAACAGGGAATTATAAACCAGTCAGCCTGAGGTCGGTAGTGGGGAAAATTCTAGAGTCCATTATCAAAGATTTTATAGCAGAGCACTTGGAGAACAGTGGTAGGATCGGGCAGTGTTGGCATGGATTTACGAAAGAGAAATCATGCTTGACAAATCTACTAGAATTCTTGGAGGATGTAACTAGTAGAGTTGATGAGGGGGAGCCAGTGGATGTGGTTTATTTAGAGTTTCACAAGGCTTTCGACAAAGTCCCACATAAGAGATTAGCATGTAAAATTAAAGCGCATGGGATTGGGGGTAGTGTATTGCGATGGATAGAAAATTGGTTGGCAGACAGGAAACAAAGAGTAGGGATAAATGGGTCTTTTTCCAAATGGCAGGCAGTGACTAGTGGGGTACCGCAGGGATTGGTGCTAGGACCCCAGCTATTCACAATATATATTAATGATTTAGATGAGGGAACCAGATGTAATATGTCCAAATTTTCAGATGAGACAAAACTGGGTGGTAGGGTGAGTTGTGAGGAGGATGCAGAGAGGCTTCAGGGTGATTTGGACAAGTTGAGTGAGTGGGCAAATGCATGGCAGGTGCAGTACAATGTGGATAAATGTGAGGTTATCCACTTTGGTAGCAAAACAGGAAGGCAGATTATTATCTGAACGGCTATAAACTGAGAGAGGGGAATATGCAGCGAGACCTGGGTGTTCTTGTACACCAGTCGCTGAAGGTAAGCATGCAGGCGCAACAGGCAGTAAAAAAGGCAAATGGTACGTTGGCCTTCATAGCGAGAGGATTCGAGTACAGGAGCAGGGATGTCTTGCTGCAATTATACAGGACCTTGATGAGGCCACACCTGGAATATTGTGTGCAGTTTTGGTCTCCTTATCTGAGGAAGGATGTTCTTGCTATAGAGGGAGTGCAGCGAAGGTTTACCAGACTGATTCCTGGGATGGCGGGACTGACATATGAGGAGAGATTGAGTCGGTTAGGATTATATTCGCTGGAGTTCAGAAGAGTGGGGGGGATCTCATAGAAACCTATAAAATTCTATCAGGACTTGACAGGGTAGATGCAGGAAGGATGTTCTCGATGGTGGGGGAGTCCAGAACCAGGGGTCATAGTCTAAGGACACGAGGTAAATCTTTCAGGACTGAGATGAGGAGAAATTTCTTCACCCAGAGAGTGGTGAGCCTGTGGAATTTGCTACCACAGAAAGCAGTTGAGGCCAAAACATTGTCTGTTTTCAAGAAGGAGTTAGATATAGCTCTTGGGTCTAAAGGGATCAAAGGGTATGGGGCGAAAGCGGGTACAGGTTAATGAGTTGCACGATCAGCCATGATCATAATGAATGGCGGAGCAGGCTTGATAGGCTGAATGCCCAATCCTGATCCTATGTTCCTGTGTTCATGGTCCATTAAGGATGGGCAGCAAATGCTGGCTTTGCCTGTTATGTTTATAAACAATGAAAGAATGAAAAAAACAGTGCAAATTGACTAGGGTGCTGCCTAGTATGAGGAATTACAAAGACGAAGAAAGATGTAAAAATTGTGTCTTTTTCATTCGAACATCACAGATTGCAGGGCAATATGATTTTTTTTAAAAAATTAATTATGGAATGATGGGAGAGAGTAGGTAGTAGCAGACTGCTTCTCAGTTTCTAATAGTAAGAACAGAGAGCAGGAGAAATTTCTTTACACACAAAGTTGTGAGACTGAAATTCCGAGTTCTTGGTTGAGATTGAAACTATGTCAACATTTAACACTAGATTGGATATGTGGATGAATAAATAGGAAGTAAAGGGATATGGGAACGGGGCAGGAAAATATAATTTCTTCCTATTGCTGAACAGGAAGGTAAACATCAACGTGGACTGGTTGGGCCGAACAGCCTGTTTTGGTATTGTAATTTTGGTATATTTCTATGATGCAAGCTGTTGCATTCTGTTTAATGTCTGATGAAATTAACATTATACAAATAACTTTTTCTGCCACGTTCACAATCAGTGTCTGTATGCTTATGCAGAATTTATCCTGTCGCACACAGAAGAATGTTTTCATGTTCAGTGTGGCGTTCTGATTTTTTACATCTGCTCCAAAGTGATAGCTAGTAGCTTCTGCCATGCTTCCACTATTTTCCCTTTCTAGTTTTCTGTTTCCATTGATAGCTGCTCTTGCCTCTTTTAGAAGGAGTTAAGAAGTTTAGTTGTATCCAATCTAAAGAAGCAGAACTCATGACCATTGGATTAAACCTCTTTCCAGGACAAGACCCCAATGTTTTATAATTTGAAAATCCAAATGAAAATGAATAGGAATTGAGGCAAAGAAAAACTGCTTCTCTCCCTTCCCTGCACCAAATGGTCTGCTGTATAATAGCTAAATAGTACACACTTAAATATTGCAGTATCCACTCATACATTTGGTTAAAAACGCGAATTAAATTTTAGCTAATTTCTTTGCTGTGTCTGCATTCTTTTCAAATTTGAGTGCACTGGGATTCAGTACATAAGACAATGAATAAAAAAAAAACATGTAAAACGGTCAATACCTCTACACTACTTTGTCTCATTAAATAATTTTAAATCTCTCAGTATATTTGATCAGCAACTTATCAATCTTTTTATTCCTGTTGGAAATGGTTGTGCTGTAAACCATGCATATGTTCAGAAAGGGAAATGGGAACCTTTTTTGTAACTTCCTGCTTCGCTACACGGAATGCACTTGACATCACAAAGCAATTAAGATCATTCATCAGTAAAATAATCAACATAAATATAATTTTCCAAGCTGAAAGGATGATGTGTTGAGCTTCGTTTCCTAATGCACTTAATCTTTCTCCCTCACTCATTATCAACTACAAACCATTAGCAAGTATCTCTCAGGAAATAAAGCTGGTTTGGCATCCTCTGAGTGGGAAATGTCTCATTTGGTTGACGCTAAATTTTCTTGCTCAAACACCATCTGATTGCCATTCAGGACAGCAGAAATTACCAGTTAGCATTATTTACAATAGAGTAGCTTGCTAATGGTTTATTATCTGATACTACATCTGTGTCTCACTGCTGAGAGGGAAGACCTTTATAGAAAGGTCTTTATAGAAAGTAAAACATGGCCAAGAAATTCCGATTGAAGGTGGGTGCTTCATACGGAAAGTACTCTCTCCCTTCTTCCCATCCGTATACAAAAATCTTCCTTCTCCTTTACGTGGCCTTTTCTTTTGCGGGGATACAGGTATGGTGCAATCTTTTTTTTTTAGAAAAAACACAATTTCAAGGGGGTAGGAAATAATTTTATGGTGAAAGGAAAATAGTCCATGGGTAATTACAGAGTGAGAGTTAAATGTTTAAGTGAAGCATTAGATAAACCAAGGCTGCAAAATTAACATTTTTTTAAAATTACTTTTCGACTAAAGGGCTTGAATTAGGAAGTATTTAAATCTTTTAGTATGTGCCATAGACCCAGATTTGTTGGCAGAAGCATCATAACATTTTACTTATCTTTGTCTCCATCTGAACTATGGAAATTTACGAACATTTTAAAGAAGCTTTGCATTCTTTCAGCTGGCTTTAATCAAAATGTCAAGCATTTTATTTGGCACTTTGTGAACCTGAAAAATGGGATCTATAAAATGCCCACATAAATTTACTGGCTTTGTGGGACTCATGATTTATGTCTCACCTGGTTGCCATTATTTTATGTCATTTCTTTCCACTGTATTTTCTTAATTTTCATTTAGCTTCATACATAGACCACTAAAGTTGAATCAGGTGTGAATCATGTTCTGAGGAGGATCTTTATAAGTCATTTTAGATATTGGTTTATGTTGGTATTAGGTCACCTCATATTTAGGTTGCTTGTTCATGAGAGCTTCTTGTCAAGAAGCTGCCTTCTGGCAGGGCCTTGCTACATTCCATAGCCTCATATTAATTTGGAAGTGGGTACTGCCCAAGATTGTGGTGTTCTCGTGGGAATGAGAAACATTGTTATCTCTACACTATCCACTGTTCCCAAATCTGATTTAGAACCTTGATCCCACATAGTGTTTAAGGACCTTGGTTGATGGCTTTTTATATAAAATTTACTAAGTCCTTCAGTCAAATACAGCCGTTACCTATAGTCTTCAGATAACAAGTTTCTAAATAGAGACTTGCAAAAGGAATAGTGTTCTTCATTGCTGCTATCACTCTGGAGGAAATCCAGTGGTTTCCTTAAAAAGTAATTCTACCTGATTTTTGGGTATTCTTGACATTGGTGTCTGTTGATCATATCTGCAGCACTGCTACATCATTTTTCATAGCTGGAAAGATGCCAAACCTGGGCTACATGGAGTAACTTGCATATGTTTGCAACATGCTGCTGTTTAGACTTAATGGGCCACCTGCCTCTTCATAAGGAGGTCCTTCTGCTAAAACTGCTACAGACCTAATGCTGGAAGATGGGATAAGAATAGGTGGATTGTTTTTCGGCCGGCACAGACACAATGGGCCAAGTGGCCTCTTTCTGTGCCTTAAACTTTCTATGATTCTATTTGCTTCCAGAGGTGTGTGAAGGCTGCTGAATGTGCAGAAGAAGGAAAATTATGTCGCTTATACATTCTTTCATTCCTTAATAGAAGACATCCTTCACCTACTGAGCTCCCATTTTTCCATTTCCTCAACCCTTACAGGCAGTCATGTACCAATTTCTAGAACGAACCGCTGCTTTGAAGCGTGCACACGCTTTCATGGCAAAAGGTGAGAGAGGTAAGTATCCGTGGGTTAGCTTGTTATGCAGTTTTTTCAGAACATGATCCATGCTTGGCTTAGCTGCAGTGGAGTGTAGAGCATGCTTTCTGTTAAAGAATGAGGGAAAACCTACAAGTAGGTAATTTCTCTATTCAGTTGTTCAAAATTTTTCAATTTTAGTTCATGCTTTTGATTTTATTCCTTTTTGTTTTCTATCAATTTCAACTTTAAGCCTTAAATTTTAAAAGGATGTAAAGGTCCTATCTTTGCTGTTTTACTGTCCTGATTTACTTATGTAGCAACAGTAGAATAATTAACTCTTTTAAAAAAAAATCTCAATGTATCCATTCATTTTGCTTAAGACTGCTGGTTCTGAGTCATTGAAAGATTTTCTTTCCATGGTATTACGTAATCTGAAACAATAACAAACTTGCAACGTAAACAGAACTTTGAATGTTTAACTGGGATGTCTTAATTTTTGGGGATATCATTAAGATTTTCATCATCTGATTTTTAACATTTTGAAATTTCATGTGGAGGAAGAAGTTTTAACATTTTTTTTCTCATGTTCATTTGTAATGTTTTTGGTTTCCTTGAAGTGTATTATACAGAAGAAAATGCTAATTCACTTTTGTAGAATTTTATACACAGTTGGCTGTAATTTTGGTTTCTTAAAATATTACCCAGCATTCAAAAACAAACTCAAATGGTTTGGATTGGGAAAAGTGACTTGCCATTCTAGCAGATGGAAATGATCTACAGGAAATGAAATGAGGGTTGAGGGAGGGTGAAAATTTTTTGAGTATTTTGTCTTCAGTCTATAATTAAAGCTTCAAATGTTATTTTAATTTGATACTTGATTGAATTTGCTGAAGAGGTTCACCTTACACAGGCTTACCATCAGCTCATATGTTCCTGAGCGCTTATATTACAATTCTAGTGCATTAAAATTACTGTTTATAGCACCAAGAGAAAAAGTTAATGATCTTATTCTACAGAAGATATATTGGCCCAGAAATTACGGAACGGCACATCTCGCAGCAAATTGCCTTTTTTTTACCTCACCCTTAAGATCATTTTCTTTGTACAATTTCTGGAAATGCAAATTGATGGGAGAGTAATGGGGCATCTGAGACTTTTTGAACATTGGGTCCAATGGTTTGTCATCTTAAACAATGAAAGAAAATGTTAGAGAAAGAAACCGACCAAACGACAGGGAAAGAAATAGAGTAAATCAGAGTCAAATTAGAGAAATAAAGTAAAGGAAAGATAGAGAGTGGATTAGGAGAGAAAAAGAAACAGAAAGGAAGAATAAGAAAAGCAATTAAAAATGTTTTAAATACCTAGGAACAAGTTACTATCTGCAGGAGTGAAACTGCATGATTTCATTGTTCCCTTTCTGGACCTCCAAGGTCAGGACCATAAGTCATGTTATTACAACATGAATTACAAGTCCTAACTGGTTGGAATGAGTTTGATTCTTATTTAATGCTGCAAATCCAGCAATTTCATGACTCAATAGGGAGGCACGCTGCAAGATGGTATTTTTTTTCAGTTTTGGTGAGTCTGACTCGAGCAGCATAAAATCATGCAACAATTTGTGGTGAATCGGAACTTAATGGCCTATCTCTCGTTCGCCATAAATTTCTGGGTTTTTAACGCACTAATAAAAGTGGGCACCTTGAATGTACCATTATTTTCCCAGCAATTTCTAGGTTACTATATTCTCCTATAATCAATTCTCTTGCAAAGGGCCATTATATATTTCACTCTTTGCTTTAGTGCAGAATACGTCAATTTACAAAGTTTAACCCCAAGTATCAGTAGAAACTTTTGCTGCTTTTTTTTGTTAGAATCTATCTTTACACATTTTCATTTTTATTTTTAGTATGAAAAACAGATGTTGGAAAACCAGGAAAAAACTAATAGACTTCAAAGACGCCTGACTCATTCCGAACACAGGGCAGCTACAGCCTCTCAAAAGGTAAACAGCCACATAGATCAGCTCCTTAAGGAGGCCAGTGATTATTTTAAATTTGAGTTGGAAAGTGTTTGTCTCTTAGCAACTGAGGTGCTTTATACCATAAAGAGAGATACAGCAAGATAGAGAATAATGGGCAGATACAAGGGATTAGAAATCATATTTTAGGGTTCAAATGATCTCTTAACCCACAAAAGTAAATCTCCGAATATTACATTGACTGACTGTTTACTTGTTCTTCCCCCCCCCCACCACCCAACCTCAACCAACAGTAATAGACATTAGTAATACACGTTAGTTCCACAGAGCTGATGAGTAATCCTCCATGAACAATTAATGATTGTGACTACAAGGTTTATAAAGTGATGGGTTATTGATGATTACCAGAAATAAGAACTTGTTGCAAGCTTTAGTTTTAATTCTCTGGGTATAAGTTTTTTTTTAAACAGCTTTGTGTTGATGTCCTATATTCGTCACACTGTTTCATCTGTAACCTCACGCATCCGTTTTTTTTATTACTAAATGTTTCCTCGGGGTAGTCACATTGATGCAAATTTCAGCTATGCCACCATGTATATTGTGCAAAGCTTCCCCTCTGAAGGAGGTTGGAATTTCGTTCCAAAAATATACTATATTCATAAAAATCTGTTCAAAAAAAAAAACTTACAAAACAGTCCAAAACAATTCCAAGTTGACATTTCCAGGAAGTGCAAAAGAAATAAGTTTCCTTCAATACAGAACGTGAGCTGCCTCACAACCCTTCCATTCCATTTTACATGCAATGTACATTTGCATTACACAGCAAAACCATATTTTGGTGCAGACAGCCCAAGGGGTTTTACGAAAGTTCCAGCTCCTCGGTTCAATATGGCGGGAGGACTGTACACAGTGGCTGTTCCCCATTGAGCCTTTGCAGCATCTGCCCCCTCCTGTGTCCCTCAGCACATAGTCCTGGACCTCGGAATGTGTCAGTCTGCAACACTCGGTCTTGGACAACTCTTTGCACTGGAAGACCAGCAGGTTTTGGGCAGACCAAAGAGCGTCTTTCACCGAGTTGATGGTCTTCCAGCAGCAGTTGATGTTTATCTTGGTATACGTCCCTGGGAACAGATCGTAGAGCACAGACTCCTCTGTTACAGAGCTGCTTGGGATGACCCTCGACAAAAACTACTGCACCTCTTTCCACACCTGCTTTGCAAAGGCACATTCCAGAAGGAGATGGGAAACAGTCTCTTCCCCACCACAGCCACCTCAAGGGCAGTAGATGGCGGTGGTGAGATTCTGGGTATGCTGTCTGATGGGGGAGGGCCCTTCTCACCACCAGCCAAGCTACGACTTGGTGCTTGTTTGAAAGTTCTCGTGATGAGGTAGTCTGCCAAATAACTTTGGCAGTCTGCTCAGGGAACCATCCAACAGGACCCACCATCTCCTTTTCCCGTTGGGCCTTGAGGACATTCCGTGCAGACCACTGTCTGATGGATTGGTAGTCAAAGGTGTTCTTAGGCACGAACTTTTCCACGAAGAATAGGTAATATGGCACAGTCCAACTGGATGGAGCATTCCGCAGCAATGTGAACACCAGGGACAGATGGAACCTCAGCATGTAATGACACTTGGTGTTTGCATACTGGGGTTCTACACACAGCTTGATGCAGCCGCACACAAAGGTGGCCATCAGGATGAGGACGACGTTGAGTACGTGTTTTCCTGCTTTATCAAGAGGTTTGAACATCGTGTCCCTCAGGACACGGTCCATTTTTGATCTCCAGATAAAGCGGAAGATGGCTCGGGTGACCGCCATGGCACAGGACTGGGGTATGGGCCAGACCTGCGCCATGTACAGTAACAATGTGAGCACCTTGCACTGATGACCAGGTTCTTACCTGCAATGGAGAGAGAATGTACTCCCACATGCTCAGTTTATGGTTTACCATGGCCACTCGCTCCTTCCACATTTTGGCGCACGCCCTGGCCCCTCCGAGCCATATCCCCAGCACCTTCAGGTAGTCTGACCTGACGGTGAAGCGGACAAAGGATAGGTCGGCCCAATTTCCAAAGAACATGGCCTCGCTCTTGCCGCAATTTACTTTGGCTTCCGAGGTCGCAGATGCTCATCAGCCTGTGAAGGGACAGTGGATCCAAGCAGAAGACAGCGACGTCATTCACGTACAGGGAGGCTTTGACCTGAGTGCTTCCGCTGCTCGGGATTGTCACCCCTCTTCTGCCCGCATCCTTTGGGCCACAAATTTCTGATTTCCACCTTCCCCCTTCCGCTTGTAGATGAGGGTGATGATGCCTTTCCTCATGGATTCTGACATGCTGCCAGCCATAAGCATACTCTTGTACACTTCCAGCAGGTCTGGGCCGATCCAGTCCTAAAGAGCTGAATACAACTCAACCGGTAAGCTGTCGCTTCTGGGAGTTTTACTCGTCCCGAGGGACCTTATGGCCTTTGTTAGCTTGTCCAGAGTTAGTGGTTTGTACAGACTCTCTCATGCACTGTCATCTAAGATCTCCATGATAGATGACAGGAAAGACTGGAAGGCCATGCTGTCTGTCGGCTTCACGTTGTACAGCCCAGCATAAAAGGATTTGCTAATCCTTCAAGATAGCCCTTAATATGTCAGAATGCAATGACGTTACTGAGCCGTCCTCTTCCTTCAGGTTGCTGATCACAGAGCTCTCTCTGTGTACCTTTTGGAAGAAGAAACGCGAGCACGTCTCATCCTGCTCAACGGAGCAGACTCTGGACCAGATGATGATCTTGGAGGCCACCACGGCAAAGAGCGAGGCCTGCTGACTCTTTACCTCTTGGAGATCCTCCTTGACCTCGACCCCCATCGACTGCAGTCAGAGCAGATTCTGCATTCTGTTCTGGAGTCGGGACATTTCCGACTGTCTCTCTGTCTGTCTCTCTCTCTTTCTTTCTATTCCTTCCTTCCTTCCTTCCTTCCTCCCTTCCCTTCCCTTCCCTTCCCTTCCCTCCTGTGAAGGCACAGGACCCAAACAGGAAGTCAGTCCCGGAACAGGCAGACTCGTCTGGTCTACATTCACTCCATCTGCAGGTTTGCTGAAGACGTCATGCTGCTAGGCATCTTTTACTGTTTCCATTAGGAATCTGGACGTAGCGTCCGGTTAGCTGTCGTCACTGCCGGATCGTCCAGCTGCATCGATGAAGTCACCGCCTAGAATGACTGGCCTGGACGTCGCCAGCAGTAGCGGGAGCTGCTGGAGGGCGGTCAGCCGCTCACTGTATTGGACCGGGGCGTACACGTTGATTACCCGGAGCGGAGCATTGTTGTACATTATGTCTGCTACAAGGAGGCAACCGTCCACCACTGCCTTAACTTTGGAGATGGTGAGGTTGCCTCCCCTCGGCAGAATACCCAGGCCAGAGGAACGGGAATCATTTCCCTCTGACCAGATCGATGGCCCATGGGACCACCATCGCGACCATTGTCTGTAGGCGCTGAGGTGCAGTATTCCACACACCTGCAGAAACAGTAGGTCGGCTTTAACCTTGGCAAGGTAACCCAAGGTCGAAACACGTCGCGTAGTGGATTTAACGCTACGCACATTAATGGAAGCGATCTTTATACCCATTTAAAACGGTTGCTTACCACACCAGGTGGCCTTACTAGTCCCAGTCTTTGGGTACTTTCCTGCATACCCATAATGTGCACAAGCTGTTGCATATTCGTCGGTCTCAGAAAACCCTTCTGGTCACCCATGGGGGTTTTTTCCGCTGGGGTGACATGGGGAGCTCTTGTAGGCAGCAAGGTTTGGACTGTCCTCTGCTGGTGGTGTCATTCCCCTCTGCTGCTCCTCGAGGACGTTTCTGCTCCCAGAGCCACGGAGCTGGGGGGCTTTCTCTCTTTCTTTGTGTTCTGCTGCTTCTTTTGCATGTGCTGTCTTTCTGGCCCTTCCTCATCCGATGAGGAACAACTGCCGTAGTCCGTCTCAGATGCTAGCCTCCTCTTCCCACTGGTTTGGGTGGTGACCTGTTCCTTTTTTGGGGGCGGCTTCTTTGTGGTTTTCCTTTTGACCACTTGCCGCACATCCGGATGTTCCACTGCTGCCGCATCCTCCATGGATTCTGTCTGTTGAGGAGTTTCCGGGCACGGGGTAGGCTTTGGGTCACTGGTTGCAGCTGTCTCCCCTTTCATTTTCTCCTCAGACGGATTTTCTTCACTTCAGGGAGGGTTGCTGGTCTCCTTCACAGCACGAGGCGCATTCGCTGTTCCTTCCTCCAGCTTTTCCTTGGACCTTGCCACCTGTACAGAACTGAGGCAGTGCTTGGGGCAGGTCTTGTAGAGGTGGCCTGCTCCACCACACAGGTTGCAGCACTTACTCTGCTTACAGTCCTTGGTCTGATGGCCTTCCTGTTTGCAGTTCTTGCAGACGACTGTGCTGCAGTTGGCCGTCACATGATTAGATTTGCCACAAGTACGACAAACTCTGGCCTGCCCTGCGTAAAGAAGCCTCGACTTCCCCCGATAGCAAAGCTGGAGAGAAGATGGATGATGGCTTTGTTGGCGTCGACCTTCAAGGTGACCTTGACCTGCTGCTTGCTGGTCCAAATCCCAAACGGATCCTTGATCTCGGTGCTGCTCCCGGCCACCTCGACGTACCTGTTGAGGAAGGTGAGCACATCCACAGCAGGAACGTGGGGGTTGTAGAGGTGAATTGTCACCACCCGGTTCCATTGCGGCGGCAGTGTCAAGAACGGCGCCGATGTGAGGATCGACAGCGGCGCCTGGTTTCCTCTCCTCAAACACCTTCAGGAGCTTGATGCATCCCACCACATTCTTTAACGTCACATCGAAATATCCACTGCTGGGAAGTTCTGCAGGCAGAAGATGGCCGCAGCTTGAAATCCACAGTATCCGATCAGGATTTTCTTAATGAAGAAGGCGCAGTCGATGGGTGCACCTCCTTCGCTTTCTTTCACCACCACCCTAATGGTTTCACGCACCCCCTGGCCTGGAGCTCTGGTGTTGATTGCAGCCATTTTTTGCTTGAAGCTTTCCTGGGACAGGCACTAAAACCCCAACCAACAGGAAAACAAAATCACTGTAGATCGCCAATCCCAAAGGGCGAAATGCTGTAAAAACAGCAAACCCCCCCCACCCCTGCTGTCCTCAAGGAGGCTGCCAGGTTTAACTGGACGGCTTCCCCAAGTGGCGGTGCCTATCCGCCGCTGGTAATGTACCAGTGCCGGTGGAGGAGGCCCTTAAGTGGCAATTAATTGGCCACTTAAAGGCCGCAATTGGGCTGGGGCACGCAGACAATTTGCCACCTCCCCCATTGCTGGTAAAGTGGCAGCAAGGGCAGGTAGGCGACAGGAATGGTATCCCCCACCTCCCACATGATTTTACGCCCCCCCCCCCCCCCCCCCCACCCCACAAATCTCCCAGTCCAGCCCATTCCCGGGGGTGTGGGGGCCTAAAATTCTGGCCAATGTAACGAAATACAGTGCGATTGAACAGTCGATTATGGAAAGTAAATTCTCTCTTGACATAACTCATGTAACTCATCCGGTGGCTTATGACAAAGTGCAGAAGATACGCGAGTAGATTAAGAAATAAAGTCAGAATGGAATAATAGATGTGTGGCTGGGGCAGTGGTGGATGGGGGCAGGGGTTACAAAATTACAATCCAATTAAGAGGTTGGGATGAAACTAAACTATTGGATTGTCTGAAAATTCAGTAATCCTGAGCTAAAATTACTATACTTGATTCCCTTCCATTGTTAGTCATAGAATGATCACACCCTTGCTATTATCTGGTTGACTCATTGAATGGACCTGTGAGGTTTATGTATTATTATAGATAATTTTTATGGTTAACATGAAGATATACAAAATAATGTGATGAGATGGTTTGTTCCTCTTGCAATCATTTGCTGTTTTATATGGCTTTGGTGAAACCACTCCTGAAATACTGTGTGTAGTTTTGGTCTTCATATTTAAGGAAGGATATACTTGTATTGAAGGCAGTACAGCGAAGGTTCACTAGATTGGTCCCTAGGATGAGAGGGTTGTCCTATAATGAGAGGCTGAGTAAATTGGGTCTATATTCTCTGGCATTTAGGAGAATGAGAGGTGGGGCTGGATTTTCAAGCCTCTCGGCCGTCTGGAATGGTGGTGGGGGGGGGGGCAATGAAGATCAGTACGATGGAGGACACCACCGACCCCGACAGCAGCAGGCCCAATACTAATTTCGGTGGTGGCAAGGCCTTGTTTTGGCTGCTCAGCAACAGGACCCACGTTAAAATATGTAAATCCCACAGCAATTCTGCCATCACATCGCTATCTTCATTCTTGCCACTGACAATGCTGCGCCTTCAAATCCCCGTTTGGTGAAATGTGGCGCGACACCTATGGGGAGGGGGGAGGAGGTATTTTCCTCTATGTGGGAGAGGGGTTACAAGGCCTCGGATTGGTCGAAGGGGTTGATGGGAAGGGGTAAAGGACAAATGTGCCGAAGTTTGGTGGGGGGGGCAATTTCAGTCTTGGAATTGCAGGGGGGAACAGGGTAGGAATGTTGTGCAATGCCATGGCCAGGGCGGGGGGCAGTGGGAGATGGGAGAATGCCTGGAAAGCACTGCAGTTATTTGAGCAAGACTTTCACTAAACCTGCCCTTTTAAATTTTAAATGTTCATTCAGGCCCGTCAGCCCTTTAAAAATGGCATGGCACCTGCGCATTGACACCAGATGCCATTGCTGGCAATGGCTCGCCCGCCCCCTCCACATCATTGGGGGGGGGGGGGGCTGTGCTGCGTCCATGCAAATGAGTGTGACATGGTGCTTGTGCACGCGGGCCGCATTTTTTTTTACATCCTCCGTCTACTTCGGCGACAGAGTCTTAAAATGCAGCCTGTGATCTCATTGAAACTTACAAGATTCTGAAGGGGCTTGACAGGGTAGACACTGAGCGGTTGTTTTCCCCAGGCTGGTAATCTAAAACACAGGGACACAGTCTCAGGATAAGGGAATGATCATTGAGGACTGAGATGAGAAATTTCTTCACCCAAAGGGTTGTGTATCTTTGGAATTCTCTACTACAGAGGGTTTTGGATGCGCCATCGTTCAATATATTTAAGGCTGAGAAACATAGATTTTTGGTGTCTCAGGGAATCAAGGGATATGGAAAGCTGGGGGGGCAAGTGGAGTTGAAACCTGAGATTAGCCATGATCCTATTGAATGGCAGAGCAGACTTGATGGAGCGTATGGTCTACTCCTGCTCATATTTCTGATGTTTTTATATAGGCTCAGTATATACTATAAATCAGCTAGCAGGCACTTCATTTGTTTGAAAACTGTCTATTCAATACAAGTTATTTTATTTCACCTCAGATTTATGACTTTTAATGTTAGAAATGACATACTTAATACTTATGTTAATTGGCCGATTGCTAATATTTTAATGTCTGGAATATGTTATAAATCTTTCTTTTGCACACATGACCTGGATTGCTGTATCCACTTTTAGGGCTGAATTTTACGAGTGTGCTGCAGTTTGCAGTGGTGCACTCTAAAAACGGCGTGCATCCCGCGCGGATGCGCCGTCCCTGAGCTCCTGCGATATTACGTGCGGGGGCTCATTTAAATAGAGGGGGAGGAGTGGCCGCCCTCGATGACATAAGGGGGTGGCCGCCACATCCCTGGCAACGGAATCTACGCAGGCGCCAGCACCATTTTTAAAGAGCTGTAAGGCCTTCACTAACCTTTTTAAAATTTAACAGTCCCCCCCAATCGCACTCTTTCCCCCATAATAAACCTTTAATAGTGTTCCAAGACCCACGGCATCGAGGGGACCGTAAAATTCAACCCTTAGAATAGAAACTATGGGCTGCATTTTACCAGCCCTCTAGGGGTGGGCTGGGAGGCGGAGGGGGGAACCTGTAAAATTGGGAGGGAAGGCAGGGATGGAGTTCCCGTCCTCCTGCTGCCATGCCACTTTGCCAGCAGCGAAGGCGGTGGACCAGAGGTCAATTGAACCCCTTAAGTGGCCAATTAAGGACCACTTCCCGCTTCCACAGTCATTTTACCAGTGGCGGGTGGGCCCTCTGCCCTGTGGGGAAACGCTGGTGTACGCTGGTGGCCTCCTTGCTGTCTTGGCAGTGGGTGAGGGGGGCCCTCCTCTTTGGCACCTTGTGGGGCTGCAGACAGCAATGGCCATCGCTGTGGCAACCAACCCCACCCCCCCCTTCTTTGCTGGAGCCTGCCTCACTGGTCCTGGTGCCCACAGATCCCTACCTACCTGTTTGGGAGGGCAGCCTACTCCCACAGCGTCCTCTCCTCTAGTCCCGGGAGTGGTCACAGTTCCCTGGGGGCGGGTGGCTGTCCATGAAACGGACGGCTGCCCCAACAGCAACTTGCCTGATGGAGGTAAAATGCAGCTGGTGGTCCCGCAACCAGCTAAAGGGGGAATTGCCCCCACCTTTCCCACCCATCATATGAAGCCCCGCTGCAATGATAAAAGTCAGCCCTACCTGTCATCGTATAATAACGCTCACCAGTGAAGGTGCTGCAACACCACTTATGGCGGGAGGGTGGAATTAAAGCATGCATGTTTGCGTGGGTTGTTTCCATTATAAATGTGGACTATACAATTTATGATAGAAAGATAAGGACAGAAGGTATGACTTTAAAATGGGGACTAAATTGCATCCATATGCTCTGGTCCAGTTATCTGCCATTTCACCTGAAAACTACACTTGGTATTGACATTCCTGTATAATACCACAGGAGATCAACTAGTGTTGTTAGTTTATGCCAACCTAGAGCTAAAGGATGAAAATTCTTCATTTACCCCCTATCTCCAGATTGGAAGATGCAGTATCTACAGTTTGACCACTTGCTAATTATTTGTATAATAAGTTTTCTTCCATCTGTTGTGATCGTTAGACTTATCAGTTTTTGTTTCTTTCTCACTGGATGCATCTGTTTTTCTCCTTAATTTTTAAAAATGTATTCTTAGGAGGTAGGGGTCGCTGGCAAGGTCAACATTTGTTGGCCAGCCCTAATTGCCCTTGAGAAGGTGGTGGTGAGCTGCCTTCCTGAACTGCTGCAGTCCATCTGGAGTAGGTACACCCAAAATGCTGTTTGGAAGGGATTTCCAGGATTTTGACCCAGCAACCGTGAAGGAACGGCGATACCGTTTCAATAAATAAAAGCAAAATACTGCAAATGCTGGAAATCTGAAATAAAAACAAAAAGTGCTGGAGATACTCAGCAGGTCTGGCAGCATTTGTGGAGAGAGAAGCAAAGTTAACATTTCAGGTCTGTGACCTTTCATCAGAGTTTCAAGTCCGGATGGTGTGTGGCTTGGACGGGAAATTGTAGAAGGTGGTGTTCTCTCACATTTGCTGCCCTTGTCCTTCTAAGTGGTAGAGGTTGCAGGGTTTGGAAGGTGCTGTTATAGGACACTTGATGAGTTGCTGCAGTGCATCTTTTAGATGGTATGCACTGCTGCCACTGTGCATCAGTGGTGGAGGGAGTGAACGTTTAAGCTGGTAGATGGGGTCCCAATCATGCGGGCTGCTTTGTCCTGGATGATGTCGAGCTTCTTGAGTGTTGTTGAGGCCACACTCATTGGAGCTGCACTGACCCAGGCAAGTGGAAAGTATTCTGTAACACTCCTGACTTGTGCCTTGTAGATAGTGGACAGATTTTGAGCAGACAGGAAGTGAGTTACTCACCACAGCTTTCCCAACCTCTGACCTGGTCTTGTAGCCACAGCATTTATATGGCTGCTCCAGTTCAGTTTTAGGTGAATGGTAACCCCCAGGATGTTGATCGTGGGGAATTCAGCAATGGTAATGCCATTGAATATCAAGGGGAGATGGTTAACTTGTCTCTTGTTGGAGATGGTCATTGCCTGGCACTTGTGTGGCGCGAATGTTACTTGCTACTTATCAGCCCAAGCCTGAATGTTGTCCAGGTCTTGCCGCATATGGATATGCATATGGATACAGACTGCTACAGTATCTGAGAAGAATGGTACTGAACATTGTGCAGTCATCAGCGAGCATCCCCACTTCTGACCTTATGATGGAGGGAAGGTCGTTGATGAAGCAGCTGAAGATGGTTGGAAAGAGGACACTACCCTGAGGAACTCCTGCAGCAACGTCCTAGGGCTGAGATGATTGGCCTCCAACAACCACAATCATCTTCCTTTTGTGCAAGGTATGACTCCAACCAGTAGAGAGTTTACCCCTAATTCCCATTGATCACTTTGCTAGGGCTATTTGATGCCACACTTGATCAAGTGCTGCCTTAGTGTCAAGGGCAGTCACTCTCACTTCGCCTCGAGTTCAGCTTTTTTGTCCATGTTTGGACCAAGGCTGTTATGAGTTCTGGAGCCAGGTAGCCTGTTGAAGGGGTAGAGAGAAACAACTTATTCAGGGCAAAGAGAGATATACAACCCATTGTACAGGAGGTCATGGGGAGAAACCTTATTGTTCGGGGTGGGGGGGATTATTTCTGGCTGTCGGGGGCTGATATTGTCAGAGCTTAACTAAGCCATATTATGAAATACCACATTTACCAACTCACTGAGCAACAACACTGGGGATCCCTACTGGCTTGCAAGTTGAAGCTTAGGTTTTCATTTATTTTCCAACTGTGGTAATTCGTGAAAATTCTATTGACCCAGTTTTATCATAATATTATGGGAAAAGTGAATCTCAACAAATTAATTTTTTTTAAATATTCACTCTTGGATATGGGTTTCTAACCAGGACAGCATTTATTGCCCATTCCTGAAGTGTGTGTTACCTGCAGGATGCACTGTAGCAACTCGTCAAGGCATCTTTGACAGAACCTTCTAAACCCGCAACCCCTGCCATCTAGAAGGACAAGGGCAGCAGGCGCATAGTGTCACCACCACTTAAAAGTTCCCCTCCAAGTCACACACCATTCTGACCTGGACATATATCATCATTCCTTCATCTTCGCTGGGTTGATACCTTTGTTGGTAGTGGTGAGCTGCCTTCTTGAAATGCTGCAATGCATGTGGCATAACAGTGCTGTTAGGGAGATCCAGGATATCGACACAGCAGTGATGAAGAAGCAGTTTAATGATCGCCGTGGAGACCACCAACAAACTAAAATAAAAAATTGAATCCACTGACTCAGCCAATGTAGGAGACAAAAAACCAAATGGACAAGATTTCACTTTTATAAAGTTTACTTTAACACCCAAACTAAAACCAACATAAATTAAACATGAACCAACAGCTTAACCACAATCAATGTATATATATCTTAAAGGTTACACGTTAACTATCAAATGCTATAAGGATGTATCTCAAGTACATTGGCAGTCCTATCGGCAGGGTGACGCCGAACCCTGACAAAGTCCTTCAGGTCTTTGAACTTTTCAAGTAGATCTCCAGATTCCCATCTCCCAAGTTGCAAACGTCAGTTTCCGCTTGATGGCAGTTTCTCTGCAATCCGAACCCCAGCAATTCCCATCTCCACCAAATCTGTACACCCTTCTGGAACTTCTGTGATTTTGTTCACAACAGCCCTGATGGTGTAGTTTCACTGGTTCCGCCTTACGTAACTCTTTAAGGTACCAGAAACAATGGTAGCAACTTGTATTTTCCAAGGGTTAGCTCTGAGAAAATGGGATTCAGTTCAGCAGCTCTGGGAAACTTTTAATTTATAACAACACCCAGCTTTGCAGCTTTTTGTTCTTTAAACAACCGCTTCCAAAGTCGTCATGTGAAACTGAAACCTAAGCTCCAATCACTTGCTTCTGGTCAAAAAAAAAACTGCTGGCTTGTTTAACCTGATTCTGACCTTTTAGTTTCTGTTTCAAATCAAGATTTGTCTAAAAAAAAAACATTTTGAATCCAAAGTTAAAGCACCCAACAAGTCAGCTGCACAGAATGCAGTCTGCACACAAGAACTCCATCACACAGTGTCCAAGTCAGGATGGTGTGTAACTTGGAGAGAAGCTTGTAGGTGGCAGTGTTACCATGTGGCTATTGCCCTTGTCCTTCGAGGTGGTAGAGATCGCCGGTTTAGGAATTGCTGTTGAAGTTTTGGCGAGTTGCTGCAGTTCATCCTGTATACCTCACAATGCAGCCACAGTACACTGGTGGTGGAGGGAGTGGATGTTTAAGCTGGTGGAAGGGCTGCTGCTCAAGTGGACTGCTGTATCTTGGATGATGTTGAGCTTTTTCACCCATCCACGCAAGTGAAGAAGTATTCCATTTCAATTCGGACTTGTGCCTTGCAAGTTGTGGAAGCTTTACGGAGACCAGAGGTGAGCCACTCATCACAGAATACCCAGCTTCTGACCTGCTCTAGTAGTCACAGCATTTAGTGGCTGCTCCTGTTAAGCTTCTGGTCAATGGCGATTGATAGCATGTTGATGGGGAATCGGCAGTGCTAATCCCTTTGAAGATTATGGGAGCTGGTTAGAATTGCTCTCGGAGATTGTCATTGCGTGGCACTTGCGCAATGTGAATGTTACTTGCCACTTATCAGTCCAAGTCTGCTCGTGGTCCAGGTCTTGTTACATGTTGGTACGGACTGCTTCATTATCTGGGAAATTACTAACGGAACTGAACACTCTGCAATCATCAGTGGATAGCCCCACTTCTGACCTTATGATGGAGAAAGGTCATTGTTAAAGCAGCTGAAGATAGTTTAGCCAATGATGCTGCATGAACGAACTCCTGCAGCAACATCCTGCGGCTGAGGTGATAGGTCTCCAACAACCACAACCATCTTCCTTTGTGCTAGGTAGGACTCCAGCCACTACAGAGTTTTCCTTCTGATCCCCATTGACTTCAGTTTTACTTGGGCTCATTAGTGTCACTCTCTGTTGAAGTCCACCTTGATGTCAAGGGCAATAACTTTCCCCTCCCCTCTAGAATTCAGCTCTTTTGTCCATATTTGGACCAAGAGTGTAAATGAGGTCTGGTCTCAAGTGGTCCTGACAGAACCCAAACTGAGCATCAGTGAGCAGGTTGTTAAGTGCTGCTTGGTTAGCACTGTTGATGACTCCTTCCAGCACTTTGCTGCTGATTGAGAGTAGACTGATAGGTCAGTAATTGGCCAGGTTGAATTATGACTTTCAATTTTGTTTTACTACAGCTCAGTAGAGTCACAACGCAGAGAAGAAAAGCTGATACTCTGTTGGATCTGGAAAGCATTTTAAACCATTGAGTACTTGAAACTATTCTATCTATCCCTTTGCCTCCTAATGCAAATGGACATTGAGCTTGTGCAATGGTGTAAGTTCATGCAATGTACTAACAAATCCATCACTGCATTACAAGATATCTGAATTTCAAGTGTTATAAGATGTTTACTTATGTGAGATACCTCTTGAACAAAACTCCTAACATGGATTAACGGCTGATGAATAAATTTCAGCATGAGGTTGGACCTTTGCTTTAATTTGCAGTACATTTTTTAAAAAATGTAAATTGTAAATGTGAACTGTTATTTTTATGTTTTACTTGTAAAATTTTCGAATCTGATGGATTTCTGCCAGTGTTGTGGTTTCAGTTATGTCATCATTTGTCTTCATACTATCTTGTTACCTTTAACTCAACAACAATCTGGTGTGAATACTAGTAAAAACTTGAAAGTCCAGTGCCTTGATAAACTTTCAGAATTTCACTAAATCGAAATCTTGCTGTTTAACCTGACAAAGAAACTAAACAGAATAGTGTGATTTTAAGAAACTCAAACCTCTATTTAAAATTTTATTTCCTGCTGCCACAAGTCTCCATTCCAAGTTTTGAAACCAGTTTCCAGAATCAGTCAAAGCCATTCAGTACATTTTGATATTCTAATGTTTGATTTTTGGGGAGGATACACTTGTAAATATAAGTTGGGGTTTCTTTTGGTATTTTTTAATTTGGACAGATACTGTCAGCTTGTGCTCCTATTGCTGCGATGTGTATACATTTCAATATACAAAATAAATACTATTTACCAATGTGTTTTTGTTTTAATACAGATCTGTCTTGAATTTTGCTTTTGCTGCAGTTTGTTCATTGTTGCCAATAGTTTGTAAATAGAATTTCTGTACTTTCAGAAAGTATGCTGTAGCTGTCCCAACTTGAAATGACATTGGATTGCCAATTAAAACCATTTACAAACAAAAGGAATACTTCTAAGAAAAAAAGTTGAAAGAGGATTTGTAATGGCATTAAACCTGTTTAAAATACTTCTCCGCAATTGTTATCAAATTTTGACTGATTGCTGGACAGGTGAATAGTGTCTCAGACTGAGCCAAAAATGGTCTAGTTGTGGCAAAGCTTCTTTGGGTTGGGGGATCCGATCATTCTCCTCCTGGGGTGTAAGCAGCTTGACTGTTCTTGCTCCTTCCTGAATTGCTCACCTGAGATAAAGACTGAGCCCTCTGTCATGATTTTCTCACCTCCAGCTCTAAATGCCTCTTCATTCACCACACTCAGGTTAGGAGCATGATGTTCCTTCTTTGCCAGGATGGATGAGGCCCATGATAACACTCAGAACCTTGGCACCAATCAAGACTCTTTCCACCTCCTGCACCACTGGCAGAACTCTGCTTGCAGTATGTGCAATCTACAGGATGCATTGTAGAAATTCACCAGCAAGCTAACTTTGACACCACATCCCACCCATGCAATTTCTACCTTCAAAAAGCACAAGCAGCAGTATCATGGAAACACCATCATTAAATCACATACAAGCCTGACTAGGACACATATCACTTCCTTTATGGCTGCTGGGTCAAATTTGTGTAATTTCCTACGTAACACCAGTGTGGGAAGCACCATCACCACAAGGGTTCCAGCAGTTCTAGGCACCTTCAGGGTAACTAGAATTGTATAATAAATTCAGCCTTGCCCACGTGAACAAATATTTTTTAAAATTAGCTACTCTATGACACAATTAGTTAGGGCAGTGCAGCATCATTTGAATGTCTATGAATGTTTGGTGCAAAGAGCATATCTGGATTTTTTTATCACTTAAATTTAATAAGTCTTATGAAAATGTAATTAAAGTGATGGTGAATAACTGAGTCATACAAATGGGGGATTGTGGGTTCAACCCATGGTCTGGGTTTAATCAGCTGACCTCTGAAAGCAGTGTTATTTTGATGTTTCTAGGATAGGGAGGGGAAAGTGCCCACAGATTATGCTCCTGAGCCCTATCTAATGACTCCTGCTTGAAATGTAAATGTTTAATGTTGCGGGCTGGATTTTCAATCCGGTTGCCCGCATTTCCAGGTCCTGACCCCGCATCACGTCAGCGTCAATGGCGCAATATGACTTTGAACTGCAAAGGGCCTAATTGGCCCGGGGGGCAAGTTTGGTGCCCAATTAGCAGTGCCGAGAGCAGATTGGAAGCGGGACCCAGTAATGGGGCCTTTGAAATGGTGAACGGCAGCCATGACTGGACTTGCTGTTCACTGAAGCAATAGAACATAGGACATTCGGCCCAACGAGCCTTCTTCCCTATTCAAGTAGACCATGACTGATCATCTACCTCTATGACATTTTTCCTCACTATCCCCATATCCCTTGCTATCATTAGTATCCAGAAATCTATTGATTTCTGTCTTGAGCATGCTCAATCATTGAGCTTCCACAGATTCACCACCCTCTAAGTAAAGAAATTCCTCCTCATCTCAGTCTTAAATGGCCTGTCCCTTATTCTGAGACAGTTTCCCCTGGTTCTAGACTCACCAGCCAGAGGAAAGATCCTCTCCACATCTACCCTGTCACGCCCTGTAAGAATTTTGTAGGTTTCAATAAGATCACCTCTCATTCTTCGAAACTCTAGAGATTCCAGGCCCACTTTCTGTAATCTCGTCTCATACGACAATCCCACCATCCCAGGGATTAGACTGGTTGAACCTCCATTGCACTCCCTCAATGGCAAGTATATCCTTCTTTAGATAAGGAGACCAAAACTGTACACAATACTCTAAGTGAAGTCTCACCAAGACTCTATACAGCATAACATCTTTACTCCTGTACTCAAATCCCCTTGCAATGAAGGCCAGCATACAATTTGCCTTCCTAATTGCTTGCTGCACTTGCATACTAGCTTTTAGTGACTCATGAACAAGGACATCTGGGTCGCTTTCGACATCAACACTTCCTAACCTCTCACCATTTAAGAAACATTCTGCCTTTCTGTTTTTTCTACCAAAGTGGATCACCTCACACTGATTCACATTATATTCCATCTGCTGTGTTCTTGCCCATTCACTTAGCCTGTTCAAGTCCCCTTGAAGATTCCTTGCATCCTCCTCACAACTTACCACCTAGTTTTATGTCATCAGCGAATTTGGAAATATTAATTTGGTCCCCACAGCCAAATCACTGATCCTTGCAGTACACCACTAGTAACAGCTGCCCATCCTGAGAAGGATCTGTTTATTCCTACTCTCTGCTTTCTGTCTGTTAACCAATTCTCAACCAATAGCAGTATGTTACCCCCAATCCTGTATGTTCTAATTTTGTTCACTAACCTCGTGTGTGGGACCTTATCAAAAGCCTTCTGAAAATCCACATCCAAATGGAGCAGCAGGAGCCTCAGAGGGCCAGTGCTGGCACAGGCAGATGTTCCCTGGGCAGTACCACAATTTTCAAATGCCATCATTGAGGTTTTAGCAGATAGTGTCAGACAGGAGAGATGTTTTGTTCCTGGTGTCCGGAAGAAAACAGCCTAAAGAAACAAAGTGGGCATGGATGGAGTTGGCGACTGGGGAGTCACCAGAAGGACATGGATCCAGTGCAGAAAACGATTCAATGACCTGATAAGGTCTGGAAAGGTGAGTGGCCAGCAGCACGTAGGTGACAGGTCTCTAACTCTGGATACACCAGCATGCAGACGAGCTGAGCTGACTGAATGCCCATAGTTCTCCTTAACTTCAAGTGGCCAGTTGCATCACTGAAGCATCAGTGACCCTTACATATGGGGGCCCAATTGAACAGGGCATCACTGAGGAGCGCAACATCTCGTGGCTGTCATACTGAAATAGGTGAGGGAGGGCAGCCTATGTTCATAAATCTTTTTCTTGAGTAAAAGAGGGAAATGCCTCGTACGGGTGGTGGTGTGTCACAGTTCCACACTCTGTCCCCGATGGAGGAGGCAGCGCTGGGAAATTGCAAGGGTGCCATTCCATCTGGCCATGGATGATGGTGAGACAGATTGTTGTGAAGAGCAGGGTCATTTGATAGCTGCATCTTCAGGGCCAGTCGCAGAGGGGGAGCAGAATGTCCCAGCCTGGTTGTCACTGGCCTTCTCGGTGGGAAGAGATGTTCCAGAACCTGCACCGTTGCTTCATTCCTTCGCACCTTCCACCAGCACAGACACATTCACCCTAGTTGGGCCTCAATCTAATGGAGAGCACTGGGTGAGCCGCCCATTATGAGTGAGCAGGAGAGTGAGGCTGCACCCCAGTCTGTTGGCCTCATCCAACATGCAAGAGCTCCATGAAAGGGCTGAGGAGCTCAAAGCTGATGAGGGGGGCCATCCCGCAGGTGATACCAGCATCATCCTTCACCTCCTTGGCCCTTCATCTGAGGAACCATCCATGCAGCAAAGCCCCGTGACGGAGGCTGGCCCCTGTAATGATATAGGAGCAACAGCCTGTGAAAGAGCCCCCACAAGCATCTCATGACGAGGACAGAAGGCTCAGGCATAGCTGCAAGCAGAGACAAGGGAGCAGGCTGCCTCCACCACATCCTTAGCCACAGGGGGGAAGCAGCCTGTTGAAGTGAACAGTAATGCAAGTTGCCACGCTATTAAAAGCACTTAATAGGTCACCTGGGTGATGTTCTCAGTTTGTATGGTCATTAACTTTTCCTTTAATAATAATTGCTTATGGCTACGATCAGACTTGTGTACTATTATTGCTTGATGTCAAAAGGGACATGGAGTTAAGAGACGGTGTGGTTGGGGGGAGGGGGGTTGGGGTGGCTGGGTTTCCTGTGGTGCTATGGCTGTGGAGACCCTATTTTCAATCTGTTTGGGTGGCAATGGGATGTTTGCTGGTTAATTTCTCTCACTGATGAAAGGCGGGCTGCCGGCCCCCCTCCTCTCTCACATTGCGTTCAGGAGGGATCAGGATCTAGTGACGCTATTTTCATAGGACTGAGAGCCATTAAAGTGAAACATTGCTGAATTAGTATTGCCCTTGTGCCTATGCCAGCCTGCCAATTGCCATAAGGCCTAAGACAGCCTCAGCATCTTCCTCCAATGCCTGGGTGCCAGGCTTCTCTACAGCACCCCCTTCACCCTCTTCCTCCCTCCCCCCCCCCCCCCCACCATTCTCCGAGGAAGAGTGGCATTCCAGGTCCTCCTCTTCATCCAGCTCCAGGCCTCTTTGTATTGTCATGTTGTGCAGTGTGTAGCAGACGACCACAATATGAGACATTCCAGCTGGCTGGAACTGGAGGGCACCACCCAAGTAGTTAAAGCAATGGAAATGCATTTTCAAGATGCCAATGGTCTGTTTAATGTAAGTTTGTGTTAGTAGATGGCTTTGATTGTAGGCCTCTCTACATCTGTCGCTAGGACTCAGAGGTACATCAGGAACCACGTCTTCGGAGGATAACCCTTATCCCCCAGCAGACACCCATAGAGTCTGGATGTTGGCCTTAAGAGGTATGATACCTGGGACTCTCAAAGGTTGAAGCTGCCTGGGAACCAAGCGCTGACCTGCAAGATGCACTTCATGTGGTCACAGACCAGCTGGACATTCAGCGAGTGGAAAATCTTTCTGTTTAGGAATCTGGCTGGCTTGTCTGTCGATGCCTTGATGGCTACATGGGTGCAATCGATGACCTAGATCTGAGGGAATCCATCGATGGCAGCAATTCCCAATGCCTTCGGTGCCTGCGATGGCCCATCTGTCTCAAAATGGATGTATTCTCCTACCCTCTGGCATGATGAGCTGCCCACTGCGAGATGCTACCCAGGCCCGCAGCTGATCCCTGGATGCATAAAAATTCAGGGCAACAGTGAGCTTAATGGCTGCAGGTAGGAGACTGCCACGGGGTCCACGAGGCCTTAGGTCATTGTAAACCAGAGCACAAATATCTGAGACCATCTTCCCGGATTGCCGCAGCCTCCTACGGCACTTGTACTCTGTCATTTGCAGATAGCTGACTCTTGGGTGGTAGACCCAATGTCGTGTGGCGCCACCTTCCCTTTGCAGCCCCCTACTCTGCTCCTCTGGCCTCCTCCTGACCAGAAGCATCGGCTGAAGCTCCTCGCTACTCTGTCCAATGTCAGAGTATCCTGCTCCCTCTCAACTCCCTCAGCTGCCACTCGCTCATTCACCAGGACTTCCTCTACTAACCTCTGATGCCAACAGACTCACATCTCTCTCATGAGTCCAACCACTCTCTGCTCAGAAATACAAGCCTCTCGGCACCAGCGATGGCAACTCTGTGCCATTAGTTATGCTGCTGATTAGAAATCTCCATTTCTTAAATTTGTTGACCGGTGCATCCATTAGCCCTAATGACTTCTGCCACCACCACCAACCCCCCACCCCCCACCAAGCCCCCCTTCATGTTCATGGCAGCTGCACTCTAACATGTCCCAGACCCTTCGTTTTTCCTGTGCCTCAGATTGAAAATCTAAAACTGCTGCTCAAAAACCTGATAATGAGCTCCACAAGCCCAACAGCGATTTAATTGGCGGGCTGCCGGCCCACCTCCTCTCTCACATTGCGTTCAGGAGGTATCAGGATCTAGTGACGCTATTCAAGAGTGCTATCTTCAATGTGCTCCCGCATGCATACTCCCTCACAGGCAATTTAAAGTCCAGCCCTTCGTGAGAAGGGGATTGAGCTCAGCTGTGATGCTCCAGTCAACTAACTTGCCAACACTCACTCTCCAACCACTTACATGAAGCATAGCTACTATGACAAAGGGTGGAATAGGCCCTTTGTAAAATTTCAGACATTGAGACCATTTTCAGGTCCCAACTCCACAGGGGTCAGAGGTGTGCCAACAGGTGGAATCTTCAGGGAGGCTGCCAATTAAGAGGCCGCTTCCACTTTCACCATCTAATTAAGGACAGCGGCAGACTCCCAAGGTGGCCAGCCCAAACAAAGGGCCCGCAGCACTAGATGGATGGCAGTCCCACCTGCAGGGGTGGACAGTGCTGAGGAAGGTATGGGAGAGCATAGGCCCTTGGAAGCCTGCTGAACATAAGGCCCACAGCTCTTAGAGCCATCAGAGTGAAGGGGAAACTCCTCCACAGGAATAATCAATGGCCCAGGCTGCAGCCTTTGATTCACGTGGCTCAATAATGGGGCCAGCGAGAGGAGGGACTGATAGCCCAATGGCCTGTGTTGGGAGGCTGCCTCCCAGTTGCTACTGACCTCATGACTCAATGGGGGCCTGGCCTGATGTCAGGAAAATTCCAGCAGCATCTGTACCTTGGCCCTAAGTGGGTCCTTAATTGGCCTTAACTGACCACCAGATCCTGCTGGGCGGGTGCTAGGCGGGTAGCCACTGCCGCTTAGAGCTCGCCTCTGCTTTCCTGCCTGTGCCCTTTTACCAGACAGCTGACCCAACACGCAACTTTCAAAATTTGCTCCCAGCCCTGCCTCCAAAGCCCCCTGTACAGGGCTGGGAAGATTCCACCCAAAGTACTGGAGGGCAGCATTGCCAGTAATTTCTCCCAATCTGTAGCCAAAATTTCAGTGAAGTATCAGCTGAAATCTCAGAGCTGTGGTGTACATCATTTCTCCAAGGGTTCTGAAGTAATAACAATGGGAGATCAGGAGAATCCCTGTGGAAAAGCACCCTAGAAACCAGGATGTGAGCTATTTTAATGCCTGTTAAGTAAGGCACTGCAGGAATTAAACCACCTGAACTGATCAAGTAATGATACAAAGAAAAACAGGGAAAGTATTTGGCACAAGATTCCATTCTCCAACCCATACACCTATGGGAGGCCTGGGAGAAAGTTGCCCTAAGGTTGTACTTAATCTACACAAACAAAGGCAGTGCAAGAGAACCATAAAAAGATCGTCCATCTACTAGTACAGCAACTTCCAGTGAGCAATTCCCTACAAGGTTACTTCCTTGTACAGTCCTCAAAAAAGCTTTAGCTCACATACTTCAATTTCCCCTAATTTTACAGTAGTAATTCTGCCAAGATGTCAGGTGTAGCTTTACTGATTAATATTTTTATTGGGGGTTTTTGTAGCTTAAAATCATTAATG
This sequence comes from Heterodontus francisci, assembly GCF_036365525.1. Classification (NCBI taxonomy): domain Eukaryota; kingdom Metazoa; phylum Chordata; class Chondrichthyes; order Heterodontiformes; family Heterodontidae; genus Heterodontus; species Heterodontus francisci. The sequence continues at coordinate 265,243,504 of NC_090371.1, forward strand.
TGGAAATAAACCTGACAATTATTGCAGCAATTAGTGTTTGTTTCAACACCACAAAACATAATGGCCCAGAATTTACAGGCAGAATAATGATCATATTCATGTGTAAATGGTACACTTCAGGTGAGGGGCAGTATCCAATATCCCAAAATTGCCATCTGAATTGCCCTGCTCCACCATTAGCTTTTTGCAAACAGCATGTCTGCTATGCTTCACCATTGACATGCATTAAATGTATTGAAGATGCTGTATTTGCACAGCAGATAAACTCATCGCAGAAAGTTAAGCCATTTCAAGTGCAAGTACCCTTTTTAGTGTAATAATTAACCATTGCCATTCAAAAATTAATTATTACAAGTGTGAAGTCTCATTCCTTAAGGCTTTACTTACTGTTGAGATTTTAAAATGTCAAATTTATAGAAAAAAATTGATCTTTCCTTTCTCTTCTTGCTCTCTGCATTCATTCTTTCCTTAATTCTCTTTCTGTAACTAATTTGACGTTGAATTCACCCACCCTAACCTACACTTCCTTCTAGAGTCAGAGTTATACAGCACAGAAACAGGCCATTTGGCCCATCGTGTCCATGCCAGCCATCAAGCACCTATTCTCATCTCATTTTCCAGCACTTGGCCCATAGCCTTGTATGCTATAGCGTTTCAAGTGCTCATCTAAATACTTCTTAAATGTTGTGAGCGTTCCTGCCTCTACCACCTCTTCAGGCAGTGCGTTCCTTTCTCAGTTTATTTCTCAATCCTTCAATCTGTTACTACAGTTACTTGCCCTAGTCACTCGTGTTCCAGGTGCCCTGTTTCTCTCACTGCAATGTTATCAGCTTGCACTTTCAGCAACCTGCAATGCAAACATTTTTAAAAATCTAAACAGGCACCAACAGTTTAATGACAGCTGCTACAGGAAAACCTGAGCCAATAACTAGCCAGCTAAGGGAAAGTGAACTTTCCATGGACATATTGACAGTCTATGGCAGTAAGAAAATACTCTAAAACATTAAATCCGTTTTAAAATTCTTTTCTGCTCTGCCTGTCAATTCTCCTTCTACCTTCACTACACACTTCATTGAACGTTTAGGATTTTATTTAAAAAGAAAAGCCAAACTATTTCCTTACTCTATATTAGTATTTGTCTATTCATCTTCATCCTACTTGGGCCATTCTTGATCTGGGTCCAAGGAGAATTTTCTATTGCCTGAAAACCAGTGTCAACGACTGGTTTTCTGATCAACCAAAAAACTGAACATTCTCTGGAGAGACCAAATCAAACCTTTATATCACTTACAGATCAGCAATTGGAAGTCTAAAGTGCCTCAGGGGATTTGAGGGGGGAGGGGAACATAGGAACAAGAGTAGGCCATTCAGTGAGATCATGACTGATCTGTGACCTAACTCCATGTACCTGCCTTTGCCCCATATTCCTTAATACCTTTGGTTCACAATAATTTATCAATCTCAAATTTAAAATTAACGATTGATCTAGCATCAATTGCCATTTGCAGATGAGGAGCTCCAAACTTCCACTACCCTCTGCATGCAGAACTGTTTCACAGTTTCACTCCTGAGAGTTCTGGCTCTAATTTATTTCGGGCATATCCCCTAGTTTTAGACTTTCCAACCAGCAGAAATAGTTTCTATCTACCCTATCTGTTCCCATTAATATTTTGAAAACTTTGATCAAATCGCCACTTAACCTTCTAAATTCCAGGGAATACAACAATAGTTTATGTAATAAAAACAGGAAATGCTGGAACCACTCAGCAGGTCTGGCAGCATCTGTGGAAAGAGAAGCAGAGTTAACGTTTCGGGTCAGTGACCCTTCATCGGAACTGACAAATATTAGAAAAGTCACAGGTTATAAGCAAGTGAGGTGGGGGTGGGGCAAGAGGTAACAAAGGAGGTCTAGATTGGACCAGGCCACATAGCTGACCAAAAGGTCACAGAGCAAAGGCAAACAATATGTTAATGGTGTGTTGAAAGACAAAGTTTATGTAATCTCGCCTCTTAATTTAACCCTTGGAGTTCAGCTGTCATTCTGGTAAATCTATGCTGCACTCCCTCCAAGACCAATATATCTTTCCTAAGGTGTGGTGCCCAGAAGTGCTCACAGTACTAGGGTTTTGTATAGCTGAAGCATGAATTCTACCCCCTTGCATTCTAGTCCTCTAGATATAAAGGTCAGTATTCCATTAGCTTTTTCTGTTTTTTTTCTGTGCCTGTTCATGACATTTTAATGATCCATGTACATGGACCCTCAAGTCTCTTTGCACCTCCACTGTTTCTAGCTTTTCACCATTTAGAAAGTACCCTGTTCTATCCTTTTTGCCTACATTGAAATCCATTTGCATTTGAGTAAACTTGCATTTAGGCATGAGTGCAGGTGGTAGCGGATTGACCACGGTTTGACGCCGACAGATTTGTTTTTCTTGAGATCGCTGTATATGAGTGTATAATGGGATGCCAACCTACTATCATCCCTCTTGTGCCCCTGCTTTTATAACTCCCCTACTTCCCAAAGGTGTCAGTGGCAGTCCAGGACTCATTTCATATTCCAGGTCATTTGCCACTCAGTTCTTTTTGGAGCTCTTTTCCTGACTATAAAATATTCCCATCTGAAGTCCTGCATGTTATTTTTAATCCTTAAATATATCCAATTTAACCATGCAATGATCACTGCAATCCAAGTTAGCACCCATTTTGAGGCTGTGTAAGAACCTCAGTTTGAGATGGTAATTCAGGCTTTACTGCATTGGGAAATCCAAAATGCAGGCTTTAGATTTAAATTTCTTAGTAGTCTGATCAGTTTTACAAAGTACTTGCACATCTTGACCTAGTGTCTGCTGAAGTCTTAGCAGATTTGAACAAATCTGGATTTCAAAGTACTTTTGCCTTTATCCACACTTTTATGGTATACACTCAAATTCACTCCCCTCATCGTTTATGCTACAACTCAACTGATTAGAAATGTAACAACTCTTAAAATATGATTAATATTTATCTCACTTACACATGGAAAGCAGAAAATTGGTCAATAACTATAATTTCAACTTCATAAAACACACAAAAAAAACAAGCATGTACATTTATTGCACGGTGTAGAATGGTACATATCTTCTGGTAAAGCACAGTGCTTCATTTACGTGTTCCCAAGGTTACTTGTGGAAAAGTAGGGTTTTGCACGAAGGAACGGGCAGCTTGCAATGTTCCATCCTAGGAGAGCAGATGGCGCTACAGCAAGAGAATGACATGTACCAAACTTTTAATGAATGATGATAAAGCATATTTGAATGATGTAACTTATGTAAGAGACAAGACCCCATTTGGTTACCTGGCATCGGCTAGGTATGTAGAACCATCTTTTAAAGTAAAAAATAATCTCTTGACCTGTTCAACATCATGTGACTCGATGTATTTTCTAATAAAACTGGCTTAAAAAAGAGAAATTAGATTTATCGCTATCACTAAAGTTTAAATAAAATATCTCACTTTATGAAAAATCCCAGATTCATAAAGGAAGGCAATGTTGTAATCTCTGGTTTTTATTATTCCGGCCTATTCCAGGCTCACAATAAAGGCCAGTATTTCTGTTGATTCCAAATGAGATTTAATTCTGAGAAACATTTTACAGATCAATGTACCATTATCATACTACTAGTGTAAACTCAACAACATCAAACACGAGAAAGGCACAATTCATCTAAATGTTTTCAACGTTCACAGAACAGAATTTCCTTTTAAAAGTTGTTTTATAAATAGTTTACACGAAAAATAAATACAGCAAAGAGTCAGGTAATTTAAAATAGTCATCTCTGTATAAATTTTATTTCTGCTTTTATTTCCATGCTCTTTGTAACTAAATGGACACCAGTTAAACTTTGCTAGGCACATGGTGATAGAATTCATCTGTACAACACCACACTGCAAAGTTTGTTCAGCAGGTCTGTACGGAACAATCAGACGCAGAATGTGTGAAAATTGTCCCTTTACATCACTTTTGTTTAAAACTATATATGCATGCCAGTAGCAACTACACAGTAGCTCAACTAGCCTAATGTTAAACTACAGTATATATAAAATACCAAAATCATAATTTAAGATCGATCTTGACAAATAAGCACGACAGGGAAAATTAAGCTTTAACATGAAACTGTCAGTCTAAGTTATGGTTCTTTAAACAAACCATTGTACTCAAACTATTAATTCACTATTTCTACCCAAAAGATTAATTAGTACAGGTATAAAACTTAGCAAGGCATAAAATTAGTGACTTGTTTCCTTCTGCACAACACAATGTAATGGTACTTCCATGTTAAACACTAAAGATGAGGATGCTGCAAATATTTCAAAAAAACTTGCAGAACCGAGATGCATAAATACTCCATGTCAAACATGTAAGCGAAAGACCTCCTTTCTACAATTCTTTTCAAAAATTAATACAAAGCTATTGCACTTAAAGATTAGAAAAGGCCACTTAATAAAATTAAATATACTTGTTCAATATTGATAGTGTCTACTTGAAATAGTTTCTACTGCATTACAACCCATGAGCAGTATATAAATTCAGTACAGTACATGCAACACTTCACGTAATAAGATTTTTGGAGAATTTTAAAACTTGCTTAAGATCATTTTTAACAAATTTATGACAGACTGAAGGTTTGGAATTTTAAACAGTTAAAATTACTAAAATGGCTATTTATTCTTTTAAAAGTTACTGAGTCGACTAGTTTTACATTTATTGACAATAAAAACACTGGCCAGTCTTCTTTAAGTTTGGGAGGTTGAACCATTTTTTTTTTCGAATCCCTGATGCCATCTAAACTTGGCTAAACTCAACCCTTGCTGAAGGTAACCCCAGTTAAGTGCCATTACAGCATAACCCAAAAAAGGAATGTCCAGGTCACTTAAACTGTAATTTGATTACAATGGTGACTGAATATTAAAAATATTTATTTACTGAAAAGAATTCTCTTTTCTAGTACTGTTGCTGCATTCCACCATCCCCCCCACCCCTTTTGCTGGTCACACAGAAGTTTTGACAAAGAACATAGGAGCAGGAGTAGGCCATTCAGCCCATCAAGCCTGCTCTGCCATTCAATACGATCGTGGCTGATCATCCACTTCAATGCCTTTTTCCCCGTATCCCTTTATGTCATTGGAACATAATAATGCAGACTGTTGAAGTAATGCAGCTCTTCTACTGCAGTTCATTCAGAAAATCATTGCAGAGTAGTTATTATTTGGGGAAGGAAGAAATCAGGCTGGTGATTTGGAAATAGTGGAATTCTAAGATTCCAAAGAAAATATCCAACAGGAAAAAACAATCTTGAACCTTTGCTCTCTGCCCCCAGCTCTCAAACAGCCCCAATTATCTGTTTTTGTGCTGTAAGTTCTATGTGGAATGGGATGGTAGAACCTGAGGGAATAATCTAAAGTTAATGGATACATGGGATACAGAAATGATGTTTTTAAAAAAGGTATAGCCCTAATCGTCTTACCAATTATTACTCACTTAACACTCACTCCTGTTGTACAGGAACGATGTAGAAAGACATCAAAGCTTCCTACAGCAACTCCCCACTCTTGTTAATGTGCCAGTAATCCTTGGCCAGTCATCCCTGCCAGTTTACTGTATCACTGACAGCATTTACAGACTACAAGGAATTCCTTCATTTCTGCAGCTGCTGTACATCCCAACCTCTCACTGTTTCCATTGCCTAAATTACTGTGCTTCTGTCTATGTTTACAGACCAGCTGTATATTTTAAAGCAGGAACTCTGACATGTTCACATCTAAAAATCTACCACTACTGAACACTGGATTTTAACAATTTAAGAAACAAACTGTAGTTTGTATTTGCCGAGGAACTTAGAATTAGCTGCTTATATTTTACAGTCCTTTTTTAGCCCAAAATACTGGAGTAAGTCCAGCCAGACCTAACACACAACCTGCGGATTGTAGTGACTTTTGTTTTTTAACAACATGCTTTTAAAAAATGATTACTTAACTAGTAGGATGATTAGCAAATGTAATTATTTTTAAACCTGTTTTTCTTTAGTGTTTGAGCTCATCATTTTTAAATTCTTGCTTCAAAACTGGCATCTTACTGTCCAGTTAGTTTTCTGATCCTTGCAAAAAGCCTGAAGTATTGATTACTGTACATGGGGCAGATTTTAGACTTCAAAACCGTAGCATTTAATTTAAACACTGACAAACATTCCATGATGGAAAATGTCCATGGGTTTCTAATACTTAGCCTGAAGAAATCTCAAATTACAACAAGGCATTTCATTAAAATATTGTTGGGATTGGATGTGGATAGCAGACAGTGAGTGTACTTGCTGCCCCTCTTCTCTAGATCAAGAGGCGAGAATACTTCTTCGAATAATATCTGTCCCATACCTCCTGCTCACCATCGCACTGTTCGAATTTAGCCGTTGTGGCTTGCAATTATCTGTTGACTCTGTCTCCGAGTCACTCATCTCAGCGTCAGGACTGTAGCCATCATTCTCATTGTCCGGCAGTAACCTTACCTTTGCCCTCTCTTTGGAAGAGGCTCTTTGCGCTCCCAATTGCTGGTATTGTGTTGATTCTGAGTTCTGTCTGCAGGGCTCCTGTCTCTCCTCGTGTTGCTTTCTTTCTCCCTTCTTTGGGATTTTGAACCCACCCCAGTTTTTTACTGGACTCGTAGGTGTTGTAGGCACTTTGACTGCAGGCCGACCGGTAGGAACAGCAGTTTGGTTGCAAGCTACCTTACCCAAGGTACCATTACATTTGGAGTATGAGTGGCTACCATCCCCAGATAACCTCCGAATGCTAACAGAAGTCATTTTACACAGCGGAGCACATAAAGCCCGCTTGTTTTCAGACTGCCGCAGGGTTAATTCAGCAGGTATGTAGGATTTGTCCCTTTTTGAACAAGCTCTTTCTCTCAATTCTGCTTTACTTCCTGTACTACGTCCACTGCTGTCAGTTTTCTTCCTGTGGTCAGGTACAGTCACACCATTATTTCTCTCACGGGCATTACCTCGTGACTCAGTACGAACCTTATCGTATGACGGAAGAATATTCTTGATGGTATAGTCCTCCTTGACGCTATGCAGGCTTGCTATGTTTTTGCACTCACTGGATCGGTTTGATTGTTTCAACAAACTCTGATTCGCAGAGTCAGTGTGGCTTTGCATTCTGCCACTCAAGTGTGAGCTCTTTTCACGCCACACCTTGTCTGAGTAGTGGTCAGGAGGCTGGCCCTTCTCCAGTTCTCTGTTCAACTTCCACTGCAAACCACCTGTTTTGGAAACCGGATGAGATTGTGCCAGCCAATTAAGGAATAAAGTGTCTTCTGATGGGAATGCTGAAGGCACACCTACAAACAAAACACACACACAATTCATATGGTGCAATATTCACACAGGCCTGAACACAACTTTACATTTATTAAAATCAGGTCCAGACTGTATTTTTCAAGATTCAGCTAAGATGTGTTCAGAATAAAACATGCAACTTGCAGCTAGGCAAGCTAAAGAAACAGATAATAACATATTCTTGACAGTATCATCTGGAAGAAGCCAGAAATTATATCTTTTATTTTATTTCTCTTTAAAGTTTCTTTTGAAATCTTCCCATTTTCCCAAGTTGTTCTAATGCACTTTTATCCATTCTTATTAAAGTTAGATGTAGAACCCAATATTAAGACTGACCATTAATAGAGACCGCACGGTACACCAACACTATCTGCTAAAAAGATGTGCAATTACAAAAACTGGTAACAGGCATTGTTTAATATCAGTAAAGGGATCAATTTAAGTTTGCTTTTCTAAAACCTCTTTTCTCTGCCGTCATCTTGACCAAGAGAATGAAGAAGCAGCCCTCAAACATTTCCAGCATGCATCAGTACAATATTCTTGTTCACCCACCAGGAGGCATATTTGAGTGGTGCAGGAAAAGACAGTTTCAATGGCTTGTTTCTCCTCCCTTCCCTCATGACACCTCCCCTCCCTTGATATCTGACAAAACAACTCATTCCCGCATGAGAATGAGAGATCACTAAAATGATCTGGTCATTATTATACCCGTTTGTAGGTCCTTGAATAAAACTGGCAGCCACGTTTCCTGCAGTCTCAAATAATGCTCAAGCATAGGCAGCCTGGCTGTCTACTGTCAGATCTGACTGGGCCACCTCCAATTGTAACATGAATCCCTTTTCATGCCCAAGGCACTTATAACTCCAAGTAGTAAAAGAAAACATCTCCAAACTACTTTCTCTATCACAAGCATCTGTTGCACCTTCCTCACCTTGGACTCAAATGGGAAGAATTAAGTCTCTTGTGTCTCTAAAGCCAAGGCCAGCAGCACAATCACTGCTGCCTCCTCAGACTGCACCCTCCATCTGCCCTCCAACCTCACAGTGGCATCACTTTTTCTTGTTCTACAGTTTTTTGCCCTTCAGCACACTCACCACTCACTCTATGAAGCTTATTAACTGCTTCCTCAATCCAGTCCCACCCAGTTCCTGAGCAACTAACTTAATCTCTCCACCCACACAGCGGCATTATAGAGGCATTAGGGCACAAAAGGAGGCTATTGAGCCCATGCCGCCATATACTGGTTAACATCACAAACCTGCTTCTTTTGCCTGACACTGTCCCCACTTCCATCAAATCCCATTAGCAATTCCCTCCTCAATAAAGTCTAAACCCTTCCATTCTCCCAATGACTGCTGTATGCCTAACCTTCCATTTCTCTCTAAAGTCCTCAGAATCTAATGATAATTCACAAGTATATCCGCATCAGTCTACAAACCTAAGTCTGTCCAATTTGGCTTCCATCATACGAACAATACAATGATTATACTAGTCAAAGTCGCAAATAACCTCCTCTGACCTTTACAGTGGTCCCCATTTCATTTCTAAGTCACCTTCAATACCATTAGCTACTCCAACTTTTCACCTTTGCAATCCAGAGCACACCTCTTTTCTGCTTCCACTCTCAGCTTATTCGACAGGCACTGCCATTGCTTTCTCTGCTTACATGGTTCCATCAGATATACCCTGGGGTTCATGATTGATCCTTTGCTCTTCACGATTTATATGCTATCCGTTGACAACATTATTTGGAAGTATGGGATCAGCTTCCAGACATATGCCAATGGCACCAGTTCTTCCTTTGTGCCCCCAACTCAAAGGTTACTGGCACACTCTCAAATTGTCTGTATGATACCAAGACTTAATGAGCTAAAATTTCTTCCAGCTGAATGAGACCATCTTCTTTAGATCATCCCGTAAGTACCTCCGTGCTTTAGACCACATTCTATCAACCTCCCCGGCTGCTAGCTCATGAGGTGCAGAACACCAGGGTCATTCTCAGTTCTGAGCTCAGATTCTTCTCCCACATTTTCTGTTATCAAAACTGCTTTCTTCCACCTCTGCATAATTGCCCCATCTCTCCCTTTCTGCTGTCAAAACTTTGATCCTTGTTTTCACTGCCTCAAGACTTGACTTCTCTAATGTCCTCTCCAACTCAACTAAAAAGATTCAATTCATCCAAAATACATTCTGACCACATTAGATTCTATACCACCATCCTCTGCATGTGAGGGGCAAAGGTAATTGGTGAGGTGACCTGCTTTAAACCACCAGAAAAGAGAACACTAAACTAATTTTATTTCAGAGAAGCAAAGAATGAGGTTATGTTTCTAATCTGTTGCATATTCGACAGAGACCCACTTTTAAAAGCAATGTGTTGACTGTGATCTCAATATTGTTCAACATTTAGCTCAGTAAATCTACACATAAATCCTAAAGAGATTTCAGGAACCTATTGAATGAGTGCAAATAAAGTGGCTCCATTCACAGTATATACCCAAGAGTGACTGACTTGCCTCATTAGGCATTACAATAACAAGCTGTTCTTGTTTACTGAACACAGAGATGGGAACTCTTCACTTGATAAGACTAATGCACGAGGTAGGGCAGCTCTGGTCAGGTGTAAGAACAGCACACAACATTTAACTATTAGGGAAGAATTGGTGTTTGGATGTTGCCTAATAAAGCGTTTTATCAACCCTAGCACTGCGTTTCTTCAAAGGAAATATACTAACAGTGCTCAGTGTTGTAATGAGACAACGGTAACTGAACTCAACAGTATCAATATAGCTTACGCTGACAAACTGATGTACTGTGGCTTGGGGATTTGGACAATTCATTCTTAGAGCAGAAATAGAACTAAAATCAAAAAATAAGTGTGGGCATTATCAAAGCTTGCAGTTCAATTAGCAATGACCACCAATGGCTTTTCTAAAACAGCTAGGGTACAGCATACTGTATCGCAGGAAATGATTTGATATGGTACTGAGGAGATTTACAAGGATGTTGCCAGGAATGGAGAATTTTAGCTATAAGGAAAGATTGAATAGGCTGGAATTGTTTCCTTTGGAACAGAGAAGGCTGAGGAAAGATTTAATTGTGGCGAACAAAATGATGAGGGGCCTAAATAGAATAGATAGGAAGGATCCATTTTCCTTAGCAGAGAGTTAAATAACTAGAGGACATAAATTTAAAGTAATTGGCAGAAGGATTAGATGAGAGTCGAGAAGAATTTTGACTCGCAGAGAGCAGCGGCCTGAAAGGGTGGTAGAGGCAGAAACCCTCATCACATGCAAAAAATACTTCGGTATGCACTTGAAGTGCTGTAACCTACAGGCTATGGACAAGGAGCTGGAAAGTGGGATTAGACTGTATAGCTCCTTTTTAGTCAGCAAGGACACGTTGGGTTGAATGGCCTCCTTCAGTGCTGTAAATTTTCTATGTTTCTATCTATATGTCCGCTTCAGAAACATTTCTTTAAAACATGGCAGGTTCGAAAAGCGTCAGCTCAAATCCAGGTCTTCAGCAATCTCTTCCATATGGAATCAAGGAGAGATGTTAAGCCTCCAGATCCTTATCTGTATTTATTTATTATGCAAGTGATCTCATACAACACTTGAATTCTGAAACAGGAAAAGCAATTCTTTTGGGTACAACTTAACTGCAGTAAGGATGTTAGATCCTGCAATACTAAAGGCTGGAGGGGAGCTAATATCAGCACCATGACCACATCCCTTCTCCCAAAGATTAGAAGTGGCAAAAGAAAATACATCAAAAAGAATTGAGTAAACCAATTTCCATAACTCATCTCCACCGGTTTCTCTGGCACTGCAAATACCACAGTCCTTGCCTAAGGATTATTTTAAAAATTTGTTTCAAATACGTCAAGAAGTCAATCCATTGTAATGAATATACTTTTTTTTAAATTCTTCAGAGACCACCGAAAGAGGCTAAATGAAAACAATACCTTCACCACTAACATTGTTTACCTTTATTTTAAATGTATTATTTTGCACAGATTTTGTCGTCTTTTCCCTTGCCCAAAAAATAGCTTGCTTGGTCTAGATGTCATTAATTAGGCCTTCATCAACCCAATACAAGATTGAACACTGGCCGCCAGCTAGGCCTTAGTTCCTTCCTATGATCTAAAAGCTAAGACCAACAAACTCATTGGTCAGAATTTTATGGTGGGCGGGGCTTTGTGGGCAGGTCTCCATGGGGCACAGGGTGCCCGATCAGGAGGGCGCACCACCCAGAAGGCTGCCGAGTTTTATCAGGTGGGTTTTCTGAGGCCTCAACCGCCTGCCAGCCACGGGTAAAATACTCGCGGCGGCAGGCGGAGGCCCTTAAGTGGCAGATAATTGGCCACTTAAGGGCCTTGATTGGCCTGGGGCAGGCGGGCCGTTTCTCACCTGAGGAATTAAAAGAGCAACTCACAGTTATGAATTGGGAGTTGGGAGGGAGATGCTATGCTTTTAAGAACACAATGATATTAAACTCAGCAATGAAGCAGTCTGCTTCAGAAAGCTGGTCACCAGAGTCAACATGCCTGCTCCTCAGCAAAGAGCAATGGAAACTGTCTCTACCCAAAGGAACCCGAACACTAAGATAATTAAGGGGTATGGGGATATTGCGGGAAGGTGGAGTTGTGGTAGGTCAGCCATGATTGTATTGAATGGCAGAGCAGGCTCAACGGGCCGAATGGCCTGCTCCTGCTTCTATTTCTTATGTTCAACCCGGCCTTGAAATAGATGGAGCTTCTCCGAATTATGTTTTTTTTAAATTACAATATTTTTTTAATGTAGTTTGTTAGTAACCTCATTTACAACGCAACTGTTCTTATAGAAATATGTATGGAGCTGTTCACTTTGTCAAAATCTCTTTTTTAATATCTTCATGGTGCCTCAGGTCTGAGAAAGTCAATTGTTACTTAACAGTTTACATTTGAAGATTATTTTCTGGCAGTTGCTGTCACCTTGTAAAGATTATAACTGCAGACATTGAATTGACACTCTGTAAGAGTCTGATTAGTGGAGTCACTGTTGTGAAAATGGCACACTGCAAGGAGAAGTGGCAGCTTAAAACGGAAGCTGAATAAGAGACATCAGTACATAGGAAATAGGAGCAGGAGTTGGCCATTCGGCCCTTCAAGCTTGCTCCCCCATTCAACTACCTCAACGTCATTTTCCCGCAGTATCCCCATATCCTTTGATATCTTTAATATCTAGAAATCTATCGATCTCTGTCTTGAACATACTCAATGACTGAGCTTTCTCAGCCCTCTGCATAGAGAATTCCGAAGATTCACCACCCTCTGAGTGAAGAAATCCCTCCTCATCTCAGTCCTAAATGGCCTACCTCTTATTCTGAGACCGTGTCCCTTGGTTCTAGACCCTCCAGCCAGGGAAACATCCTTTCTACATCAACCTTTTGAGCCCTGTAAGAATTTTGTATGCCTTAATGAGATTTCGCTATTTAGATACAAATTAATGGATTAATAAGAATGCCAAATAATTTCAACATCCTTGTACTTTGTTTTGTTTGCTTTTCTGGGGGTGAGGAACCACCTGCAATGACCTTTGACGTATTCCTGCTTTAAGAGTCCTGATGGTTTTCAATTGGATATTTAGGTTTACGGCAGGTTGCCTGACAATCAGGTCATTTAAAATTGGATAGTAAAAGTCTAGTTTTCAACAGTGCAGTTTAAATTTGCTGAAATAGCCAAATTACTCCACAGTTCACTCAAAAAGTGAAAATTAAATGTGATGCAACATTTTAAAAATTAACGTCCTGATTCATTTATTCTCTCGGTAATTATCTCAATTCCTCTCCTTAATGCGTGAATCTCTTGCTTGGGTACGAACCCATGGGGATTGGAGATTCTCCAGGCCCTCATTCAAGTGGGCAATATTCATGTAAACCTCTATAGCGAGTGTCAAGAGACTACTCAACAGCAGGAGTTGCTGCAAGTAACATTCACACCATACAAGTGCCAGACAACGACCATCTCCAACAAGACAGATTCTAACCACCTCCACTTGACATTCAATGGCATTATCATCATTGAAACCTCACCATCAACATCCTGGAGGTCATCAATGACCTGAAACTTAACTGGACCAGCCACAAGAGAACAAAAGCTGGGTATTCTGTGGCGAGCAACTCACCTCCCGACTTCCCAAAGACTTTCTACCAGCTACAAAGTGCAAGTCAGTAATGGAATACACCCCACCTGCCTGGATGGGTGCAGCTCCAACATTTAAAAAGCTCGATACCATCAGAAAAAAGGACAGCATTCCGGCACCCATCCACCGCTTTAAACATTAACTTCCCCCAACCACTGGCTGCAGTGTGTACCATCTACAAGATGCACTGCAACAACTCGCCAAGGCTTGTTCGACGGCACCTTCCAAACCCACCTAGAAGGACAAGAGCAGCAGGTGCATAGGATCACCACCACCTTTAACCTCCCCTCCATGTCACACACCATTCTGACATGGAAGTACATCACTGTTCCTTCATCGTCACCGAGTCAAAATCCTGGAACTCCCGACCAAACAGCTCTGTGGGAGTGCCTTCACCAAATGGACTGCTGTGGTTCACCACCACCTCTGTAAGTGCAATCAGAGATGGGCAATAAATGCTGGCCTTAGCCATGACGCCCATATCCCGTAAATTAAAAAATAAGCAATCAGAATTGAGAATCTTGGGTGCGTTTAGCCTCCCTTCCTTTATCAAGAAGGCTGAGTCCAATCATAGGGACTGCTACTGCTGTCCAGACTCAGATCAACCACCTCAGTATGACCCACGAACTGACGCTGAGGCCTTGGTATACAGCTCTGCCATTCACCGAGCCATCAGGGGAGCCATGATGCATTTTTAAGCTCTAGATACCAAGTGTTGTGAACAAAAAACAATTTATTATTTGCTTCAATTTATTCTTCATGTGATGTTGTCAGTCAACCTAAAGCACCACACCAGCATTTTTGGACTGGGCAATCATCATGATTTGGGTAATTTCCTTGGAAGGGACAATGAACCAGACATTGAAAATACCTGAACTACCATCATTAGCCATACAGCCTGGGATTAGATCACTCTGGCTATCTGTATTGATATAGCTTTCTCACACTGGGGACTTGTGTACTGTTTCCAAACTCTGAGGAGATTTTGAGACCTAATTCTCAAAATGGATTGGAATAATTTTGGTGAAGTAGCAGTCACCCTTTCGGTTTCAAGCAGCCTCAGTTTCTGAGCAGCCTGCTCTGAAATTTCCATTCTAGATTCATAACATTTGCTGTCACGAAAGCTCATGTGCTGCAGCATATGAAGTATCTCCTCTTACCAAGATTTAACAATAAACCCTCAGACTTTTTCCACACATAGTTTAGTTTAGTTTAGAGATACAGCACTGAAACAGGCCCTTCGGCCCACCAAGTCTGTGCCGACCATCAACCACCCATTTATACTATTCCTACACTAATTCCATATTCCTACCACATCCCCACCTGTCCCTATATTTCCCTACCACCTACCTATACTAGGGGCAATTGCTAATGGCCAATTTACCTATCAACCTGCAAGTCTTTGGCATGTGGGAGGAAACTGGAGCACCCGGAGGAAACCCACGCAGACACAGGGAGAACTTGCAAACTCCACACAGGTAGTACTCAGAATTGAACCCGGGTCGCTGGAGCTGTCAGGCTGCGGTGCTAACCACTGCGCCACTGTGCCGCCCCAAACATACATGACCATCCATGGAATTATGTCTGACTGAAGGCACTGTTTTCAGTCCCCGTTCCAAACCCTGTTCCGAAGCTACCAACTTCGTAACTCTTCCTGGCAACAGTCTGAGATTAAGCCAGTCTGTTCACAACCTTGGTGACACATATGACCCCGAGATAAGCTTCCAACCTCATATTTGTGCCAACACTAAGACTGCCTATTCCCACCTCTGTAACATTGCCCTGTTTCGCCCCATCTCAGATCATCTGCTGCTGAAACCCTCATTTATGCATTCGTTACTTCTAGACTTGACTATTCCAACACACTACTGGCTGCTCTCCCACATTCTACTCTCTGTAAACTTGAGGTCATCCAAAGCTCTGCTGCCCATGTCTTAACTCACACCAAGTCCCATTCGCCTTTCAGCCCTGTGCTCATTGACCTACATTAGCTCCCAGTTAAGCAACATCTTGAGTTTAAAATTCTTACCCTTGTTTACAAATCCCTCCATGGCCTCACCCTTCCCTACCTCTGTAATCTCCTCCAGTTCCAAACCCTCCAAGATATCTGCGCTCCTCTAATTCTGGCATCTTGTGCATCCCTGATTTTAATCACTCCACCATTGGTGGCCACGCCTTCAGTTGCCTTGGTCACAACCTTTGGAATTCCTTCCCTACACTTCTCCGCCTCTCCATCTCGCTTTCCTCCTTTAAGACACTCTCTAAAACCTCCCTCTTTGACCAAGCTTTTGATCATCTGATCTAATATCTCCTTTTGTGGCTTGGTGTCATACTTTGTTTTATAATGCTCCTGTGAAGTGTCTTGGGACGTTTTATTACATTAAAGGCGCTACATAAATATAAGTTGTTGTTGTTTACATCAGCCAAATGATGCGTGAACCATTTTATTTGGCTGACTATGCTCTTTTAATACATCTGTTCAACTGTTCATCTGATGGCACCTTTACTCTCTTATCATATAAGCAAGTGAATGTTATAGTTTAGAACAGCTACTGAGATAGAGTTAACGTACTACTCTGGGTTACTAACACATTAAACAGATGTTACAGTGGATGGTAGAGTCAGTATGGGGTGGGACACCTATCCCATTGATCCTCTAATATATATTATTTGGTGAGGTAAATCTTATCTCCCATTAGAATTGTCCTCAGCATTGTCCTGGGGAAGGAAGGGGGTTGCGAAATGGTCAGGGTCTGAGCTCTTGACATCTATCCAGTGATTTCTATTGAAAAGGTTGTATTTGTGGATGTGGACTGATGGGCAGCACTGGGCTCAGCTGTAATGCCCTACTCAGTATCAAACAGTCTGCCAGCACTTGTTGCTTGGCTCACACATGAAGGAATGGCCAGTTCACTGAGACACAGGTCAGCTGATACTCACGGGGGTCGACCCAGCAACAGCCACTTTCAGGAGACAAATTAAGAGTCATGGGAGAAGGGAGGAGTGCTTAAGGAAAAGGAAATTGCTTTGCTTGAAATCATGATCACCAGTGTAAATATCAGATGGGTGTGAAGATACAGTACATGTTAGAATTAAGCAGTCATTAAATATATTGATAAAGCAACAATAACTAAAGCTGCCTTATATGAAATCTGTTACAGTCATTGGTTAAACACTTCCAAACTGATCAGATAGCACAACAAAACCCAAAGAATCTGAACATGAGTTTCTTGCCGTTTCAGTGCAAGAGAACACCATATCTACACCTTGCATGCCCACCTCTCTCATCACCAATGCAAAAATCTGCTAAAATTCCTGGCAGTTCTATACCGGAAGTGACAATCGCTCATTTCAGTGTGACAGTGTAACCTATTTCAATGTGGATCACCTAAAAATACAACGGCACTGCCATAATGAATGGGAGCCCTCCGAGACAGATACAAGCAGGCAGCTTCCATCAGCTGCTCACACTGTTAAATGGGGAGGTAGTTGTGTAAGTTGGAGCCTGCCTTCAGTCACCCATGACCTCTAGAACTCGTGCAACTGTTGCAAGCCCTCCACCACCCCCCCCACCCCGGGGCCAGGAACATTCAGCCCGTAAACGCCACTCGCTTCCCAAAGCAGCAGATAGCAGCTCGGTTCACATGAGGCTAGATGCTGGCGTTTGCACATTGAGCAATGAGGCAACATTTTGTGCAAGGCCTCGTCCAACCAAGAATTTGGCAGATGATCAGTAAAAGTGAATAATTTGACTGCGGATCATAAGAATTCAACAGCACAGAAGATGATAGATGAATGGCATTCGACGTGACTGTGACAAAGGTAAACTTAAACTACCCTGCTTCATCCTTCTCGGCCTGTCTGCAGCCTTTGACACGATTGACCACGCCATCCTCCTCCAACACCTCTCCACTGCTGGGAGGGACAGCTCTCACCCAGTTTCATTCCTAGCTACCTATTTGTAGTCGGCATTTCACTTGCAATGGCTTCTCTTCCTGTTCCCACACTGTTACCTCTGGATACCAGGGATCTATCTATCTTTGACTTCCCCTAATTTTGCATCTATGCTGCCTCTCAGCAGTACCATCTGAAAGCACAGCGGTAGTTTCACATTTACGCTGACAACACCCAGCTCTACCTCACCACCACCTCTCTCCCGACTCTTACTCTGTGCTAAATTACTCGTACTGGATGAGCAGAACTAAATATTAGGAAGACTGAAGCCATTGTTTTCAGTGCCCGCTGCAAACTCCATGCGCTTGGTTACTGACTCATCTCTCTCCCTGGCAACTGTCTGGGACTAACCAGTCGGTATACAACCTTACTGCCATACTTGACCGTGAGATGAGCTTCCAACCACATATTCGCGCCATCACTAAGACCGTCTATTTCCAACTGTGTAACATCACTTGACTTCATCTCTGTCTGAAACCCTCATTCATGCCTTTGTTATCTCTAATATTTGGCTATTTCAACACACTCCTGGCTGGTCTACCACATTCTACCCTCTGTAAACTTTAGGTCATCCAAAACTTTGCTGCCCATGTCCTAACTCACACCAATTGACCTATCATCTCGCTGAACTACATTGCCTCCCGGCCAAGCAACATCTTGATTTTAAAATCCTCGTTGTTTTCAAATTCCTCCCTATCTCTGTAATCTCCTCCAGCCCCACAATCCTCCAAGGTATCACGTTCTTCTAATTCGGGCCTCTTCAACATCCCCAATTTTAATCACTCCACCGTTGGTAGCCGTGCCTTCAGTTGCCGAGGCCCAAAGCTCTGGAATTCCTTCCCTACACCTCTCTGCCTCACTTTCCTTAAAACCTACCTCTTTGACCAAGCCTTTGATCATGTGCCCTAATATCTCCTTTTGTGGCTCGGTGTCATATTTTGTTTATAATGCCCCTGTGAAGCACCTTGGGAAATTTTATTATGTTAAATGTGCAATATAAATATAAGTTGCTGTTTTTGGGGGTCCCATCAAAAACAACGTTCCAAATCAGTGAAGGGAGCATTCAAATTATACCACTTTTGTTGATCATGAATATGATTCCTAACATCTCGACACAGGCTGCTCTGAAAATCGTCTGTGTCTCAGGAAAAATATAAAGGCTGTGAAATTGGACAGGGTCCGAAACTGGACACAGATACGGCAATGCATAATTAACCCGTGCCCATTGCTTCCAATGCAGGCAGCACTCAAATTTCCAAACTTTATGCAAGGCTAACACCACTTAAAAGTCAGCTTGTACCTCTTTAAGGAGGGGTGCATTCTGGTTGGAGCAGGTCGTGGAACTTGTTGCAAAAGAGACTGTGAGCAAGATGAACAACTGAATTAGGGTGCAACAGGGCTAAATGCGTGCTTCAAGGTTCGCTGAAACTGCATTGGACACTTTGATGGAGGAGGTGGACAGGGATCCTCTATCCACAGGGGCCAGGAGGCCCTCTACACAGATAGTGTCAGAAGTCCAGCTCCAACCATCTGGCTGCAGTGCTTCAAGAAATTTAATGATCTCAGATGAATGGTTAAGGTCAGTGAATCTTCAAATGTCATATCCCTCACCAACTGAAACATAGGCTTAGACACTGCCCAATGCACCACATCCCTATCGCTCACCTACCAACAATTTCTATCAATCAGGACTCATATTTCACATTCATAGCTTCACCTCACCCTACACACTAGCACTGTTGCAAACCTCACAATCACATCTCAAAGCTTTCACAGTGCCAGCTATTCAACTATGACAGCCACCTCACCCAAACACATTGCACCACACTCACTGACACACTTCCCTTTCTCTTGCAGGTCAAGGTGGCGCATAACCAGAGGTAGCAGCACGTAAACAGCAGGAGACAGGCACTGCTGTATGTTCTAACCCCGAAGGAGGAGATGGTGGTCGCCATCATTTGGCAGCCATGGGTGAGTGCCAGTGGCACCACAGAGCACGAATCTGGTGTCCTCTCTCAGGATGACAGCATTCGTTCTCTCCAACACCTGCCACTCCACCTGTGTTCCTGCTGTTGCCTATCAGCCAGCCAGTCCAGACCAGTGACACCCACACCAAGATAGTATAGTCTAAAACTGGGCCTCAGTGACTTCCGTTATGCAACAGTGGACAGTAAACTAACATGTTGCAAATATTCCTTGCTCCAGCCTGGAAAGAGCCAGGTGCATTAACGTTTATGACCACATTTACCTTCAGAGGCACTGGCAATGCCATCCTCGACCTGCTCTGAGTCTGTAGCAGGTGGCAGATTCCAGTGAGGATCTCCTGAATGAAGCTGAGATGTCTGACATACTGTTCCTCGCTGAGGTTCAGGTAGGAGAATTGCTCCCTGAATACGCTGAGTGAATACAGCCTCCAGCTGAGAGCTCTTCTCCCCCTGCTCCTCCTCCCTCTTCCAGCAGCTTGTCCTGATCTGTGTCACCTCTGCTTATTCTCCCTGTCATGCTGTAGTCCAAGGGAGATGCAAACTACTGCACACATGTCTGGCAGCAACTGGTTTGTCCAGAATCCTTGAAGTCAGGACAAAATCCTTCAGGACATGCTGCCCCACTCCCTCAACAACTCTGGAAACCATCAAACACTCCTACAATTATAGAAAGAGCCAGCAGAAATCAATCAGCAATTAAGCTAAAAGTAGTTGATGATCCCTTTAAATAGCACTGGTGAGGGGGTCCTTCCTGCTGCTGAATGGATATTCAGCTGTATGAGGTTAAGAGAGGGTCTTAGCTGGAGTGCTGGAATCAAATCAGCATTGTACGCTAACTGACGTTATAATCTGCCTACTCTGAATGCCTCCTGCATACGTGCTAACGCCCTCACTAAAATAGCATCCGGCACAGCGAGCTCCAGAAATGTGCTCGCACACCTCAGATGCGCAAAATGGCACCCGCAGCGCCAAAAAACAGCCGTCGCCGAGCTGAATTTCCTGGCCAATGAGTTGAAAATGCATATTCTGTGTTTGCTTGGTTGAGTTTTATGTTACTGCAAACAAACTAGACTAGTAGCAAACAACAGGCCTATACATCGTTACCAGAGCCTCACCCATTAAACTGGGCTTCGTCACACAATTTACAAACACTGCTCAGCACTGTGCACTTAAGCTCTGCCTTCACCACAGCAACAGATTCAATCCAACAATGCTTTCGAACAAAATTTTAAAAACTGCATTTAATGTTCTTGAAGAAAAGTCAATACATGGGAGTTTATTTCCCTGAACTAAACCATATGAAATGCAAAGATCATTAGTCATCCAAATTACACATACAACCATAAAAGATACTCAGGACTTTAGAGCTCACAGTGTGATAATTTTAGGAAGTCCAACTTGAGCAAAGAAAAATCAAACAAATGCACGCACAAGTTCACAGAAAGTAAATAGATCAGTGATAGAGTCACTGACACAGAAGTGTTACTAATTAATGTAAGTGTTAAACGGAGCACAAGCCCATAACACAAAAACAAAAGGACAGGACCTGAACAGCAGGTGCTGGTGGAACTCACCATGGTGTCAGGATGGAACAAATTGGAAACCATTATCACTAATTCCACAGTTATATTGTCGCATCTGTATCGATGCAACATGATTTTTGTGTTATGACTACAGTAACGGCATCCTGAGCAGCTGCACCTCAGCAGACTTGAATATGCAGCTATGTAGTCACATTATAACTCAGCAATGCCAAACCTTAAATCAGTATAAAAAGGTCATGGAGGTTCAGAATCACAAAAGCAAGTTTACTATTATTTTTCTCTCTATACTTTCAGGGCAATACAAGAAGAAAAAAGTATTCCAATTACAAATAGTACCACACCAATCTTAAGGCATTTTTATGGAGTTCCAAGTCAGAGATGCTTGAGGGAGAACTATGATTTCTAAGTCTTACTCTTGCCTTTTATAGTGAACCAACAGGCTGCTAACCCCTACTGGAGAGCAAAATGCTTTATTTTGGCCTCAAATCTCTATCAAAATCAGTGAAAGGTTGAAAATTGGTCACCAAAGGTACTGCGTCCTTTATATTACAGCATCCAAGATCGGCAGAAGTACCACTTGTCTGCTGTACCCAGGATAACATCAGTGCTTGTCCCAGGTTTGGGAAGTTGAAAACCACTGCTAACCATTTTCAAACAAAGACCACTTTCAATCTTTATTTATGTATTTTGTTCATGTTAAAACACAAGTAAAATATAAATCAGTACCATACTGATACATCATCATCCCTATTGACAGGAGGTTTAATTTTAGATTTCATTAAGCTCCTTTACTTGGATCCAGCAGGAAGTGGTCCATTTAACATTAAATTGTGACTGCTATGAAGTGGCTTTTGAACGTTACAAAGTTCTACGAGTTGAGGGCATCGGTTGTTGGACTGGTTAAAAGTATTTATGTAGGCAGAAAGTGGTGCACTTAATACTTACAGTGAGTTTGTTGGCATCTGTGTTTGAAATGGCACCAGGAGGTGGCACTGACTATGTTTCTAAACTTGGAGTAGTGGTGTTAGGAGATAACAGACAGAAGTTTAATATACTGGTTCAAAAACTATTCTCGTCTTCCTTCAACCACTACAAAGCTGGTTAACTGTGGCCACAGAAAATGAAAATTAAAGGGTGAGGCAGTGCCAAGCCTACACTCTCAAAAGCGAGATTTGCTTGCATAAGCATTAAGAACTTATAAAGGATAAAAAGGGGGGGGGGGGGTCAGGGAAAGTTTTTTTTTAAACTCCCTCCACTAGGCTGAAACCAGGTGATGCATGAATTTAAATCAAGAGAGTCCACTTACCACTCTTCTGTCCTGTGGTTATCTTAAAGCAGGACAGTTGAGGCGCCTGGCAAACTCAGGCAGAAACCTCATGAATTTATAAAAATCAAGGTTATATTGTGTAGATAAGATACCGAGGCTATTTTACAGCTTACTGACTGGAGCATCCGCCGAGGCACTCTGCTCAGTAGAAGCTGTCAGACAAAAAGTGGAGACTAAGATAGGTTAAGTAAAAAAAAATTTTGTACTGTTCCTATGGGCCACTCCTGCCCCAGGCTTTCCCCCCCACCATGATCCCATAACCCACCTGAACCCCACCCCAACCCTGACAACTTACCTCACTGCCACCTCACTGCCACCCAGGCAACCCCCAAGCCCCCAATATGGCCCCAAATGCAGCGAGCTGCCTCTGGCCACCCATTTGGGGACAGGCAGCTCACCATCTCCAGAGGCTCACCTCTTAAAATGGGCTTAGCCACTAGCTGCACCCACTCCTGCCAAAGATGGCCTGCTTGATCAATCGCCCCAGAGTTAGAATATTAAATTCTTCCCCCCAACTTAACCATCTGGTATTGTAAGACCTGCTACAGTTTGTATTTGGTTTAGTAAACCTTTAAATATCAAGAGCCCACTCCATTTAGTAGATACAGTCACCATCCAATATTAATATATCCCCACAGGACACAACATTCTTAACTTAATACATCCCTTCATGCACACTTAAAAGTCTGTGGTATGCAATGTTGCACGCCATCAGGATGGAACTTGCTAGACCTCAGTGTAACAAGAAGATTAACAGCAGTCTTCTTGCTGTATGCAATGTAGAGCTGATTGAGGAACAATAACCTATTTCCAGAGCAAGTAGGAACATTCCTAGACAAGACTTTTTATTCTTAAAGAGAAAATCACATCAATGATGCCTGTGCTCTGGGTGGCTTTATGCTCACCATACCATAAACCCTACACACCAATAAAAAATATGGAAGTCTGGTATTTAAAAACATCATACAATAAAACAATGACAATGTTGTCAACTGAGTTCTCTATTTCTGCATTGGCCATAAAGCAAAAAAAAAAATTTGCATTACTTCACACTACTGCCATCAGATAGTCATCTTTGACATATTGTCTAGGTGATTTTAAGAAAAACTCTCCAAGTTTACCCACTTAAGGATTAGGTTTTTTTTTTGGAGGGGAAAATGGGGAAAGGAAATGAATAATTCATCCGGGCTAACTATTTCATTTCACTTACCAGAAATGCGCTCGTCTTCGAGAAGTTTCATTTGGTGGTGGAATATTTGCTCTTGGACTCGACAGATCGATCTCTTAATCTTCTCCCTTCGCGTCACCATATAAGTAAGGTTTCGAACCTAGTGAAGAAATAT